>NC_091469.1:471888304-472199304 GCF_036971445.1 Narcine bancroftii
TCTGATTTCTAACATTTTCTGAAATTTCCTGCTTCTGAGTTTTTCCTTGAAGAAGTGCTCAGGCCCAAAATGCTGGCAATATTTCTTTGTCTCCTATGAATGCTGAAAAGACCAGCTGAGTTCTTTTTGGTGTGTTTTTACTAAGGACATTTTCCAGCCTATTTTATCCCTCTTAATTCCTGGTTCATCTTCGCCAATTCTATTTTTAACCTGGAATTAAACAAGAAACGCGGGTTAAGTTAAATGCACAATGGTGCTGGAGAGACTTAACAGGTTCCACTGCATCCTTGGAAGTAAAAGGTAATGAACATATCAGGCCTGGGGCCTTTCATTAGGTATGGAGTCAAACTGCATGCACTGCTGAGCACGTTTGTGAAGTTCATTTATTCTAATGAGGAAGTGTACAGGAGGGAGATAGATCAGCCCTTTGAGTGGGGTCAAATCAACAACCTTGTGCTCAATGTTAACAAAACTAAGAAGATGATTGTGGACTCCAGGAGGGTGTCAGGGGACCCAGTCTTCATCGAGAGCTCGGTAGTGGAAAGGGTCAAGAACTTCAAATTCCTGGGTGTCAATATCACCGAGGATCTGTCCTGGAGCCTCCACATTGATGCAATCACAAAGAAGGCTATACTTTGTGAGGTGTCTGAGGAGATTCAGTATGTCACTGAAGACTCTCGAAAACTTCTACAGATACACCGTGGAGAGCATTCTGGTTGGTTTCATCACTGCTTGGTGTGGAGGTGCCAGCTCTCAGGACAAGAAAAATACTCCAGAGGATTGCTAGCTCGGCCTGCGACATCACAGGCACTATCGAGGACATCTGCATGAGGCAGTGTCTTTAAAAAGCAGCCTCTATCCCCAAAGATCTCCACCACCCAGGCCATGCCCTCTTCACTCTGCTACCATCTGGGAAAAAGGTACAGGAGCCTAAAGGCAAGCACTCAGTGGCACAAGGACAGCTTCTTCCCCTGCCATCAGATTCCTGAATAATCAATGAACCAAAGACACGGCCTTACTTTCTGTGCAGTTATTTTTAATTTTTTTTAATACATTATAGTTGTAAGATGGTTATAATCCGAATGTTTGCTCTCTGACGCTGCTGCGAAACACCGAATTTCATGACTTGTTCATGACAATAAATTCTGATTCTTCTCTTTTACATCTTCTGTGATTGTACATTGCAACAGTAAAGATTTTCCCCTTTGCTTCCCCATCAGATGGGTTAGATACATTATATCTTTAAAGCCTTTTGTCTTTGATTAAAACCACAAATAAATACACCCTTTCTAATTCATAATTTCCCTATTGCTCATTCCCAAAGATAATGCACCAATCTGTTTCACACTTTCCAATACCTGAGATCAAATCTTTTAAGTATCATCCTTGCAAAAAAATATTTTAAATTCTCCCAAATATTTCTCTGGCATTTTCATTGTGCAGAGACCATGGCTGTGCACAGCATCCTAGATGTGGACTGCCAGAGTCCTAATAACTTGACTGCTTTAAAATCTGATTCTATCAAGATTACAATCCAGTGCACTGTTAGATTTTTAATTGCTTTCCAGATCAGCAATGCTGTTATAAATGATTTGTTGACCTTGACCCCTGACACTTTTGCTCTCCTACGTTACAATTCTTATTTTCTCGGTCTATCCTCTTATTTTTCACATCACTTCACATTCATCAATGTTCAAGTTCATTGGCCTCCTGGTTCCCTGATTTAGAATCAGTATTTATTGTCATCAGGCACGTCACGGAAGTCGTTGTTTCCCAGCAGCAACACAATGTCAGCATTTAAATAAAACCACCTGACAAAATAGACAAAAACAGTGCAAGGTAAAGAAAAAGTCAAAGTGAGGCCATGTCTGTGGTTCGTTGTTTGTTCAGGAATCTGATGGCAGCGGGGAAGAAGCTGCCCTTGTGCCGCTGAGTGCTCGTCTGCAGGCTCCAGTACCTTTTTCCCGATGGTAGCAGAGTGAAGAGGGCATGGCCTGGCTGGTGGGCGTCCTTGAGGATAGAGGCTGCTTTCTTCAGACACCGCCTTCAGTAGATGTCCAAGATGAAGACTGGTGCCCGTGATGTGGCAGGCCGAGTTAACAACACTCTGGAGATTTTTCTTGCCCTGACAGTGATGGAACCAGCCAGGGCGCTCTCCATGATGCACCTGATTCTGAAGCTTCCTTGTACTATGTTGCTTTCTTTCTCCATGCTGCTTGGCTTAAGTGCAAATCCACTTACATTCAAATCATGAATGTAAATCAGTGGTTCTCAACCTTTTTCTTTCCACTTTAAGTATTCCCTATGCCAAAAGGCAAAGGAGGAAAAACCCAACACCCAACCCCAACCAACCAATTTTCCCCTGCAACCGCTGCAACCGTGTCTGCCTGTCCCGCATCGGACTTGTCAGCCACAAACGAGCCTGCAGCTGACGTGGACATTTACCCCCTCCATAAATCTTCGTCCGCGAAGCCAAGCCAAAGAAAGATGCCATCAGTGCTCTGAGGTTAGTAAGGGATTGCAAGGTGGTATGTGAGTGGGAAGGGAAGGTTGAGAACCACTGCTCTAGACCCAGTTGTTAGTGAAATATTTGCTTACGAAAAATTGTCATTGGTCCATTTCCTTTTGAGTTATGAAAACATGTGCATAAGGAGTCAATTAGGTATGAATAAAACAGTGGTTTTCAAACTTTTTCTTTCATACCTAAGTAATCCCTTACTAATCACAGAGCACCTATGACAAAGGGAATACTTTAAAGTGATATGTGAGTGGAAAGAAAAAGATTGAGAACCACTGATGTAAATTGAAGATAAAAGCACTGGTACACCAGCACATGATGCAGTCTGAGGAATGTGCAATGAGGATAAATGAGTGCTTGGGCAGAAGGACCTGTTCCTGTGCTGTATAATAACTAGCCTTTTTAATCCTGCTCTCGCATATTCGACTTTTTACCCAATCTACTCGACAATTGTCTCCTGATCATGAGTCCACTGGGTAATGACTTACTAAAGGACTTTCTTTAAAATTAAATGTAATATATTCGTTGCTTGGTATCAATAAGTGTTTTTATAAGAGTATCCCAGGGCACTTAAATTAAGTATGGTTAATTGCCCACATGATCAGTTAAGAAATCATTAACCATGGCACCTCCACTAACTGGGTTCATGCTGCGTCAAGGTCAGTAAGAAAGATGTTTATGAATTATTATTAGGAACAAAAGAATTGAACTTCGACCAGGCATAAATTGAAATATATTCAGCATGTTGCAGTCAAAAAACTATCATTCAAATAATGAATTGAAATTCATTATTTGTATAAATGCAATCAAATATGGCATTAAAAACTGCAGAATCAGCTTGTAAACAATTGTGTCCAAGAACTTGAAGTTTTTTTTTTAAATTAGAGATACAGCACAGTAACGGGACCTCCCAGCCCATCAGCCCAAAAGAACCATTGTCTTCCAAGTGCTGAATATCGGCCGAGTGACAGATCAATGTCGAATGGCCAAATGGCCCATTTCTCCTTCAAATTCCAATGTTCTCATGCTCTGTTCAAAAATAGGTTCAACTCAGTGCACAAAATTCAGGTTTTAAAGATCAGCACCAAAAATACAACTCACACTGGACACTTTTGGGAGAATTTTTATGAATTTTGGGCTGCTGAGCACGAAAATGATATGGAAATATTCCTATCACGTACCATTTTTTTATATAACCCATTTTTTTTGGTGATTTTCTGTCATATTTTAAATCTACTAGAATATTGTCCACAAAGCAACCTGTTTTGGTGAGTCCAAGCATGCCTGGGCATGCACTCAGTTCAGGTGCTATGCAAATATTATCTTAAGCCTGGGCATGCTTGCAAAATATTTAAAGATGTTGTTGCGAATTTTCTTGACAAACTTCATCCAGCTGATTGACCACATGCAGTCAAAACCATGAAGGGCAACATGTCATGAAAATTCATTTTCTGCATTCGCCCTTGGACCTCGTCCCTGCTGATCTTGGTGCAGTCAGTGCTGAACATGGTGAAAGGTTTCACCAGGACATTGCGACCATGGAAAATGGTATCAGGGCAACTAGAATTCATCAGTGCTGGACGACTATTGATGGACGCTGACACGAGAGGCGTCAGATGCTGAGCTCTAACGAAAATCCGTGGCAAAACATTTTTAGGTCAGTTGAACTAACGCAATGTGTCAGTATCATTATGTGATTAAACATACGACATTCAATAAAAGTTAATTTAATGTGTCTCCAATTGCCTACGTGATACAGCAAATCTGAAATTATCTTTGTGTTCAGCTTGAAGTTGTCTATCATAATCCCCAAAATTTTTTTAGGTAACAACCCTTTTAAAAAAAAATTGACGTCCAGTGTTATCATGTTTATTGATAGGTGCCTGCCTATCAATAAGTTGGACAAGCCATTCAGAGATGTAATATTCAATTGCACTGATTTAGAGATCCTGTCCAATTTTCATCGTTGAACTCCATGGAAATATATGTTGGATTGCTTGTTTACAGGTGTGTGTTGTGTTTATAATCTTTTCTTTCCCTCCTTGGGGACTTGGCGGAGAAAAGCTCATCCAGTTCTCGACAGATTTCGGAACCCCACATTTTTCTCGAGTTTTGCTCAGTTGACGTAGCAGATACTGCAACGTCATTACAGCGCCAGCAATTGGGACTGGGGTTAAAATCCCACACTGTCTGTAAGGAGTTAGTATGTTCTCACCATGTGTCTGTGGGTTTTCCCCAGTTTCTTCCCACCATTCGAAACGTACCATGGGTGTAGGTTAATATAGAACATCGAACACTACAGCACAGTACAGGCTCTTGGGACAGCTTCCTTCCCAGCCGACCCATATATTCCTTAAAAAAATGTACTAACCCTCCCTACCCCATAACCCTCTATTTTTCTTCCATCCATGTGCCTGTCTCAGAGTCTCTTAAAAGCTCCTAATCTTTCAGCCTCTACCATCATCCTTGTCAAGGCTTTCCAGGTACCTACAACTCTCTGTGTAAAAAAAAACTTATCGCTGATGTCTCCCCTAAACTTCCCACCCTTCACCTTTTACGCATGTCCGCTGATGTTAGCTATTCGTGCCCTGAGGAACAAGCACTGGGTGTCCACCCTATTTATGTCTCTCATAATCTTGTAGACCTCTATTAAATCTTCTCTCATCCATCTACGCTCCAAAGAGAAAATTCCCAGCTCTGCTAATCTTGCCTCATAAGACATTTTCCAATAAGGCATCATTCTAGTAAATCTCCTGTGCACCCCCTCCATAGCTTCCTCATCCTTCCTATCATGAGGTGATAGGATGTCTCTGGTCTCACCAGAGATTTGTAGAGTTGCAACCTGACCTCTCTATTCCTGAAGTCAGTCCCCCTATTAATGAAGCCCAGCATCCCATAGGCCTTCTTAACTATCCTACCAACTTGTGTGGTGACCTTGAGGGATGTATGGATTTGGATCTCAAGGTCTCTCTATTCATTCACTCTCTTAAGTAACTGACCATTAACCCTGTTTACAGCCTTTTTGTTTGTCCTTCTGGAATGCATTACCTTACACTTTTCCGGACTGATTTCCATCTTCCACTTCTCCGACGAACTCCGCATCCTGCCAATATCCTCTTGCAACCTTTGACAATCATCAGTTCCATTCACAACTCCTCCAACCTTTGTATCATCTACAGACTTACTGACCCATCCTTCTGCCTCTTCATCCAGAACATGTATAAAAATCACATAGAGCAGAAAAAATCCTTGCGGTATTCCACTAGTCACTGACCTCAAGGCAGAATACTTTCCCACCCCTACTACTCTCTGCTTTTGACTTGCAAGCCAATTTTTTTTATCCACACAGCCAAAGTTGCATGGATCCCATGTCTCATGACTTTCTGAATGAGTCTCTCAAGGGAAACCTTGTCAAATAACTTGGTAAAATCCATATAGACCATATACACCACCCGACCCTCATCAATTTCTTTTCTTATCACCTCAAAAAATCTTGATTAGCCTCGTGAGGCATGTCCTTCCCTTCACCAAGCCATGCTGACTATCCTTGAGTAGACTGGACTTCTCCAAATACTCATAGATACTATACTTATGAATATTCTTCAATAAGACACACTGATGTAAGAGACACTAGCCTATAATTCCCAGGAGTCTCCCTATTACCTTTTTAAAACAAGGGGACTACATTTGCTATTCTCCAATCCTACAGAACCTTCCCTGTGGCCAAAGAGGACTTAAAGACCATAGCTACTGCCCCAGTTATCTCTTCCCTCACTTCTCACAGCAACCTTAGTATATCACATCCGGCCCCAGGGACGGATCAATTTTGATGTTTTTAAGAAGTTACAACATTTGTAATCTCCACACTGTCCAGCACACAAGCCTGTTCTATTCTTTCCTCACCCTGATCAAGATCCTTTTCACTTGTGAATACTGAAGCAAAGTATTCATATAGGACCTGCGCTACCTTCTTTGCTTCCAGATGCATTTTGCCTCCTTTATCCTTTAGTGGCCCCACCTTCATTCTCATCATCCTTCCGTTCTTCACATATGCATAGAATGTCTTGGGGTTCTCCCTAATCCTACATTCTAAGGCCTTCTCATGCTACCTTCAAGCTCTCCTAAGCCCTTAGTTAAGCTCCTTCCTGGCTACCATACATTTCTCCTGAGCCCTTTCTGTTTCCTGCTTCCTATATTTAATGTATGCTTCCTTCTTCCCCTTGACCAGCTGCCTCACCTGTTTCATCAACCATGGTTCTCTCTTCCTACCATCTTTTCCCTGTCCCAGTGGGAGAAACCTATCCTGAACCCAGCGTAAGTGGTCCCTAAACTTCCTCCACATTAGTTTGGTGCTTTCACCCTTGAACATCTGTTTCCAATTTACTCTCGTAAGTTCCTGCCTCATCCCATCATAATTAGCCCTTCCCCAATTAAACACTTCCCCATTTGGCCTGTTTTTATCCTTATCCATTGCTATGCTAAATTCAAGGAGCTGTGGTCAGTCTCACCAAAATGCTCCCCCACCGAGAGATCTGCCACATGACCAGGTTCATTACCCAGAATTAGATCCAGCGTGACCTCTCCTCTCATGAGCTGGTCTACACACTGTGTCAGGAATCCTTCCTGGACAGACATGAAAAATTCAGCCTCATCCATCCCTCTTGCAGTCAGGAAGTGCCAGTCAATATTAGGGAAGTTGAAGTCATGCATAACTACAATCCTGTACCACTCCAAAATCTGCCTGGTCATCTGCTCCTCAGTGACCCGAGGGCTATTCCTTGTACAGTGATTGCTCTCTTCCTATATCTGATTTCTACCCACACTGAATCAGTGGACACTTCCTCTCCAGTGTCATCCCTTTCTATAGCTGTGATACTATATCCCCCCCCCCCCCCTTCCAAATCTCTTAACTTCCATCCTATTTATTTTAAAAGACCTAAACCCTGCTACCTGTACTGGCAATCCTGCCTCTCTTCCAGCCAAATGTCTGTAATGGCCACAACTGATCCATGCTCTAAGGTCATCCTCTTTGTTCCTAAAACTCTTAGCATTGAAATAAACACATTTCAAATCCTCTAACTGGCTACATTTATGTCTGCCCTTCCTCGCAAACTCAGAACATATAGCATCATGCTTTTGACCTTCTGTCCAATTCTCTGCACTCACATTCTGGTTTTCTTTCCTCCCCAACCCCCACCAAATCTCCAACAATTCTCGCAAACCTGCCCACCAAGATATTGGACTCTTTCCAGTTCAGGCGCAGCCCGTCCTTTTTGTACAGGTTAATTGGATGTAATTGGGCGGCAAGGGCTCATGGGCCAACATTTCCTGTTACCATCTATATGTCTAAATTTAAATTTCACTTGGAATTTAACTGCAGATTTCTGTCATCTGCACTTTATCTCGATTTTCAATTTCCCAAGGTTTGCTTAATAAACGCGCAAAGTTATGAGTTTAGTGGTGTCTACAATGACACATTGTAACAGTCAAGCGGGCTCTGGGGAATGAGAAACAATATCAGGTTCTTAGATGGAAGATGTGAATCGTTTTACCTTTAGTGAAGTGTTTTTAAAATGAGCTCACCATTGTAAACAAGAAAGAGAGCAATGCATTGGCACGTGGAAGAATTGACTGACAGACCCACATTGCCCAGGAGCTCAACATCCTCAAAGCAGCATCGCAAGAACAAGGGAGGGTGAATAATTACCCTCAGGTTGGGCCTACACTTTTGTGGTTCGGCAGCTGAGGTTGATTTTAAATCTTCTAACAGGCAACAATCAGCAGAATTGACATCTGATCCTGAAAACCTGTAGGCCTTTAAAATATTTTTCCCATTTCTACATTGAAAATGGGTTCGTGCCTTGATCTGCCAACTTTGTAATTTTACTGCCGCACTGCTGTAGGTGAAAATGACCACCAGCTCCACCTGTCAGAACTATTAAACATTATTATGCATTTATAGGCAGCTAGTCTGCTGTCAATAATTAAAATTTCAGAAAGATCAACCAAAGAATTAACCTTCTGTTGTTAAATTACTCCAGCAAAATATGGGGTTAATAAATCCCTCGAGTACTGGAGAACTTTTCTGCACCAAAGATATCCAACAGCGTGAGAAAAGATTCTTCATGATAAATTGACAGTATAAGTCTCACATCTGTAAACAAACAATTCAATGTACATTTCCATGGAGTTCAACATGATAAATATTAGGCAGGATCTGTAAATCAGAGCGGGTGAAATTTACTTTTGAATGAGTTGTCCAACTCTCCTTGCAGTATCTCTCAATCAACACAATCGTTTGCATTCTCAGTGATAATCTTTCAAATCTGAATTCTGTGCACCGAGTTCAACCTATTTTGGAACAGAACCTGAGAGTTTGGAGAAGAAGCCGTCCATTTGGCCCGTTGATGCCATTCTGTCAAGTTCATGGCCAATCTTCATCCCTTCCTACCCACGGTTTGAGACAGAGGTAGATAAGCACTTGATCATGGTGACAATCGAGGAAGAATTGGATAATAAATCAGCCTAATTCTGATCCTCTGTCTTATGCCATTCAAATTCTTGGCACAGTCATTGTTACCCTTAAGGCATTGTAAACATGAACATGGAAACTAAGAGCAGAAACAGCCCACATCCTCTAAAACATGCTCAGCCCTTCAATAATATATCACAACCCTGACTCTAAGCTCAACACAGCCCAATCTATCCTCAACGCTTTTGCATTCCCTTGATTATCAGGTATCTATCCCTGCCATAAAAAAACATTCATAGGCTTCTTCCACCCTCCTTTGAGAAAGCGATTGCCAAAACTTCATAACCATCTAAATTTAATCTTAAATAGGCAAATCGTTATTTTTAAACATTCACACCTGGTTCCAGATTCTTCCACAAGATCATTCCCACTGCCCAAACTCTCCACAAGACTTTATTCTAATCACTTCTCATTCTCCTAAACTGACAGGTACAAGTCCAGTGAAATAGTATGAGCAGGCAGGACCATTTACACAGCCCAATTTACATCCAATGGATCAATAGAGGAATCTCTTGGCCCTTGTGTTCAGGCAGTATTGGAATGAGTAGACACATTCCACAGAAACCCAAATCCTTATGAATGAAGATCCTTTGTGGTCAAATTCCGACCAAACCTGGTCAAGTGATGGGTTGAACTGGCAGCTCAATGTTCCAAGGTTTAGATGTTTTGACATGATCTAGTTCTACAGCATGGAAACAGACCTTTTGAGCTAACCTTACCATGTTACAGGTGGTCCCTTGTTTATGACCTAATCAATGTACGACCATCCGAGACTCTGCTGCCACCAAATGTGTTCTATTTACCCGGTTTTTGAGGTTGGGGAGGCGAGTGCAGGCCAGGTTCCGGTGGTTGTGGACAAGGATCTTTCCAGTGCCAGGCAGGCTGGGGTGTGGATGAAATGCCACAGCTCCAGTTTAAGAACATGTTGGCCTGGAGTAACATTTTGTTATGAACTAATAAAATCTTATTAGTACTAACAAAAAAACTGCAATGGAAGATTCACCAAACAATAGTAAATTCAAAATAATAGTTTTTATTAAACTATAATAACATAACGCTTATCTCTAAACTTTATCTTAAAACCTTATTATGTGCAAATGTAAGTGTGTGTGTGTGTGTGTGTGTGTGTGTGTGTGTGTGTGTGTATGTGTGAGTGTGCGCGTGTGTGTGGGTGTGTCCAAAACCATTACAGCTTAAGCTTAATTCAGAAAAAGTCAATTTTAAAGTCCAGTTTCAAACATGTTGTTGAAATTTGAGGATGCTTTTAAAATCGTGGTTCAAAAGTAATTGTAAAACAAGAGTGAAGCATTTGATTTCTTTAAATTGTTGCTTAAAAGCAATAATGATGTATTTGGTAACATTCAAGTTCTTAGATTTTCCCAAAATCACAAATCTTGTCGAGCTGCTTTCCAGAAAGAAATTTCTTAATCTCTCACACTAGTAATCTTCAATTCCTTCTCAAGAGTCATAGAGTTTCCTTCCACGATGAGGCTGCACTCTTTATTTTAAAAGTAAAGCAGTCAGAAAGTTGTCTCCCTTTTGAAAGCCACTTATTTTTGTATTCCCCTTTAATTAGGAACAACACATAACAGCACCTATTACTGCAATTCAATCCTATATTTCACAAGGGTCCAACTCCTGTGTGTTTCACAGGGTCTTGATTCTGAACTGCTTCAAAATGTCTGAATTTGCCAATATATTACTCAAAATACATCATCAATGAGATTAGTCTCAATTCTTGGAAATCATGTGACTATTTAATGGAATTTTTAACAGTGGCCAGCTCCAGTTTCTTCGAAACCATGTGACCTTCATAGCTCTGGCTTGCAGATGTCACGATTCAAAAGATGACGTCAGTTCTGAATGTGTTGTATGGGTGTGTGTTACCCTGTTCCGAACCCATTACATTACTTAAGACATATTTATAAGAAATATACCTTAACATTAACCTAAATATTAATATTAACATAGATTTATTACAATACTTCTGACTTATGTCCATTTTGAGATCTGACCGGTCAATCAGAACGGAACTTGGATGCATCACATGGACCATCTCTAGTTCCAATTGCTTGCGTTTGGATAATATCTCCCTGAATCTTTCCTATCCATGTACCTGTCTAAATATCTCTTGAACATTAAATATGGCCCCGTTTCTACCACTTCCTCTGGTGGCCCATTCCATATACCCTCCACCTTCTTTGTGAACAAGGTACCCCTCAGTTCCCCTCTCACCTTAAGTCTGTTGGAAGGAGAAGAGTTTGGAGGTGAGCAGGGAGGGGGAGAGAGTGGAAGAGGATATGTGCGTTTGGAGGAGGTTTCAGTGATGGGAGTAGGATGGGGAACAAGGTATGAACTTTTGATGAAGTTAGTGAACCTTGACCAAATAAAGATGTACAAGATGCTGGAATCTAGTGCAAAAAAAGCTTGGGGAGGTAACTCAGCAGATCAAATAGCATCGGTAGGAGAGGAGACAGAGGAGGTGGAATGCTGATAGGGAGAATATCACAGCTATATTTAGGTAGAATTTCCTAGCGTGTCCATCCGTGGCTAAAACTCGGGAATAAGAAGTGTGTGATCACTATGAAGGGATTATACTGTGCTCTTCTCAAACACCCGGCTGAAGATAAAGGAACAGGTATGCAAGCAGACTAAGGAAACATATTTACGCAACAGGGTTGTCGAAGTGGACGATTCCCCAATATTGCTTGGGATTAGTTAGTGCCATGGGCTTAGATGGAGCTGGATTTTATGTCCTTATGCCAAAGGATTCTAAACAGGTTAGCCCCTGATCTTGAATCATCCTTTCATTTCACTGCATGGTCTTTGGGTTTTCTATAGATCCATGGCATGAATGAGCAGATACAACAAAGATTTGTACCACTTACCAAGGGGAAGGAGAGTCATCATGGAGTCATGTAGCATGGAAACAAACCCTCTGCACCAAACATTGCATCTTTAAATTAATCCTAAACTCAAAATAATGAGTCTATTGTCATACACATTGTACAATGTGCATATGCCCAAAATTCTTATTTGCTGCAAACAAACAGGTAATTATAATGAAAAAATATAATAGTAAACAAATAGAATTAAATTAAAAGAGACGATAAATGCACAAGATAGATAATAAATATTCACAGTAATTACAGAGCAAAACAGAAATAACATTCAATAGTGCAGACAGTGCATGATGAGGGTATTTAAGTGAGGTTCAAGTACCTGATAGCTGTTGGACAGAAACTGTTTCTTCAACCTGGGGTCACTGGTTTTCAGTCTTTTGTACCTTCTGTCTCAGGTAGCAGTGAGAAGAGGTTGTGACCAGGGCGATGGGGGTCCTTTACAGTGCTGGGTGCCTTCTTGAAGCAGCACCTTAAAAGTGTCTGCAATGGATAGAACGTCAGAACCCTTGATGGACCTTGTTATCTTTCTGAAGCCTTCTCCATTCCTGGAGACTTGTATTGCAAAACCAGACCATATTGCAAATGGTCAGTGTACAGCCCACAGTAGAAGTCTGAAAGTATATCTACTTAGAAAGTAGTTCATGTCCAAGTTCAAGTTCAAGTTTATTCACATCTGCTTGCACAAGTCTTCTTTGGCTTGGCTTCGCGGACGAAGATTTATGGAGGGGGTAAAAAGTCCACGTCAGCTGCAGGCTCGTTTGTGGCTGACCAGTCCGATGCGGGACAGGCAGACACGATTGCAGCGGTTGCAAGGGAAAATTGGTTGGTTGGGGTTGGGTGTTGGGTTTTTCCTCCTTTGCCTTTTGTCAGTGAGGTGGGCTCTGCGGTCTTCTTCAAAGGAGGCTGCTGCCCGCCAAACTGTGAGGCGCCAAGATGCACGGTTTGAGGCGTTATCAGCCCACTGGCGGTGGTCAATGTGGCAGGCACCAAGAGATTTCTTTAGGCAGTCCTTGTACCTTTTCTTTGGTGCACCTCTGTCACGGTGGCCAGTGGAGAGCTCGCCATATAATACGATCTTGGGAAGGCGATGGTCCTCCATTCTGGAGACGTGACCCATCCAGCGCAGCTGGATCTTCAGCAGCGTGGACTCGATGCTGTCCACGCTGCTTGCACAAGTACAACTTGGAGATATCTTGTTCTCTGGTCCTCCATGCAAAACATGCAGACACACAACCAGACATTACACATATATAGACAAATAATCCGTACGCAGGACAAATATACATCCATAAAAATAGAAGCGCTGGTGTACTTTTTAAACATTTGCCTCAATGTGCAGGATCCAGGAAAGGCCTTCTGAAATATGGAGTCCAAAAGACTTGCAGGTTCTGACACTTTCCACGTCTTTCCCAACATTCCTATCAACCTGCCCAGATTTTTCCTTACACCTGAGCATTAAGGGTAATTAATGGTGGCCAATATAGCCATACATCTGCTTGTTTTCTAGATGTGGAGAAAGCTGGAGTATCTAGAGGAAACAGACATAGACACAGGGGGAATGTGTGAACCTCTCTTAGGCAGAACTGGAGGTCAATTCAAATCCTGGTTATTGGAGAATTGAGGGATTTTTATGGGCATTTTCAAGGTCACCTGGAACAACAATCAGGGAAATAACTTCATTGTTAATCTTGATGTCATTTGGTGAGGAGATATGATTTTGAATTGACATTTCTCATAGCTTGCCCACTGCCAGCTGGGTCAATTTTAGTGGTAGCAGGGTCAATTTTGTCATTTAAAGAAAAATTGGATAGGTATATGGATGGGAGGGGAATGGAGGGTTATAGGCAGGGTGCAGATAGGTGGGACTAGAGGAGAGTACAGTTCAGTGTGGAGTAGAAGGGCCAAATGGCCTGTTTCTGTGCTGTAATTGTTATATGGTTATATGGTTATAAGATGCCCTGCATAAAGACTACAGTAGAAAGTCACTTTAAAATGATCATAATAACATGATTACTTGAAGAAAAGATAAAACATATAAGTGCACTTTATGTGTAAAGAATATAATCTCAAATACACTATTGGAATAGCATTGGAGGCAGACTCAATTGCAACACTCAAAAACAAGCTGGAAACATTTCTAAACACAAGAAATCCCATGGCTATGGAGGAAGGGATGTGTCAGCGGGACTGGTACTACACACAGCTGGTATACACACAATGGGCCAAATGGCCTCTGTCCTTTCTGTGATCACTCTCTGATGCCATGATTCTAGGAAGCTCATTGGGGCATCCTGAGTGGGCTGTGAAAAGAATTATATAAATATATTTCTTTTTTTTACATGAGATATTCACTCCCTTCGCCAATTGCTGAGAGATACAATCACTCAATAATCCTCCAATTCTTGTAAGGCAGTATCTTCCACACCTTTAAACTCTACCACTGAATAGGACAGGTACACAGGCACATTCATTTCTCATCACGCCATGCCAATCTTGTGATGTTTCTTTTATTGAAATAAAGACATTTGGGGTTCTTTAAAAAAAAACAACTATATTAACTATATTAGCTAAAGGCTCAGGACAGTGTGGAGGCATCCATCTTGAATTTAACAGATCTCCAACAAACTAGTCTATGGATCCCTCTAGTGGCCAGGAGTACCACTAACACTCTATCACTACATCCCCTTTTCCTGAGATGTTTAATCTAGCAACATGACAAACTAATACAGTATTCGTTTCAATTTACAGTTTATCACAAACGTAAACACAAACATTAGCAACACCAACTTTTTTAAGTGCGCAGTTCCTTTTCTTTTAGAGATTCAGTCTGTCAGGTGCTTTGATAGCGCTTGTATATCTTCTTAACACAGGTGCCTGTGTTGGCTCTGCTGGTTCACTACTCTCTAGCACTGGTGGTGTTTCCTCCATTGCTGTGCAGGACGGATCTTCTGCATCTGTCTGCCCCTACAGTATATCCTGCATTTTCAGCAGGCTCTTTCGATTCCTCCTCTGTATTTGACCGTCCTCTGTTCGGAGAGTGTAGCATCTTGGATGTACTTCCTCCAGATCAGTGAACTTCTTGTCCTAAGTGTTGGAATCTCTGAGTCTCACTGAGTCATATTGTGCCAGTGGCTCGAAGCTTCTTGCTGAATTGTCATAGTTTGCTTTTTTGTCTCCGATGCAGATGCTTTTATTTCTGTTTGGTATCTTTGACATCTCTGTTCTTGTTTGGGTCTGCAGAGTAGGGAAGTGTGGTGCATAGTCTACATCCCATCAGAAGCTCAGCAGGTGACATGCCATGTTCAAATGGCAAAGCTCTGTAACTCAATAAAGCTAGATACGGATCTGAGCCACTGCTTGGCGCTTTCTTGAGTAACTGTTTAACTATGTGAACTCCTTTCTCTGCTTTGCCACTTGACTGTGGATGCAGAGGACTTGAAGTCATGTACCAGAAATCATATTCTTCTGCAAAGTTCTGGAATTCTCTACATGTAGCATGTCTATTGTCACTGTAGATAATTTGAGGAATTCCATATCTTGGAAAGATCAATTTCATATATTTGATCACACAAGCAGCAGACACAATCTCTGGATAGTTCTATAGATAATCAATAACCAGCAAGCAATTCTTTTTTTTTGAATATTTTATTTATGAATTTCCAAACTCAGTTATCAACATTATCAGAGTGAATGTTAAAAGAATCAACATTGAATTCAATTTAAGATTATCAATTCTATCCAAGGTTTTCTGCAGAGTTCAAGATCTTTTGATCCCCCTCTCCCACTACACCCCCACCACATTTAACACAACACCTAACTGACCATAGTTACAAACCACATTCAAGACACTCACCACAAAGATTTGAAATGTATATCAGGGTTTTATGGGTTTTTCATGTCATGGTGGCCAGTGCTCAGGCAGTTTTCTCTTGACTTTTCCTGGTTGGGATGGGATGGACCTCTCACCCCCACTCTCCCCCCCCCCCAGCCCCAACCCCCAATGATTGAGGGATAGACGGGGAAGGTAGGGCAGTGAGGCACTATGGAATTTAAGTATGGTTGCCAAATTTTCAAAAAAGTGTTATACTTTTTTCTTAAGTTGTAAGTAATTTTCTCCAGGGGAACACAGCTTTGCATTTCTGTATTCCAATGAGTAATGGTCAGGCAGGAGTCAGATTTCCAGGAAGCCACTATGCTCTTCCGGGCCACTGCCAGTGCAATCTTTAAGAATTGGATTTGAAATTTGGACAGATTCATGGCAAGTCTTATGTCCATTAGGTTTCCCAACAGGAACAACTCTGGGTCCTGTGGGAATCCTTTACCAATGATTTTTTTTTCTAGAACTTGGCCCAGTTCCATCCAGAAGGGTCTCACCTTGGTACATGTTTAGGTTGCGTACATAAAGATTCCTCTCCCAATGCCACATCTGAAGCATTGGTCTGACAATTCTAGTTTAGATCTGTTCAATTTTTGTGGCGTCAGGCACACCTGGTGTAGAAAGTTGTATTGTACCAGCCTGTATGTGCATTAATGATTGCAGTCATGCTGGTCCGATATAATTCAGATCAGCACTGCTCATCAATCATTATTCCTAGGTCTGACTCCCACCTCTGCCTTGATTTATGAAGGCCTGGTTTAGGGCCTTCTGCTTGGAGCAAGAGATACATTGCCAAGATGAACTTCCATGTTTTCCCCCTTTGAATCATGGCATCGATGTCACTGCACATTGGTAGGGCCATAGTTCGATCTAATTTGTCCTGCAGGAAACATCTTATCTGTAGGTAGCAGTGGAACATCTTATTTGATAAATCATAATTTTTCCTGAGTTGTTCAAATGACATTAGCTCGTAACAGTCCTCTATGCGCCTGATGCCATTATGACACCAGGTGTCCATGATCTTATTACCTACCGTCAATGGTATTAATCTATTTGGAGTCAGGAGTTCTTTGGGGGACAGCCCCACTTTGATTGCTAGATATTGGTAAATTTTATTCCAAGTGAAGATAATTTGTTTTAGTATGGGGCTGCCTGTTTTCCCAGATAACAATTTAGAGTCCCATTTATAAATAAAGTTCTCAACTAGCTTCTCACTTACCTCGTGCAGGTCAATTTTTTGCCCACAATGGTACACGACCCCTTTCAAAGAGTGAGGTCATGCATCTCGACTGGGCTGCCCAATAGTATTTCTTGAAGTTTGGCATTTGTAATCCACCCAGACTGTAATCCAAGGTCAATTTTTCTAAAGAGACCCTGGCTACCTTTCTATTCCATAGAAATGTCCTTATTCATGAGAGCAAATTTTGGAATAATCCCGAGGGCAACGCCACAGGCAGTATCTGGAAGAGGTACTGAAGTCTCGGCAACACATTCATTTTAATTCAGTTGACCCTGCCAACTAAAGTTATGGACAAGGACATCCTCTTATTTAAGTCCTCCTTAATTCTCCCAAGCAAGGGGGTTTATACAAATTATTCAAGTTATTGTCTGTTCTGACTCCTAGATATTTGTTCCCATTTTGTGGCCACTTTAAATAACTGTTTTCTTGATATTAACTGTAATCCCCCTTAGTAAGTGGCATGGTTTTGCTTTTGTTCCAATTTAACTTATAGCCGGAGACCTCCCCATAGTCCTCCAGAGTAGAGCACAGCTTGGACAACGAGTTTGCTGGGTCCGTCTGATATATCAGTATGTCATTGGCAAATACATTGATTTTATGTTCTTCCTGGCATGCTCTAAAATCTTTGGTGTCTGGATCCTGGCGAATGGCTTTGGCCAGTGGCTCCATGGCTGGTACAAATGGGGCTGAAGATAACGGGAACCCTTGTGTACTTGATCCTGTCAGTGGGAAACCTGGAGAAATTTGTCCATTGGTCACAAATTTAGCCTTGAGCGGATGGTACAGCACCCTTACCCAATTTATAAAAGTGGGCCCTAACCCCAAATTTTCCTGCACTTTGAATAAAAAATCCCACTGCAATCTGTCAAATGCCTTTTCTGCATCCATGGCCACAACTAAATCTCTTTAGTTTCTGGTTTGTACCAGATGCCTTATACTCAACAGTCTGCCGATATTATATTTGTCTTTTTTGCACAAAGCCTGCTTTACCTCGCTATATAGTCAGCCTCCATGATCCTACCCTCCACATGGGCTGAAGCTAAGAAAGAAAATCCATTCTAGAGTAGGAATCATGTTGTTTTGAGTGGAAGGAATAATCCCTCTCCCTCAGATGTTTCTGCCTCCACATATCTATCAAGTTCAGCTCCTTCATGCAGTCAATGGTAGCCCTCGCCACCTTTGTTCTAGTTAATTACTTCATTGACTTATCTAAGACAGGATCCAGACAAAAATAAAATCTCCCCCAACCGGAATGTTCTCCAATCCAAAGAAATTTCCTGCATGAACTTCTTGTCATCTAAATCACGGGTGTGCATGTTTACTAAGATCCAGGATTCAGTATATATCTATGTCAGTATATATCTGACAGTACATCATTACAAATCTTGCTGTTCTGTCTGTGACCAAATGTGCTTCATGGAGAAAGGTCAAATCTTAACTCTAACTTAACCCCACTATACAAAATGTATATATGTGTGACTGTGTGTGTGTGTGTGTGTGTGTGTGTGTGTGTGTGTGTGTGTGTGTGCGTGCGCGTGTGCACGTGTGTGTGTGTGTGTGTGTGTGTGTGTGTGTTTGTGTGTGTGTGTGTGTGTGTGTGTGTGTGTGTGTGTGTGTGTTAAAACTCAATCTTAGCCATTGCTCCAGAGACTCTTGGACCCCCACCTCCACCACTCTGTATCAATTGTTCATCCAACCTTTTCTCTTTGGTCATCTGCTCCAGTCCGCTGGCCCGTGACAAACCCTGGGAAAGTAAAACAAGAATAAGGACCACGAACCCAAAAAGGACAGATAAAAGAAAACATATCAGCAAAAAAAAAAGAAAAGGGAAGAAAGGCAAAAATAACAAAATACAACAACAAACCCTGACCCCTACTATACTCCATTTTCCATTCCCCCCCTCATCCTTCCTCCCCACCACACCCCTGACGACCGCTTTTCCCATTCTGTCGCCATTTCCCTCTATTACTCGGCATATGTGATGCATACCTCTCCCTTCCTTCTTCCTCCCCTAACCCCACCCCAGATTTCCCCCAGTTCCCTTTTTCCCTTCTCATTTTACATGCATTTTTATAAACCCATTATTTATCTATATTTACACCAAAATCTTTAACATTCTACAGTAGTTATTTACAGTGTCATACATTAGTTTCCATTCTAACTCTTGCTCTATTTTTTCTGCCTGGGTGCAGGTAATTCCTCAGAAAACTGCTGTGCCTTTCCTAACTTTGCCAAAAGTTTTCCTGTCCTCCCCCCTCCCCCCACCTCCCACACTGTCAGGGTGGCTGGATATCTCAGGTCACACTCATATCCTTTCTGCATCACCAGACTTTCCTGCTGTTCTCCATTTCCATTGGTTTCTCCCCCCCCCCCCCCAACATTTCTTGTACCGGCCACTGCTGCCCCTAATATTTTTCCCTGTCCTGGTAATGCAGCAGCTTCACCAGGACCGAATGGAGTTGCTGCCCGGGACCTGGCTTCTTTAATCCATGAATCTGTGCTTGTTGAGTCTCAACCAACTGTGCCACCTTTTATATCTAAAATGCCCTGATCTCCATGTTACAGTACATACTAAACCAGCAGCAATGGTAATTCACTAAGAGAATGGTATTTTCAAATAAAACTTCTTACTTAACTCTAACTTAACCCCACTATACAAAATATACATATATATATAAATCAAAGCGGTCAACCAGTTTACCTATCTCAGTTGCACCATTTCATCGGATGCAAGGATCAACAACGAGATAGACAACAGACTCGCCAAGGCAAATAGCGCCTTTGGAAGACTACACAAAAGAGTCTGGAAAAACAACCAACTGAAAAACCTCACAAAGATAAGCATATACAGAGCCGTTGTCATACCCACACTCCTGTTCGGCTCCGAATCATGGGTCCTCTACCGGCATCACCTACGGCTCCTAGAACGCTTCCACCAGTGTTGTCTCCGCTCCATCCTCAACATTCATTGGAGCAACTTCATCTCCAACATTGAAGTACTCGAGATGGCAGAGGCCGACAGCATCAAATCCACTCTGCTGAAGATCCAACTGCGCTGGGTAGGTCACGTCTCCAGAATGGAGGACCATCGCCTTCCCAAGATCGTGTTATATGGCGAGCTCTCCTCTGGCCACCGAGACAGAGGTGCACCAAAGAAGAGGTACAAGGACTGCCTAAAGAAATCTCTTGGTGCCTGCCACATTGACCACCGCCAGTGGGCTGATATTGCCTCAAACCGTGCATCTTGGCGCCTCACAGTTCGGCGGGCAGCAACCT
This sequence comes from Narcine bancroftii, assembly GCF_036971445.1. NCBI lineage: Eukaryota > Metazoa > Chordata > Chondrichthyes > Torpediniformes > Narcinidae > Narcine > Narcine bancroftii. Next base: position 471,908,651 of record NC_091469.1, read on the forward strand.
CCTTTGATGAAGACCGCAGAGCCCACCTCACTGACAAAAGACAAAGGAGGAAAAACCCAACACCCAACCCCAACCAACCAATTATCCCCTGCAACCGCTGCAACCGTGTCTGCCTGTCCCACATCGGACTTGTCAGCCACAAACGACCCTGCAGCTAACGTAGACATTTACCCCTCCATAAATCTTCGTCCGCGAAGCCAAAGAAAGAATATATATATGTGTGTGTGTGTCTGTGTGTGTGTGTGTGTGCGTGTGCGCGCGTGTGTGTGTGTGTGCATGTGTGTGTGTGTGTGTGTGTGTGTGTGTGTGTGTGTGTGTGTGTGTGTGTGTGTGTGTGTGTATGTATTTGTGTGTGTGTTAAAACTCAATCCATTATAGTCTAAGCTTGATTCTGAAGAGATAATTTTAAAATTCAATCTCAGAAAACTTTTGTGTTGAAACTCCAAGTCTTTACTGCTGTTCAAAAACAATTACAGAGTAAGTGTGAGGCATCAGACTTCTTTAAATTGTTGCTCAAAAGCAATTGTGAAGTATTTTGAAACATCAAGTCATCCAGACCTCTTTAAAACTCACAAATTTCTTTTGTAGAGTTGTTTTCAGAGCAATGCAAATGATTTTTCCTCTGCATAGAGGTTTTGGAATCAGTGTTCCACACTTTGAATCTGACCTCTTTTCCAAAGAGACAGTGAAGTGGCTATTTTCTTCCATGATGATAACCATCTAAAAATGGTTATTTCAAATGCAAGAACAATTTTTCCTTCTAAATCAAAAGTGATCATTTCCATGGACACTGTGAGGCTGCCCTCTTTATCTTAAAGGGTCAGTCAAAAGTGGTCTTCCTCCTTCAAAAGCCACTTATTCTTTGTTCTCCTTTGACCAGGAGTAACATGATAATAGTGCCTTTTCTGACTACTGTATCTTCATTCTTTTCTTCCAGACAGGATGGTCAATTTATTCTGGTTTCAAAATTTGTCCCTGTTTTCAGTAATATCATCTCTCAAAATCATGTGACATGACATCATCAGTGATTTTGTTTCATTTCTCCTAAGCACAAATCATGGCAGATGGCCTCTTGCCTGTTCCTTCAGAGCCACTGCATATCCATATGCTAAAAGAATCTGACCTCGTCTCTGTCCAAAATTATAAGAGGATATAACTCTGGATAGTCTGCCACAGTGGTATTGCAAGTCCCGCCTCTTTACTTACCGCACTTCCAGTATGCTTCCAGTATCAGTCTCTCATGCTTTGATAAAGGGCTCAAGCTTCCCCAGCATTCTGTGTTTTTACTTCAACCACGGTGTCCACAGAATTTTGTGATTTGCCTTTTTCTTGTGCAATTACAATAAAAATCTGAAAGATAAGCAAATATGAAATTTGAGGTCCAGTTTGTCTTTGGAGGAGAGATCATCCCACTCAATGTTTCTTCAACACAAATAGAAATTTTGTCAAATGGTCTGGTATACACTCTTACAAACCAGTGAATTCTCCATTAACATGAATCCTGTTCCTTCCTCAACCTTTGATCCAAAAGGACAACAAAAAGCAGCCACATTGTAAGATTTCAAAATCTTAGCCAGCACTTCTTGCCAATTAGTGGGTCTCTAGTGACAGCAGCAGTGAACAGATGAACAAATTTAATAGCTCCTTTAATGTAGTCTCAAAGTACAGGCAGTCCCCAGATTACAAACGAGATCCATTCCCAAGTCCGTCTTTAGGTCAAATTTGTAAGTAAATCAGAACTTGCTGCACTTGCAACTTTTAAATCATGGAAAAAGCTTTGAGCCATTTCTTGCATGAAAGTACAGGCTAACAGGAATATTCCGTTGATTTTGATCGTCAACGGCAACATTAATGGCAACATGATCTGATTTAAAATGGCAGACAGTGTTCTCCTTCCTCAAGCCGATGAACCACTGAAGTTGTCCGCAGTCCGTTCGTAAGTACGAGTTGTCGTAAGTCGGACATTCATAACCTTGAAAGGATGCTGCACAATGTAATATCAGTAAAAACACAAAAATGCTGGTGGAACTCAGCAGATCTCGCAGTATTCATTGGAGGTAAAGATATATAACCTGAGCCCTTCATCAGAAATATCGGTTACGCATCTTTACTACCGATGAACGCTGCAAGACCAGCTGAGTTCCTCCAGCCCTTGGGTGTTTTTACGATAATCCTAGCGACTACAGACTTTCAAGTTTCACTCACAGAGGAATATCAAAGTACATGAACACAAACTTGGTCAAATTGGTTTTTAAGCAGTGAGAAGAGAGGGAGAGGTAGTTTGGAAACTCTAGGGCTGCACTGTGTAAGGCTCACTTGAGCTGTAAACACCAATTAGTTCTTGTGAAGCTGTATATTAATTTTATAGAATGGAAATGTTCTTGGTTTGAAATTGATTGATTAACACTCCTCCCTCCAAACAAAATTGAGCTTGAAAAGCCAGGTTTTCTGTTACTGAAGAATATCAGAAGGATGTATTTTCCAACTAGTGCCGTTTTATGGAAACACTTTGCATATTACTATAAAAATAAATGGGTTACTACCTACATTATAAAAGTACGTGGAGAGATTTGCTGCAAGTGAGTTAAATATTTTTGCTGGAAAGCTACTGGTTGGAAAATATACCCCGTTGAGAGCATTTCTGAGAGATTTTGGACGATCCAATGCAAATTGCACGGCTGGAGAGATCCCCTCATTTGGAAGTCTATGGGTCTTGTCGTTGGACAAGGTGGAGAAAATTCTTCACTGACGTTGTTTTCTACTGACTTGCCCTGTAAGAAGAAAACTCTAAATTCCAAAATTTTTGAAAGCTACAAATTTTGAAATTCTGAAATAAAAACAGAAAATTGTGGAACCTCTCAGCAGGTCAGGCATCATCCGTAGAAAGGGAAACAAAGCCAAGAACACAGAGCAGTACAGCACAAGAATAGGCCCTTCAGTCCATGATGTCTGTGTTGAACAATCTCTTCTCGTTGGGGCAGATTGTACTGAAGCCTGAAGTCCAACCCCTCTGGTTTTCAAAACAGCTTGATTCCACCAGCTATCGGGCTCTTGAATCTTCCGTTACTACCCTAATCATAACTAGACTGGGACCAAAAAAAGGCCCATCTGCACTGTTCAAATGGCCCTTTTTCCTTGCACTAACTGTAATACTTAATTATCCAATTATCTTTTATGTTTATTATCTTTCAGCACAGGGGTAATTTAATGTTTACAATTGTAGTTGCTTTTTTGTTAAATGAGGAGTATCTGGCTGCAGAAAATTGAAATTTTAGGCATATGTACATTATACTTATATGTATTATGTGGTTCTAAAGGTGGTCATAGCCAAAGTGTAAAGGTGGGGATGAGCTCCCACTGCTACACAAATGCTCCTCATGGCGTGCATCTCAAACAGCCTCTGACAACCATGTCCAACTCCTGGTCTTCACGTGTGGCATAGTTCTTATGCCCGGCGGAGCTGTTCTCACTGACAGGAGAAGGGACAAAGGTGGGCCACTGGCACCTTAAAACCAGTTGTTCCGGGCAGATGGGACTCGTTAACCGCGGATGGTAACTCATCTAGCAGAGGGAAAACTCCAATTTTAACACTCCGCTGCCTTGTGGCTACACCCCACTCATAGGAAAGGCTTAGGGAGCAAACCCCGTGGAAAAACCCGGAGTCAGAGTCCTGAAGGTGGCTGACTGGTTGGCAACTCCTGCAATGCTGCTGGCACCAAACTGTCGTTCCTTTGGACCTGTCATTAGCGTGGAGCGTGGGGGATCCCATTGCATGGGCAACAGACAGATCTTCATATCAACTCTGCCCTGACTTGTGCCCTGGAGAGGCCACTCCACAGTGACTATGAGGTGCAGTAACCATGGGCAACCACGACCGACAGAGGTCAAAGATTATAACAAGCTAACTTTAACATCCCATCCCGATGGAGCTTGTTACCACAGGTGGTTGTGGAAGTATGGTCATTAGGTACACTTAAGGTAGAGATCAGATTCAGGATTTATTGTAACGAATAAGTCATGAAATTCAGTGTTATTATTATAACCATCTTATAACATTACTGAAAAAATAAGAAAATAATAATGTATGAAAAGTAAAGCAGTGACTTTGGTTCATGGATTATTCATAATTCTGATGGCAGCGAGGAAGAAGCTGTTGAGTGCTCATCTTCAGGCTCCTGTACATTTTTTCTGATCATAGCAGAGTGAAGAGGGCACGGCCTGGGTGGTGGGGTCTTTGAGGATAGAGGCTGCTTTTTTAAGACACTGCCTCATGTAAATGTCCTTGATGGAGTGAAGTCTGGTGCCAGTGATGTCGCACGTCAAGTGAATGACCTGCTGGAGTTTATTCTTGTCCTGACCATTGGTGGCTCCATACCAGGCAGTGATGCAACCAGCCAGAATGCTCTCCATGGTACACTTGTAGAAGTTTTTGAAAGTTTTCGGTGACATACCGAATCTCCTCAAACACCTCACAAAGCTTGCGAGCCTTTTTTGTGATTGCATCAATGTGGAGGCTCCAGGACAGATCCTCGGAGATGTTGACACTGTTTATGGAGTCCAGAGGACCCCAAAATCCAGCAGCAATAGATATGCACCACAACACAGGGTTACTTAAACAAAAGTAGTTTTTAATTATATTTGAACAAGAAAGCAGTATTAATTTTTAACTTATTACTATCAACTTACTTAACCTACTTAATTCCCCCCCCCCCCTCTAATACTAAGCAAGGATGTGTGTAAAGTGTATGTAAGCTTAGAAAAGTTCTTTGGATCATAGTCCAATCTCACTGGCTGAAGACAATTCTTGTACTGTGCATAGAAGATAGCATTAATAAACTTCACCAGTCTTTGATGCTTAACAAGCAAACGGTTATCACTCAGGAGGGTTCTTGCTGGTTTTCAGAGAGAGAGATTCCTTTTCCAAGACATCTGCAACTGATTCCTTTCCAATCAGTCTTGCTGACGAAACTTGACCCTTTCAGGGTTCTCCAGATGATCTTCTTTCTTTCAGGTCACCTTTCAAACAGCTAGTCTTCTCCTTTGACCAGGCAGTCTTCCCAAAGTTTGCCAGCTTTGTCCTTCTGGAACTGATTTCTGTCTCTCTGAGCACAAAACTGTTTTCTGTCTCTGCCTTCAAAAATCACATGCTCTCCCAAGCAAGCTGCAACTTTGTTGCTTTTTTTTGCAAAAAGCACTCTGCAAAAGTCCTGCAAATATTCTGTGCTTTAAAATGTTTGTGTGCAACCTGCTCTAACAATCCTTCCCAAAACACCTCTAAATTGTCATAACACCCAGGAATTTGAAGTCTTGACCCTCTCCACTACTGAGCCCTCGATGAGGTCTGGATCATGTTCCCTTGACTTCCTCCTGAAGCCCACAATCATCCCCTTGGTTTTGCTAACATTGAGTGCAAGTTTGTTGTCGTTACACCATTCAATGAGCTGATCTATCTTCCTTCCTCATTGCTGTTTGTTATTCTTCCGACAATTGTGATGTCATTGGCAAACTTGTAGATAGCGTTGGGATTGTGCCATAATTGTGCAGGTATTTGATTGGTCAGGGAATCAAAGGTTATGCTAGGGAGTGGGGATGAGTGGGTGGATGGATTAGCTCATGATTAGAATGGCAGAACAGTCTTGATGGGCCACTTCTGCTCCTATATTGTGATCTTGTGATTCCCCATCTTCTGTTTCATCCAGGTGCTTGTCCCTATATAAAAACTTCGGTCTGAAGGTAGCAGTGAGAAAATGTTGTGACTAGGGTGATGGCCAGACCCTTTATGGTGTTAGCTGTCTTCTTGAGGCAATATCTACCATAGATGGGCAGTCAGATAGATTTAATTATGTTTTGAAACTTGCTGCAGTCTTCTATGCATCTGGGCACTCGAATTACCAAAGTATATTTTCCACAGGGCACCTCTAGATGTTAAATCTCTTCAGACTTATGAGGGTTGATGTGCCTTCTTCACATTTGCCCAGATATGTTGGCTCCAGTAAAGGGCCTCCAATATGTGACGTTCTAAGCCGAAGGGATACAATTATCAAAGCAAACAATATCTACTCCTTGCTACCTTCCAATCTGCTTCAACTTTTCCAAAAGCTAGGACATTTTGGAAGAATATCACTAATAGTTCTAACTGGCCCAAGGAAGCCTACCAGCTCATTGGGATTTCATCTGTTTTCAGCATCCTAATTTCCCCAGTGGTTCCTCACTCACAAAATTAATTATTCCAAACGATAAAGGTCATTGACCCTTGCCTTCCTTTTCCTTTATATGCACTAAAGCCTTTTCCGATGAAAGCAGATGCAAAATATTTGTCTGCGGCTTCAACTATCTAATTTTTATCCATGCATTTTAATCTTCATGTCAACCCCATTATATGAAACTTTATCATACACTTTTTGGAAATGAATTCATGCCAGCTTAACCACATTTCCTTTGTTAACCATTTCTGTCCCTTCACCATTATCTCATTGATTGGTTAAAGCTTTAGCAAATGTATACTGCCTTTTTCTGACCAGTCCACACTTGTTCATGTTTAGTCTCCTTTGTTTCGAGGTGTTATAACCACAGTAGATTGTCTGGTTTGTCCATCAACCTTTAATTTGAAGCTATCCATCTTGTGAAATTTGCAATTTTTCAGTTGCATTCCATAAATATTCAGGAGATGGTGGACGTCTGTAACTCCTCATTTCCCATCTGGACCAAGTGATTTATCCACTTTGTGTACAACTGGGCTTTCCACACTCTTGGTCATCTAGAATCTCTGCTGCATCTTAAGAATCGCCGATGCAGCAGAAATCAGAAATAAAAGCAGGAGATGTGGGAAACTGTCATGAGCTCAGGCAACCTCTGCGGAGAAAGAAACAGTTAATATTTCAGGTCAATGACCCTTCATCAGGACTGAGGCAATCATTCTGCTTCACTCTGTTCTCTGGCTGAGGTTTCAGCAACTCCTTCCCTGCTAAAGACTGATTAAGCAAACTGTGTACGTTAAATGCACTTTTATTCTGCTTTATTTGAGCCTTTTTGGCATACAGTGTGGAAGCAGACCCTTCAGCCCAACTTGCCCACGTAGTCCAAAATGTCCCACCCACACTCATCCCTCCTGTCTGCGTTTTGCTCTTAAGCTCATTCTGGCTTTAATTTCCCCAGTTTCTCCTTAATAGGAATATATCAGATTATACCTGAAACATAAACACTGTTCCATTACCATTTTCTTGTCAGGTTGATTTATTGGGGTTGGTCTTAAAAGTGTTGATTCATTTTTTTGGGTGGCACGGTTAGCGTAGCAGCTAGCGCAATGCTATTACGGCACCAGCGTTCCTGGTTTGGATCCGGCGCTGTCTGTAAGAGTTTGTACATTCATCCTGTGAGCTGTGTGGCTTTTCTTTGGGTGCTCCGATTTCCTCCCACCCTACAAAACATATAGGGCCGGTAGGTTAATTGGGTGGCAAGGGCTTCATGGGCCGGAAGGGTCTTTGACCATGCTGTATCGTTAAAATAACAAAACCACCTTTCAGAATGGACCAAAGATGTTCTCCTGTTGATCGAGTTAATATTTGCAAAAAATGGGCATAGTTTTAAGGTGCTTGGGAATAAGTACAGGGGGTACTAAAGAGGTAGGTTTTTCACATCGAGTTTGCTGGGTGCATGGGATGCACTGCTGGCAACAGTGGAGGAGGTTAAGTTCAGTAGGGATAGTTTAAGAGGCCACTAGATCGATATCAGGAACTGAGGAAAATGGAGGGTTATGCTGGAGGGAAATTCGAGGGAGCTGTTAGAGGAGGTTATTAGGTTGGCACAATGCTGTGGGCTGAAGGGCCTGTACTATGCTGTAGGTTTCTGCTCTATGTCCAATGCTCAGCCAGCCTCACAGAGACAGATTGGCTGATTATATTTATTATGACAGTTGGTATAAGCTTGCCATAAGGCAGAGTCAGCGACAGAACAAATCTAATCGGGGGGGCATTAGGGCAACTGCAGTTTTGTGTGCTGTTCATGACGTTTGTGTTTGTGTTCGGGTCGGGGGGGGACAATAACTCATTTTGAGGGGGCATGGGGCACAAATGCACCCCCCCCCATGATGCCGACCCTGCTCTGGGCTGGAAGGGCCTTCTACCATGCTGTCTCATTAAATTAAATTACATTAAATTTTAGATTCAATTTACCCAAACAGATCTATGAAGGCCATCCTGTCTTCCTCTCCCCCATCGATGTGATCTACTGGGATCATCGTCAGAAGAGAGCGCAAAAAAATCATTGAGGACCCCTTCCTCCCTGCACACAGCATCTTTCAGCTGCTCCTGTCGGGAAAGAGATAAAGGAGTATTAGAGCCAGCACCACCAGGCTGAGGAACAAGTTCTTCCCATGAACAGTGCGAATGCTGAACGATCAAAGGGACTGCTCTCACTAACCATCCGTGACACTCATATTCATGAAAGAATATTTATTTATTTATTTGTATGGATGTAATACTTATTTTGCATATGTATTGTTTGTCTGTAGGTGTGTCATGTCTGGTTGTGTGTCTGCATGTTTTGCACCGAGGACCGGAGAACACTGTTTTGTCAGGTTGTATTTGTACAATCAGGTAACAATAAACTTGACTTGATTCTGATTAGTGAAAAGTAACGTTCACACCTCCAACAAAATTAGTTATAACCACCTCCCTTTGACATTCATAGGGTTTGTACTGGATAATCCTCCAACCCCGACACCCTAGAGATCACCATGAAATCATGTCAGAGGGTGGATGTTTCACAATGAGCTACTCATCTCCTGGCTCCTCATAGAGTTTCCACTATCCGAAAGGTATAAGTTAGGAGTATGTCCAATTTTCAGAATGAGTGCATCAACATTCAGCATGCTTAGTACCTCATTAGCTTAACATCTTTCAAGATAAAGCATTCTAACTACCCGGTTTCCCGGCCTCATTCTCTGACTGTAGGAGGTGCTTCAGGCAGTTTCTGCCGATGGTGACTGTCTGCCTTACTGCAGACTAAAGTAAATTCCAAAAAAGGACAATAAAGGAACCTTAAACCTCAAGCAGAAGCCCTAATCTTTGGAGCTCACATCTCCATTCCCCTTTCCTTAAACTGTCTACCCTATCCCCTTTCATAATTACCATCTCAGACAATAAGTAACACCGTCTTCAGAAGTCACTGGATTAGTGGCCTTTCTCCTTATTTTTAATGGTCTCCATGGTGCTTGTGGTGTCCAGCAAGGCCAGCATTTATTGCCCATTTCTAATGGCTCAGAAAAGAGTGGTGGTGAGCAGCTTTCTTGAACTGCTGTAGTCCACTTGGTGAAGGCCAAGTTCACACTGTTCATTGGGTAGGGATTTTCAGATTCAGAAAGTAACAGTAATATTCTTCTAAGTCAGGACGATGTGTGATTTAGAGGGAAACATGACTCCCCTTTATAGCTCTTGCATTTTTTTAGGGGCTAGAGCTCGTGGGTTGGTGAGCTGCGCAGTAGATGTGCTTCATCAAAGGTCCACATTGCAGCCACAGTGCTAGGTGGAGGCCTAGCTGGACACCACAAGCACCATGGAGACCATTAAAAATAAGGAGAAAGGCCTCTAATCCAGAGACTTCTGGAGACAGTGTTACTTATTGTCTGAGATGGTAATTATGAAAGGGGATAGGGTAGACAGTTTAATGAAAGGGGAATGGAGATGAGAGCTCCAAAGATTAGGGCTTCTGCTTGAGGTTCAAGGTTCCTTTATTGTCCTTTATTGGAATTTGCTTTAGTCTGCAGTAAGGCAGAAACTGCCTGAAGTGCCTCCTACAGTCAGAGAAAGAGAAGCAAAAGAGAGTCCACCCAGAGTCACCGGGGGTCCATGGATTTGCCTGCAGCACTGATGCAGTCTCCACATCCGCACAGAGTCCAGTTCAAACCATCAGCAGCCTGAGCTGCAGATTTACATCTCTGACACAATCAGGGAACCTTCAGTACCCTCGCACACTCTTATGTCCCAGTTCCAATACCTGGTACACCTTCACCCAGTCTCATGCGTAGTCACCAGTAGCCCACAACCTGCCTGGTTTCCTCGCCCCAAGTCGCCAACGGCCCACCTACTGCCTGTGTGTTCCGCAACCATAGAGTACCTTACTGGTCCGATGCCATGGGTCACCTCATCTGCTTCTTCTCAAACAGGGGGTGCTCTCCCTGTTTTCTGGTGCCCTGCCCCAGTCCTCTGCTTCCCTGGAGTCTACAACCCCTTATGGCTGATGTTCATGGTATAAACGAGATGCTGGTAAAATACATGGATTGAAATAAGAAGCTTAAGAAGGAAATTATGAAAGTGAAAGGAAGGTACGAGGTGGCTATAGTGAACAGGGTGAAAGTAAATCTGAAAGGTTTTTACAAATATCTGAATAACAAAAGGAGAGTGAAGGATAAAATTGGTCCCTTAGACAATCAGAGCGGACTACTGTGTACGGAGCCGAATGAGATGGGGGAGATATTGAATGAGTTCTTCTCTTCGGTAATCACAAGGGAAAAGAATATGGAATCCTGTAGGATATGAGAGGCAAAATTAGTGATTATGGAAAATGTAGGGATTAGGAAAGAGGGGGTGTTGTAACTTTTGAGGCATATAAAGGTGGATAAGTCTTTGGGTCCCAACGGGATTTTCCCCAGGACCTTAAGGGAAGTCAGGGAGGAAATAGCAGAGGCTCTGACAGTAATTTTTCATAAGTCACTAGACTTCATGGTGCCGCAGGATTGGCATGTCGCAAACATGGTTTCTCTGTCTGAAAAGAGCTCCAGGTGTAGGCCCGGCAATTATCGCCCAGTAAGATTGACATCGGTGGTCGGTAAACTAATGGAAAGTATTCTTAGAGATAATATGTACAAGTATCTAGAGAAGCAGGGACTGATCAGGGACACCCAACATGGGTTTGTGCAGGGAAGGTCATGTTTGACAAATCTTGTTGAATTTTTTGAAGAGATGACTAGGAAGGTCGATGAAGGTAGAGCAATAGACATAGCCTATATGGATTTCAGTAAGGCCTTCAATAAGGTTCCATCTGGGAGGTTGGTAAGGAAGGTTCAGGCGCTAGGTATTAATGTTGAGATAATCAGATGGGTTCAACAGTGGCTGTAAGGTAGATGCCAGAGAGTCATGGTGAATAACTGTCTGTCAGGATGGAGGCTGGTGACAAACGGTGTGCCTCAGGGATCCGTGTTGGGTACCTTGTCGTTTGTCATTTACATTAATGATTTGGATGACGGAGGGATAAATAGGGTGAGTAACTATGCGGATAATACAAAAATAGGGGGAGTTGTGGATAGTGAAGATGGTTTTCAGCGACTACAGAAGGATTTGGACTGCTCAGATGGCAGATGGAGTTTAATACTGCTAAATGCAAGGTGCTTCATTTTGGGAAGAATAATCAAAACAGGACATATGCAGTGAAGGGGAGGGCATTGAGGAATACAGAGGAACAGAGAGATCTTGGAATAATGGTTCATTGTTCTTTGAAAGTGGATTCTCATGTAGATAATGTGGCGAAGAAGGCTTTTGGTATGCTGGCCTTTATAAATTAAAGCATAGAATATAGGAGCTGGGAGGTGATGTTGAGACTATTCAAGGCATTGGAGAGGCCAAATTTGGAATGTCCCTAAATTATAGGAAGGATATCAATAAGGTAGAGAGAATGCACATTTCAGATTAACTAAAATGTTGCTTGTTTCTGTACTGCAATTGTTATATGGTTATATGGTTAAATCCATCACCAGCTCCATTAATAGGCTGTTTAAAGCCTGCACGGAGCGAACAGTAGTTGGGCTGGGTGGTTGGACCCCATGGGAGCGCTGTGTCTCCACTCCCTGCTTTCCACAGGTCTGCACCAGCTCTGGCAGTGCCACCATTTTTTTTAACATGGAGAATAAATATAAATAGAGACTGACTGGACTAAATAGCTCATGCCTTGCCATTTTTTGCATAACTCTGTATTGTTTGCTCATGGCACTCACCGTGAGAAGTTTTTGTAAAACCATGCACTTTGATTTGTTTTTTTTAAAATGAATGGAGTAGAATGAAATAAGGTCAGGCAAGCCAACGTGAAGGGGATTTAGCAAATAGAAGTATTTTCAGTATTGGGAAGAGTCTCCAGTGATGACTCACACGGCTGTACCTAATTAACGGCTCCTAATTTAGCCCTATTAAAAGTAAGAGGAGTTGTAGGAGGCTGAGACAATCTAGGCCAATGTGACCCAAGGTACTTGAGGCAATATATCAAGTAAATTTAGCAAAGGAGAAAAAAAATCACTCAAATCTCTGTAATCTGCGATGAATCAATTCCCAATTTGTACTTTTGGCTATAAATCAACCATCTTGTTACTTGAATTAGACTTTTTTGCTGCTTAATTATAGAGAGAACAATGAAATGAATGGGCAATTTGTGGTGTGTGTGCAATGTTATTTGCAAAGATTCTTTTTAATCAAACCCCATTTTGGATTCTTCTTTCTACATTTTAACCTCGCTGAATGGATAGAAATCAGAGTTTGCTGATCTTTATCATTTAATAATTAACAAGTCTTATGAAACAATCCACAGTTTAATTTTTTTTCAACAATGCAGCACTTGAAATCCATGCACCCAGTTACACGTGTTACGCACTAAACCAGCATCAATGGTAATTCACCACAGATAATGGTACCTTCAAAACAATAATTTTTTATTATTAATTATTAATAACATAACAATTTTTACTTATAACCATATAACAGTTTAACTCTAAACTTAGCTCTAATTTAACCCCACTATGCAAAAAATGTGTGTGTGTGTGTGTGTGTGTGTGTGTGTGTGTGTGTGTGTGTGTGTGTGTGTGTGTGTGTGTGTGTGTGAGGTAGGGGACCAAAACCATTCTGAAGAGATGATTTTAAAGTTCAGCTTTGTAAATCAGATTCTTTAAATTGTTGCTCAAAAGCAACTATGTTTTGAAACATCGTCATCAGACCTCCTTACAGCTCACAAATTTCTTGATAAGTTGTTTTCAGAGTGATGTTTCTTCATACAAGTGATTTTTCACACATCCCTCTCTTTTGCCTGGATTTTCTGGAATCTGTGTTTCCCATGAAGATTTCACAAACCCAAGAAAGGATTACACGAAGTGTCATGTAGAAATGGACACTGCAGAACTGCCCTCTCTCTCTTAAAGAGACAGTCAAAAGTGATCATTCTCTTTCGAAAGTCACATTCTGAGTTCTCCTTTGACCAGGAGTAACACATAACAGTACTACTCTGGTTGCTATATTTCAATCCTATGTTACTTACAGGATGGCCAAGCAACTACTTCAATCCTGTGTTACCTATAGGATGATAAGGTGTCTTCTGCTCTCAAAATGTCTCTGTTTTCAGTAGTATCTTCTTTCAAAATATCTTTAATCATGTGACATGACATCATTGCTGACTTTGAAGTTTAAATTCCAAAGGTTTATGAATGGATATGACACTCTCTACTGAGCAGAGCCAGCAGTATGACCGTGCATGTAGTCAGCTGTTCTTGAGTTCTCAATGGAGAACAGACTTTAGACTTTTATGACTGTTCACAGCTTTGAATTAGCAGTCACCCAGTCTTTTTAAGCAAACAAGTTTCCTGTAGAACAATGACTAAACATACCTTTTGACTTCTCTCTGGGTGTAATTGTGTGTCTGTGTGTGACCCTGTGTTCAAACCCGCAAAATAACTCTAATAAAAATATATAATCCATAACTAAAGATAAATATTAACACAATTCAATCAAACATGCAATTAACCAAAAAACCTGTACATTTTGGAGACTGGAAGCACTCAGAGAAAACCCATGTGGTCACTGGGAGAATATACAAATTCCTTACAGACAGCGCCAGATTCAAGCCCAGGTTGTTGGCACATTACACACCTGTCAGGTATTGGCAACTGGGCTGAAACGAATCACAGGAACAGGAGTAAACTCTAGAGGGGAATCTGGAGGGTAAAATTGAGGATATAAGATGGCTTTGGTAGATGAGGTAAGGGTAAAGAGTAACCAGGAAGAGAAAAGGAACCCTTAATAATAAGCATGATTCTCTGTTTATGGAACAACAGGAATTGGGTAAGGTCTAAAGCAAATATTTCTCACCTGTATTTGGCAGGGAGAAAAATGTGGGGGCTAGAAATTTGGAGAAGAAAGTGTTGATTACTTGAACAAAGTCCACATTACAGAAGAGGAGGTCCTGGAGACCTTCAAATTCATGAAGGTAGATAAGTCACCAGAGTGTAACCAAGTGTATCATAAGCTATTATGGAAAGCAAAGGAAAAAAATTGTGTGGGCTCTGGCACAGATATTTGCCAGCATTGTCTGAATTCTGAGATTTCCTGCTTCTGGCTTATTCCGAGAAGAAGGGGTCAGGCCCGAAAAGCCAGCAATATATCTTTGTCTTCTTCTTTTGCTTGGCTTCGTGGACGAAGATTTATGGAGGGGGTAAAAGTCCACGTCAGCTGCAGGCTCGTTTGTGGCTGACAAGTCCGATACGGGACAGGCAGACACGGTTGCAGCGGCTGCAGGGGAAAATTGGTGGGTTGGGGTTGGGTGTTGGGTTTTTCCTCCTTTGCCTTTTGTCAGTGAGGTGGGCTCTGCGGTCTTCTTCAAAGGAGGTTGCTGCCTGCCGAACTGTGAGGCGCCAAGATGCACGGTTTGAGGCGATATCAGCCCACTGGCGGTGGTCAATGTGGCAGGCACCAAGAGATTTCTTTAGGCAGTCCTTGTACCTCTTCTTTGGTGCACCTCTGTCATGGTGGCCAGTGGAGAGCTCGCCATATAACACGATCTTGGTAAGGCGATGGTCCTCCATTCTGGAGACGTGACCCACCCAGCGCAGCTGGATCTTCAGCAGTGTGGACTCGATGCTGTCGGCCTCTGCCATCTCGAGTACTTCAACGTTAGGGATGAAGGCGCTCCAATGAATGTTGACTGAAAACACCTCCTGAGTTCCTCCAGGATTTCGGTGTGTTTTTACTACAATCATAGCGTCTGCTGACTTTTGTGTTTCAGATAGATATTTGCATCTTCATCACCCATAGGTGAGGTGCCAGAAGGCTGGAGGGTGGCCAATGTTGTGTCTTTATTTTAAAAAGTCCAGGAAACTTAACGTCCGTCATGGGTAAGTTACTGGAGGTGATTCTGAGAGAGAGGATCTACAAGACAAATATTGATTTATGCATGGGAAATGGTGTCTCACAAATTTGATTGGGTTTTTGAAGAGTCCTTTGGATGATGACAGGTACATGGACTTTAGTCAGTTCTTTGACAAGGTCCCACATGTAGGCTGGACTGGAAGGTCCAATCGCATGTGATCCAGTTGGATCAATTGGATACGGAAGGGGTGTTTTTCAGATTGGAGCCCTGTGGAATCAGGGAATCAGTGCTGGGTCCACTGTTGTTTCTCATCTGGTTTAGAAATTCAGATGTTCAGGAATACAGGGGGTGAAGAAAGTGGCAAAACTTGCCAAGTCCTTCACAGGCACTGACCTTCTGTCCATTGAAGACAATTCTGTGAGACACTGTCTCAAGAAGGCAGCAAACATCTGAACACTTCGAGGTTCAAAAAGTTTTTTTCCTCAACTGCTATCGGGAAATTGAACCTCTCCGTTCTACCCTAACCCTTGAAACACTTTATATTTTCTTGCGCTAACCTCAACTATGAATATTTATTTATCTATCCTTTTATAAATATTATCTCTTTTTCTGTCTTGGCACATTGTGGTAATTTAATATAAACAATTGTAGTTGACTGTGATTAATCTACGTTGATGGCTGTGAAGCTTCCCACTCCAATATGCTGAGCATATTTTATGCTCACTTTGAAAAGGAGAATTCAACTGTACCAGTGAGAATCCCTGCATAAGTCGGCAAAACTGTGATAACTGTTTCAGAGGGCCAATGTCAGATCATCTTTCAAGAGGGCGAATCTTCACAAGGCGTCAGGACCTGATGGCGTACCGGGCAAGTTACTGAAAATCTGTGCTAACCCACTCACGGCTATTTTCAATCTCTTTGCTGCAGTCAGAGGTTCCCACCTGCTTCAAAAGGGTATCAGTCATCCCTGTGCCCAAGAAAACAAAGGTGAGTTGCTTCAATGACTATCGCCCAGTAGAGCTCACATCTACTGCAGTGAAATGCTTTGAGAGGTTGGTCATGGCCAGAATTAAAAGACCTGGATTCACTGCAATTTGCCTAGTGCCACAAATGTTTCACAGTAGATGCAATGTCATTAACTCTTCACTCAGCCCTGGATCACCTGAACAACAAACAGTAATACATACATCTGGCTATTTTACATCGATTACAGCTCGGCTTTTAACGCCATCATCCTTTTAGTACTGTTCAGCAATCTTCGAAACCTGCGCCTCTGTAGTTCCCTCTGGATCTTGGACTTCTTCATCTGGTGCTGCCTGTAAGTTTACACGTTCTCCCCATGTCAGTGTGGGCTTTCCCTGGATGTTAATCTTTCTCCCTCCCTTCAAAACATAAGGGGGATGTAAGTCAAATAGGTGGAATGGGCTCGTGGGTTGGAAAGGCCTGTTACTATACCGAATGTCGAAATTTAAAATCTCCGCAGTCTTTGTGCAGAATGGCAATAACATCCCCCCCACCCCCCCGCAACACCTCAATTACTCTGCAACCCCCATATGTTTTTGAAGGGTGGGAGGAAACCATAGCACCCGAAGGAAACTCACTCAGATATGGGGAGAACTCACAAACTCATTACAGATAGCACTAGATTCGAACCTAGGTCAATGGAAACTGTAACAGCAATGCGCTAACCGCCACACAAACTGCACCTCCCAAGTAATGGTTTAGGTTGGTGGATTCCTTTTTTGAATACATGGGCAAAGATGTGAAAGGTTGAATGTTCATGCATTGTGCTTCCCTCTATAGTTCAGTGGAGACTGCATCTGTTCTGGGGATACCAAAAACTTCACAAGTGAAGCCCCAGGCTAAAACATTACTTGTTAATCCACAATGTTTTTTAATTGAAATATGGAAACTTTTAATTCTGCCTGCCTATTGTACGCTTTTCATCTATATTTACTTACAATGGGGAGAGGGTTAGGGAAGTCTATGTGAAATGGCTGGAAGAGGTTCCTGTCAATCAGCAGTCTGTTTCATTATATGTCCATTGTTTGGCTTTAGGAGGTCTATATGGGATTTGAACAGATCTAAGCCACGGCGGCGGATTATGTCTTGAATTTCATCTTATTTCAACACATTTCTATGGAGCAAAGTTGGCTTTACTTTTTGAATGGGAGGCTTATAAATACATGAAGTACTCTGGAATTGGTAAGAGGCAGCCCTTGAATAATTCCAGGGATTTAAGATGAAGGGGGGTTTTAAAGGTATTACAGAAGCCTTTTGCACAGAACACAAAATAAAAACAGTCCCCAAGTAACCAAAGCCGTGGATGTACGTGCACAGATATCAAGAGGCTGGTTCCCATTGCTTGCATAATACAGAGGCAAATAAAGATGTCTAAGAGTAGCGCTGCCGATTAGATGTTTTCTCCCCGCCTCATTGATGGCATCATTAAAATTTGACAGTGAGTTTGATAGAGATTTATGTTTTACTTAAACTGATAATCTGTTCTCAATGACTGCGAAGACAGAAAACCTTGCATCTATAGGGTCTTTAGCAAGTTCTGGATAACTCAAAATACCAATTAAGGAAGTTTAGTGTGTGTGTAATGTAACAACCTTGATGCCAATTTGCAGACAGAAAGTTCCACAAACAGTAATGCAGCATTTTATTCTTTTTGGTTGTGGCATAAATACAAGTCAGGAGGTCTGGGATCATTTTCTGTTTTCTATCATGGAGCAGGACAGTTGGTGTAGGGATTAGTGCAACGCCTTTACAGCACCGGCGATCGGGAAGGGGGTTTGAATCCCCCGTTGCCTATAATGAAAATGTATGTTCTCCCGGTGTCTGCGTGGATTTTCCCCTGGGGTTCAGGTTTCCTCCCGCTGTTCGAAAAGTACCAGGGGTTGTAGGTTAATTGGGTGCAACTGGGCGACATGGGTTCGTGGGCCAAAATGGCCTGTTACCGTGTCTACATTTAAATTTAAAATTTAAAAACATTTAAAATAGTTCCATCTACCTGAAGGCGCAGGAAAAGGGTATTGGTGTAACATTTACCTCACAAGGACAATGGATCTGAAGGAAAAGCACTGAAATCTCACAACTGACCAGAAAATTAACAGAACTTTGCAGAAATATTACGGCTGAAAGAACATGTCAGGCTGGGATTTCTGACTCCCTGAAAATTTTGTATCAAGTGCAAGGCACAGGCCAGGAGTGTGGTAGAATAAAGAACATAGAACTTTACAGCACAGCACAGGCCCTTCAGCCCACAACGTTGTGTCGACCAAAGTGACTACTTCACCACAATCCAATCCTACCCTCTCACGCTCATGGATCCATGTGCCTGTCCAAGTGTCTTTTGAATGCCCCTGTCGTGTCAGCCTCCACCACCATCCCAGACAATGCATTCCAGGCACCCACCACTCTCTGAGTAAAAAACATCTCCCTAAGTCTTTCCACTCACCTTTTACTGTTATTTTCTCTCCACACTCCACAGGCTGGATAAATGTCGGAAGCAACAGATGTTAGTCTAACCCTCTCTACTCCATAAGGATGTAAAAGAACCTGTGACTCTGGTTTGAAGATGAACGAGTCAAAATGTATTCCTCAGCATGTCCAATGCACAACATTGGCTGCCTTGCAGCTGTCACATGACCACACCTGAGCCTATAAAGAATCTTCTGCCTTATACATGAAGTGTCTGCCATTCCTACGTATTGTCAGACCCCATGACATTGGAGCAGAAGCAAGTTATTCTCAATCCTATGGAGCACCTAAGATGGTTACAGAGAAATGATGGAGACAAAAGGCAGGCCAAGTTTCAATGAAAATGAGTGAAATTATCTCTTTGTTTGGGGAATCATGTGATGCACAATCAATTGCACAAAGATTGAAGCGATCGAAACTGAAGGCTTTTATTTGCAAAAGATGGACAGCATCCCTTGTGTTGCTCACTCGCACTGACCCAGACTCGAACTGGGGGCAGGCTTGTGGCATGACAGCCTTTCTGGGGGAGAAAGGGGAGGAGTCATGAGCTGGCCAGTGAGAGCGGGGTCAAAAAGAAAAGGTCATGTATGAATATGTACAATAGTGGTTTCACCCACATCTCTGTGCAATGACTAAACCGTTAATAACTCTGGAGCTCAGCAAGGACATACATTCTCGTTGACTTATCAGATTCTGAGAGGGATTTCTGCAGATGCTGAAAGATAAAAGCAGAGAAATTCTCAGCAGGTCAGGCAGCATCTGTAGAGAGAGAAAAACAAAGTTTCAGTTCAGTGACCTGTGTAGCTGGGTGGGGGGGGGGGGGGGGTTTCTACCACATGGTGTTTGGGGGTAAGCAGTAAGGGTGAGAGAGGCTTGGGTGGCAACTATTAGAATTCAAGGGAAGACTGGATCATTGTATACAGTAAAACCCCCCTGTTATCCGGAATTCAAGCAACCGGCGCCTCATGCCGCCAACAAATAAAAATCATGAAAAATATACAGGTAAAATTATGGAAGTTTAAAATTTGAGTTCCTCGCCATAGTTTGCCAATCACACAAGATGCAATCTCAAGAAAACAGATAATACACTTATCCGGCATCTGCCAATCCCCTTAGCTGCCGGACCATATAACCATTTCTGGTCTCCAAATTATAGGAAGGATATAGATAAGGTAGAGAGGGTGCAAAGAAGGTTTACAAAAGTGTTGCCTGGATTGCAGTATCTTGAATATGGAGAAAGATTTAGTAGTCTGGGACTTTATTCATTGGAGTGTAGAAGGTTGAGAGGGGATTAGATAGAGGTATTTAAAATTATGAAGGGAATAGATGGAGTAGATGTGAATAGGCTCTTTCCCCTGAGGGTAGGGGAGATTGGAACAAGGGGTCATAAGTTAAGGGTTAGGGTCCAAAACTTTACGATTAACTCAAGAAGAAGCTTCTTCATTCAGAGAGTGGTGGCTGAGTGGAATGATCTTCCGGAAGAGGTAGTTGCGGCAGGGTCAATTCTGTCATTTAAGAGGAGGTTAGATGAGTACATGGATGTGAGGGGGTTGGAGGGTTATGGGCAAGAAAGTGGGTAGGTGGAACTAGTGGAGTTTCACGGAAATCGCTGCAGACTAGAAGGGGCGATATGGCCTATTTCCGTACTGTAAATTATATGGTTATATCAGCGGTTTTAATGCATTTTGGTGAGGTGCGAAGTGAGAGATTCTAATCAGAGGCTCAAATTCATAATAACCAGGATTAAAATACCTCAATAGAAATAGGCAAGCTATCAAGCATTCTCCACAGTTAAACAAATATAAAACCCAGGGATCTGCAGTAACAGTAGAAGCTTGGAATTGGTGCTCTGTGATCTTCCGTACGACTTTTTGGGTGAATACAAACCTCTACAGATAGCTGAGTGTGCAACCAGCCAGGAAGGTATCAGGCCCAGTCCCCCCTCCGCCAGCATTTACTTCACCGTAAATGACTTCAGTGTCTATGTTCTGGGAAAGGGGTTAACATTAGCCAGGATTGCTACTCCTGACAATTGTCCAATCGTTCCTGCTGGGAAATGCGCGTATGTGGGTTAAGCTGCTCGTCACCTGGCCATGCCGCCTGGCCAGACTCCTGTGAAAGGGTGGGTGACTCTCAGGATAATTGCTGCAAAGCACCTCATACTGACCAGAAATTGGGATCAGATCAAGAGAATACCAACAGGCCACAGAGATATTCTTGAGACAAGGTCCTCCCAACCCACTAATTCCTCACTTCCAAAGCCTTCCAATGAACGTTTCGTACACATCCCTCCCTGGGTAATTTTTAGGCAGCTGTTAACCTATTTATTTTAAATGGGCTAACGCCTTCTACAAATAGCAGCCGGAGAAATGTGTGGTGGCTCTGTGAAGCATTCATACATGAACTTTGCCGATTGGAAACCTTACTCCCATGAGGTCAGAATATTTTTGGCACTGAGCAGATCTTTGTGGGAAGGTTCTGCATTTGCAGTGCCACAGATCTGGCATTATTGACTATCTTATGTCATCCCCACCTTTAATTGTGTAATAATATCACTCTCATTAAGGTGCCATAATGCTGGCTTTTGTAGTGTAATTCTTTGCAACAGACACCACAAGATGTCCAACAGATTTGCACTAGATTCCATCCACTTGGATGTAAATGTGATATTAGTGGGATGTACAGTGGGGAACTGTTTTATTCACCACTGAATGAGGCCCTTTATGGCCTTCCTTACTCACGGGAAAATCTCATGCATTTCTCTTCACCCATGCCTTCACTATCCCAACACATAATCATTGAGGATGTGTGAATATTTTCTGTTTTTTTTTCTTTCCTTTCATAAACCCCACTGCCTTTTCATCTTTCCTCAACTCTGCGTCATGGCTGCCTCATGGAAAGTTCCGGAATGACTTTTTTAAACAACAGTCAGACTCCTGCCAGAGCATTAAACCATAAAAGCCATCAGAATCATAATGCCTTTACAGATAGTCTCCGACTTATGATGGTCCGACTTACAATTTTTAAAAGTTACAATGCTTCAAATCCATACTATGATTTAAATTTGGCTAGGCTAGGCTATCATGTTCAGTGTCTCTTGACAGCACTGTATCAGTACCCACACTAACCCCACTGCCCTGCTTTCTCCCCACAGCCCTGTATTAGTCCCCATACTGAACCACTGCCCTGCTCTCTCCCCACAGCCCCGTGTCAGTCCCATCCCCACATTGTTCCCACTGCCCTGTTCTCTCTCAACAGCCCCACGTCGGTCACCCCATTGATCCCACTGCCCTGCTCTCTCCCCACTACCCCCTGACAGTCCCCACACTGATCCCATTGTCCCTCTCTCCCCACAGCCTGAGTCGGATCCCGCACTGATCCCACTGGCTTTTGTCGGCTTACGATTTTTTTTGACTTACGATGGGAGTGCAGGAACGTAACCCCATAGTAGGTTTAGGACTACCCTTCAGAGACAGATAGAAAGTGGGGAAGGGTTTGGGTTAGGGGATGGGGAGGTGTATTCACACCTTCAGCCTGATTTATTATGCACACTTACATGGAAGACTTCCTTTATAAGGCGCAAAGAGTCTGCAAGGGAATCGATGGATCCCTTGAAGGAAATTGTTTTGTGTTTAAATATAGTCAACTTTGCAAGGTACAGGGTTGATATCAAGAGGCCTGGTCTAGTGATCCAAATTAATGAGTCAATTCCTATCTCGACAACCGATTAAATAAGTCTGGAATAAAACGTGTTGTATCTGTAATGTTAGTGGATGGTTGTGGGAAAAAAGAAATTACCTGATTTATTAATTTCCACTAGGAAAGGAAATCTGCCATCCTTGATCCATTTTAAGTTCTTGCTGAAATGTCCCAGAATTACTCATGCTTTTGCCAGAAAGATCCACACTCTGTGAGCAGATAAGGAGAAAAACTCTCGGAAATGGAGCAATCTATTTCAAAACACAGCAAAGAACAACTTATTTCACTTGGCGATGTTTTATTCAGGATAAATATTATCCAGGCAATGTTGGGGCATTCACCTGATATTATTGTTTTATGTCTGCCCGAGCCAGAAGGATCACATGATCACGATATAGGAGCAGAAAGAGGCCCATCGGCCCATCAAGTCTGCTCTGCCATTCTAATTGTGAGCTGATCTATCGGCCCACTCATCCCCACTCTGCCTTCTCCTAATAACTGTTGATGCCCTGACTAATCCAATACCTGTCAATCTTTGCTTTAAATATACCCAACAACACTTCCACATCCACCTGCGGCAACAAGTTGCACAGTCTCACGATCCTCTGATTAAAGATTATTTTTCACATCTCTGTTCTAAATTGATGCACTTTTATCCTTCTTGTCTTAGAATCACCTACCATGAGAAACATCCTTGCTACATCTATTCTGTCCAGGCCTTTCAGCATTTGAAATGCCTGTATGAAGTTCCCTTCACCCTTCTTTACTCCAACAAATAACAGCCAACAATCATTCCTCAGATGCTAACCCTTTCATTCCTGGTATAATTCTAGTAAATCTCTGGACCCTCTCAAAGCCAAATAAGGTGACCAAAACCGTCCAAAAGGAATAGAACCATAGAACCCTAGAGCATTACAGCACAAGAAACAGGCCCTTCAGCCCTTCTAGACTGTGCAGAAATATTATTCTGCCTAATCCCACTGACCTACACCCACTCCAAGCCCCTCCCATCTATGTGGCCAAATTTTCTTAAATGTTAAAACTGAGCCCACATTCACCACTTCAGCTGATAGCTCGTTCCACTACTGCATGAAGAAGTTCCCCCTAAAGTTTCCCTTAAATGTGACACAGTTAGCATAGGGTTATCCTAATGCTGTTACAGCGCCAGCAATCTGGACAGAGTTTGTACATTCTCACTGTGTCTGCCATTGTTCCATTGTGTTCCATTTCCTCCCACCATTCAAAATGTACCAGGGTTTGTAGGGCAGTTGGGTGGCATGGGTTTGTGGGCCAAAAGGGCCTGTTACCATGCCGTATGTCTAAAATTTAAAACATTAATAAATTAAAAATTTTCCCCTTTCACCCTTAACCCATGTCCTCATGTTTGTATCTCACTTTACCTTAATGGAAAAGGCCCGCATGCATTTACTCTATCTATACCCATCATAATTCAGTATATTGAATCTCCTCTCATTCTCCTACGCTCCAGAAAATTAAGTACTAACCTGTTTAACTGAGTAAATCTTCTCTGCACTTTTTTTTATTTAAATTTAGACATACAGCACGATAACAGGCCTTTTTAGCCCCCGAATCCTTATGGCCCAATTTACACCCAATTAACTTACAACCCCGGTATATTTCGAATGGTGGGAGGAAACGAGAGCTCCCAGGGAAAACCCACGCAGACACAGAGAGAACGTATAAACTCCTCATAGACATCACCGGATTCGAACCTTGGTTCCGATCACTGGCACTGTAAAGGCATTGCCTTAAACTCTAAGCCATTCATGTTGCACTTATCAACATCTTTCCTGCAGTTAAGTATCTCATCTAGACCATTCCACCACCTGATTCTGCAACAATTGTCCCCACGATGAGCATCCAGCCAGAAATTCATTAACATGATCCAATGTGGTCCATTGTGAAGCCTGTACCTTGTTCTCATCACTCATAATAATTGTCTGAAGCACACAGGATACATAAGAGTAGCATCAGTCATTGTGCCAAGCATGTCTGACTCTTCCCTGTGAACTTTAAGCAATTGGAGGTCTGAACAACAGCAATGGGATTCTGCAGGTGAATCATCAAACCTCAACCATGAACTGGTCCTTTCTCCACAGATGCTGCCTGACTGAAATTTCCATTATATGTCAGGAACTTGTGACCTTGGTTTATTAAGGAAGATCTCATTGAGGTCAACCATTTAGAGATCTTCAAGCTGTGAAGTGGATTGGAATTTCAGACTATTTTGGGGTGCAGGGGCTTTTTTGTTGTCCAAAGATGCTTAGTTCTACAGCCTCTTCATTTCTCTGGGGTTCACATGTCACCAAAGATCTCTCTGCCTAAA
Organism: Narcine bancroftii; assembly: GCF_036971445.1. Lineage (NCBI taxonomy): Eukaryota > Metazoa > Chordata > Chondrichthyes > Torpediniformes > Narcinidae > Narcine > Narcine bancroftii. Next base: position 471,933,297 of record NC_091469.1, read on the forward strand.
GATGACCACACTGTCTATAGTCACTTGGACATGTGTATACTGTATGCACACTTTTCAATGCAATGCTGAATGTGCTCCCCGGGCATGTACTCCATGCATATACCATTGGAAGTGTATAGTGTCCACACACATTTAGATGTGTACAGTGCATGCACTCCCTTGAATATGCACACTATACATGTAATGTTGGATACTTTATATGCCAGTGTATAGGACAACTCAGAATTGCACAACTCACCACCCCCCCCCACCCAAGATTTTACACTTAATATGCAGGAGAGAATGACCCCACAAGTCTGTCACTTAACACTGACCACTGACCAGAGGGGCGATGCTCAATTTTAATTTCAATTTCAATTTTATGAGCATATTTTAAAATAAACTACTGTTGACTCATGTAACAGGCTGTTTAAAACCTGCACAAAGCCAATATCAGTCAGACTGGGTGTATGGACCCCACGGGGGAGTGCTGAGGCTTTGAGGAACATATGTAGGTTTACCCTCTGAATGGTCATGCCCTTCAATGTGCGCGCATTCTTTTGGCTTGTCGGCATTTGCGTGGAGGTGATCCGGCTTGACAGCGTGAGGAAAGGTGGCAGAGTGCACTCAGGGTCTGACCGGGACACTTGAGTCGAAGCCAGCGGGATGGGGATAGGATATGGAGGGAGAGGGGGAAGGTGGCTGTGGTGTTGAGACTTTGCTGCCTGGGGTATGTGAACCCTGATACGCTGGCGTGTGCGCACACACACACACACACACACACACACACACACACACACACACACACACACACACACACACACACACACACACACACACACACACACACACACACACACACACACACACACACACACACACACACATGACACTGGAAGTTATTTTCATCGGGACATATTATGTACTTGCATCCTGTCCTGTATTGAAATGGAACAGAAAAAAAAAATGTAAATTAATCAGAGATGTCCCATTTACTGTTAAATATTGGTGTAATTTGAAACTTACTTTAACATCTGTCATACCACTGAACATCCCTCTCAGTAACTGGATCCCAGACTTCCTAACAGAAAGGCCACAGTTTGTCCGGGTCAGTAGCAGAACGCTTAGGGATGTGTGCTCAGCCCACTCCTGTTCATGCTACTGAGCCTGATTGCAACACCAGGTCCAGCTCTGACAGGGTTGCAGATGACACGGCAGTAGTTGGCCTGAGGAGCCGCATTGCAGAGAAGGGGTCGAAAATTTGTGTTATGATGTGAGAATGACAACCTGAATCTCAATGTGGACAAGACAAAGGAGATGACCGTGGACTTAGGAGGACTAAGAGGATCACCTTCCAATACACATCAACAAGTCTGTAATGGAGAGAGTGGAGAGCACCGCGACCCTTGGAGTTCACTTAACTAGTGACCTATCGTGGACACACAACATCTCCTCGCTCAACAGAGACTGCACTTCCAAGGAGACTGAGGTGGGCATGGCTACTGGCCTCCAGTCTGTCAATTTTCTACAGGAGCTCTATCGAGAGCGTCCTGGCTGGTGTAAGGTAAAACATCATGAGATGGGAATGTGTAAGGAGTTACCCTGTACAGGGCTGTAACAAGATGTGAATGCATCCTTGTACTTACAAGATAAGAGAGACATTGATGGATTGAGAGGCAGGAAGCTAGCAGGGAAAGGATAGCAACAGTTTTAGTCATTGGACAAGTAATGATATGATGATGTTCTAAGCATGTATCCAAGGGTATAAAAAAATCACCATTTTGCTGATAACGGCAGAATGCATTCTCCGACTAACATGGTTAGTTGCAAGTGTTACAATCCGGTAATAAAGAACAAAGAACCCTGATTTCGACTCAGTCTGGTGTTTGTCTCACTCATTCATGAACAAAGCAGACCTAACACTGGTTGCATCACAGTCTGGTGAAGTTGCTGTAGAGCAATGGATCAGAGGTCAATTGACAGGATTATAAGAGTGGCAGAGAGGACCACTGGGGTTTCCGTCCCTCCATCGACGTGATCTACCGGGATAGTTGTCTGAAGAGGGCTGACAAAATCATGAAGGTCCCCAATCACCCTGCACACAGCATCTTCCTCCTACTCCCCCAGGGCAAGGGGTAGAGAAGTATCAGTGCCAGAACCACCCTGCTGAGAAACAGCTTCTCCCCATTGGTAGTGAGAATGATGAATGACTGATCACCTGCTCTTTCAATCCATCTCAGATTTATTGTTCTAAATGTACTGCATGTCTTCTTTTCTTCTTTCTTTTCTTTGGCTTGGCTTCGCAGATGAAGATTTATGGAGGGGGTAAAAGTCCACGTCTGCTGCAGGCTCGTTTGTGGCTGACAAGTCCGATGCGGTGGGCTCTGCGGTCTTCTTCAAAGGAGGTTGCTGCCCGCCAAACTGTGAGGCGCCAAGTTGCACGGTTTGAGGCGATATCAGCCCACTGGCGGTGGTCAATGTGGCAGGCACCAAGAGATTTCTTTAGGCAGTCCTTGTACCTCTTCTTTGGTGCACCTCTGTCACGGTGGCCAGTGGAGAGCTCGCCATATAACACGATCTTGGGAAAGCGATGGTCCTCCATTCTGGAGACGTGACATCACTTGTAAATATGGGTGTTATGTCTATAAAAGTTTTACACCAAAGACTGAAAAACGCAGTTTTGTCCAGTCGTACCTTACAATTAAATAATAGTCATAAATAATAAACTTGAAAGAAATGTTGCAGAATTTTATTTGGTTTTATTTATTTATAAGTCAAAATAATAAAAAAATCAGGATCAAATCACTTCCATACTTTATCATGTTTTTGCATAATAGGAGGGAAAAGGCAGGTAAAGTGGAGCTGAGTCCACAGCCAGGGTCTTAATAAATGGCGGAGTAGGCTCGATGGGTCAGGTGGCCGACTTCTGCCCATCTTTCTTATCCTCTTATGAAAGGATCAAACTTGTCACTCTTGAAAGGTGATTAGTTTGGTCGTCATGGGGACGGCATATCAAATCTCAGCCGTGACTTTATATAGGTGGCATTGAGTTTGTCTGTTGTGTTTCAGCCTGTGTAAAATATTACGCCTTTAATTTATGATTCGTTCCCACTGTTGGCGCTGACAGACCAAATATTAAGTCCGAATGTTTGCCCAGGTGTTCACTGCACAGAGCTAATGAAAGGATGGGTGTGCCCACAAGCTCTGGTCTTTCACCTGAATCTCGACACAAAGCTCCCAACATATTCAACTCCTCTCATTATTGGTTGAGTGAAGGTCAACTTTCGTGTACATGGTGTTATCAGGGCACATAAAAAGGGAGCGCCAGTTCATCAGAGAGTGCCTCATTGCTTAAAAATACCCCAAGGATTCCAGTAAGTTGGAAGATTGATTCATAAACATTCATGAAAGTTAAAACAATGCTGCTGTTTACAGACTTATGACTAGGACATTGCCCAGACTTCAGGAACTGAGTTACAGGGAAAGGTTTAACAGGATAGGACTTTATTCCCTCGAGTGTAGAGAATGAGGGGAGATTTGATAGAGGTATTCAAAATTATGAGGGATATTGAAAGAGTAAATGTGGACAGGTTTTTTCCACTGAGAGAAGGTGAGATACAAACCAGAGGAAATGGGTGAAAGGGGAAAGTGTTAGGGGGGGACATTAGTCATGTCCAGTCAAAATTATTGTCCTTTGATTGTACAACTCAATGAAACAGCCTTCTCTGGTCCTTGGTGAAAAACATCCAGACTCACAACCAGACATAACACACATGCAGATGAACAATACATATGTAGGACAAGTATTTCTTCTATACAAATAAACAAACAAACAAATAAATAAATAGATAGATAGATAGATAGATAGATAGATAGATAGATAGATAGATAGATAGATAGATAGATAGATAGATATTATTTGCGGATATGAGAGCCTTGAGGTTACAACGAGCAGTTCCTTTGGTTGTTCAGCATTCTTGCTGCTTGTAGGAAGAAGCTGTTCCTCAGCCGGGTGGTGCTGGCTCTGATCCTCCTGTTTTACTTCCCCATCGGGATCAGCTGAAAGATGTTGTGTGCAGGGCGGAAGGGTTCCTCAATGATTTTTGCATGCCCTCTTCGAACAACAATCCCGATAGCTCACATTGATGGGGGGGGTGGGGGGGGTGGTGGAAGGGAGACTCCAGTGATCCTCTCTGCCACTCTTGTGATCCTTTAGATTTACCTCCAATCCATTTCTCTGCAGCAATTGTAACACCCTGTGATGCAGCCAACCAGAAGGCTCTCAATAGAGCTCCTATGGAGGAAGGGCAGATTTGAAGAAATGAGAAGGGATTTGCAGTAAATTATATGGGCTGGATGTAGAGGAGGTTTGGAGGGTATTTAAAGAAGAGATATTGAGAGTACAGGATCTTTACGTGCCAGTCAGATCGAAAGGCAAGGCCAAAAGTCTAAGGGAACCGTGGTTTGCTGGGAAAATAAGAAAGTTGGTTCGGGATAAGAGGGGGGCATATACTAAATTTAAGAAGCAAAAAATGGATAAGATGTAAGATTATTACGTAGGTTGCATAAAAAAACCTTAAGAAGGAAATTAGAAAGGCAAAAAGAAGGTATGAGGTGTCAGTAGCTGATAAGGTAAAAGTGAATTCAAAGGGTTTTTATAGATATGTGAATAATAAAAGGAGGGTTAAGGATAGAATAGGACCGCTGGAAAATGCGAACGGTGAACCGTATCAGATGGGAGAGATATTAAACGATTTTTTTCTCATCTGTGTTCACAAAGGAAAAGGACATCGGACTATGTGAGATAGTGAGGCAAATGGCTTAGTTATGGAAAAGATAGAGATTAGTAAAGAGAGGGTTTTGGAGCTTCTAGGGTCAGTAAAAGTGGATAAGTCTCCTGGTCCTGATGGGAGGTCAGGGAGCAAATAGCGGAGCAAATCACTGTCAGTGATTTTTCAACGATCACTGGAGGAGGGTGTGGCGCCGTGGGATTGGAGGGTTGCTAATGTAGTTCCATTGTTTAAAAAAGGCACGAGGTGTCGGCCAAGTAATTATAGGCCTGTAGCTTGACTTCGGTGGTAGGGAAAGTTATGGAGGGTATTCTTAGAGATGGTGTGTATAAATATCTGGATAGGCAGGGATTGATCAGGAGCACCCAGCAGGGGTTTGTGAAGGGGAAGTCATGTTTGACGAACCTTGTTGAGTTTTTCGAAGAAGTGACAAGAAAGGTGGAATGAAGGTAGGGCAGTTGATGTAGTCTCTCTGGATTTTAGCAAAGCTTTTGATATGGTTCCACATAAAAGTTTAGTAAGGAAGGTTCTGTCACTAGGGATTGATAGAGAAATAGTAAGATGGGTTCAGAGGTGGCTGGAGGAGAGACAGCAGAGGGTCACGGTGGACAACTGTCTGTCAGGATGGAAGCCTGTGACAAGTGGCGTGCCTCAAGGATCAGTGCTAGGTTCCCTGTTGTTCATAATTTATATTAATGATTTGGATGATGGGGTGGTTAACTAGGTAAGTAAATACGCAGACGATATGAAAATTGGGGGAGTGGTGGATAGCGAGGAAGGTTTTCAGGGATTACAGAGGGATTTGGTTTGTCTGGAAAATTGGGCTGAAAGATGGCTGATGGAATTTAATGTAGAGAAGTGTGAGGTGCTTCATTTTGGAAAAAAAATAATCAAAATAAGACATATGTAGTGAAAGGGAGGACATTGGGGAATGCACAAGAACAAAGAGATCTTGGAGTTACAGTGCAACATTTCTTGAAGGTGGATTCCCATGATGACAGGGTGGTTAAGAAGGCATTTGGTATGTTAGCCTTCATAAATCATAGCATAGAGTATAGGAGCTGGAAAGTGATGCTATGACTGTTTAAGGCATTGGTGAGGCCAGGTTTGGAGTATTGTGTTCGGTTCTGGTCTTCAAATTATAGGAAGGATATAGATAAGGTGGAGAGGGTACAGAGAAGATTTACCAGGATGTTGCCTGGCTTAAAATACCTAGAGTACAGAGAAAGATTGAAGAGGTTAGGACTTTATTCATTGGAATGTAGACAGTTGAGAGGGGATTTGATAGAGGTGTTTAAAATTATGAAGGGAATTGATAGACTAGATGCAAGTAGCCTCTTCCCCCTGAGAGCAGGGGAGGTTGAAAAAAGAGGACACAAGTTGACGGTAAGGGGGCAAAAATTTAGGAGAAACATTAGAGGATGCTTCTTCACTCAGAGAGTGGTGGCTGAATGGAATAATCTTCCGGAGGAAATAGTTGAGGCAGAGTCAATTCTTTCATTTAAGAGGAGGCTGGATATATGCATGGATAAGAGGGAGTTGGAGGGTTATGGACAGAGAATAGTTGGGAGGATCTAGCGGAGTTGTTTGAGTGAACTGGCGTGAACTTGAAGGGCTGAGATGGCCTGTTTCCATGTCATAAACTGTTATATGGTTATATGCTATATGGAAGGTTGGTGGCTGGTAGCTTTGCCCATTTCAATCTTCTCAGGAAGTGTAGTCGCTGTTGCGCCTTCCTGACAAGTGAGGAGATATTGAGCTTGTTCTGTTGCCATAAGCAGAACACAGAAGCCAATTTACAGACAATATTTGACTATATATAAATAATCTGTTTTTCTTGAACTATGTGACCAGAGTATGCACCCAGTACTACTTTGCCATGTATTTCTCTCCACATGCGAAAGGAAGTGAAAATATGTTTTCAGCCTTGAGCCAAAAGACGTGGACCAGGCATGAGCCCGGCCCATGTTACCTTTGCCTGTTGCCCCTCAACTCTTGCTCTGCTCTTCGACTCACCAACTCTGTTTAAAAATCCCATCCTCATCGTTTGAACTCTAAGTAAAAAGCAGAGGAGGCACGGTTAGTGCTAAGCTCTTACAGCACCAATGGCCAGGGTTTGAATCCGGTGATGTCTGTAAGGAGTTAGCAGGTTCTCCCCGTGTTTGTGTGGGTTTCCTCGGGGGGGGGGGGTTCCCTCCCATCTTTCAAAACCGTATGGGGTTAAATTGGGATATTTGTGCAGCAGGAGCTCATGGGCCTGAAGGGCCTGTTTCTGTGCTGTATGTCTACATTTTTAAAGAAAGAAAAGGTAAAGGGTTAACTTTATTTTAATTATTTGGTTTCGTTATATAATGTTTTAAATTCAATTTGTTTTTTGACAATTTTTACTGAATTTTTTGACAGCAAATCTACGTGAAGGATATCAATAAGGTTGAGAGGGGGCAGAGAAGATTCACTAGAATGTTGCCTGGATTGCAGTATCTAGAATATGGAGAAAGATTGAGTCTTTATCCATTGGAGTGTAGAAGGTTGAGATGGGATTTGATAGAGATATATAAAATGATGAGGGGAATAGATAGAGTAGATATGAATTCGTTATTCCCCTTCAGGGTAGGAGAGATTGGAATGAGGGGTCATAAGTTAAGGGTTATGGGTCAAAACTTTAAAAGTCACACATGAAGTAGAGAGTGGTGGCTGAGTGGAATGAAATTCTGGAAGAGGTAGATGCAGCAGGATCAATTTTGTCATTTAAGACGAGGTTGAATGTGAGGATGTGAGGGGGTAGGAGGGTTATGGGCAAGGGAGCAGGTAGGTGGAACTAGTGAAGTTTCACTTAAATAGGTGTGGACTAGAAGGGCCGATATGGCTTGTTTCTGTACTGTAAATTGTTAGATGGTTATAACTCTGTTTTGATGGCACGGTGATTGACTTATTGGATGAACAACCAAAGTTCTGGATTGCCTGATACTCGAGCTGCTGAGCATGAATGCTGCATGACCTGCTGAGTTCCTCCAGCAGTTTTGTGTATAGTTCTACTTCTCCAGAATTGGCAGACTCCTTGTTTCCCCCAAAGTTCAGGATGAAGATCTTCCCTACTTTTGAAAGGTGGCCAGATTTGGAAAAGTACTAAGACCTTGAGTGTTCAAAAAGAGTGGAGGCAAAGCCATGAGGGATCTGGAAACAAGGACTGGCCAGTTGAGTACTCCTGCCGGAACTGGATACTGGTGAGTACATGACATATTTGTCATGGAAAATTGTGCTCAGTCAGCTCTCAATAAAACAGCAACTGACAGGTAATGGTGATGTCGTATGCCTCGGCAGCAATGCATATAGCATAGAATATTACAGCACAGTACAGGCTCTTCAGCTCACAATGCTGTACTGACCTATGTAAGCTTACTCCACGATAATCTAATCCTTCCCTACTTCACACTGATAATCCTCTTTTTTCTGTAAAAAGTAATCATTAGGATGACTATACTGTTGTTTATTTAAACCAGGGGTGTCAAACTCAAATTCACGGAGGGCCAAAATTAAAAACTTGGACTAAGTCGAGGGCCGAACTAAATATTTATCGAAAATTTTCAACAACATCTGCATGTTTTCTCTTCTTTCAACATATGTAATGTTAAACTTTTTCTTATTAAAATAAATATTTAATAATAGTTTTGGATAAACTCTTTCCAGAAGCATTAACAAATGAGAAATAAAATATTCAATAAATAATATTTCTCTATAGAGGATTTGTCAAATGTTGCTAGTGTGCTGTCGAATAGTAAAATCTGAGGGCTATTGAGAATATGGGAGAATAACATGATTCCTGAAACAATCAAGTGGGTGACTGATTGTGGGCATGAACTCTAGCAGGGTTATTTGCCATGCCCTTTTTCCATTGGTACAGATATCCTTTGATTTACACACTTTTCAAGTTTTATGCCTAATGAGCTTGTATCCAGATGCAGGACCATTTTTAACCAGGAATATATTGATCACTGTGACATGAAACTATTGGAAGATCGTTTTACCCTGAGATTAAAGTTCATAATACTTACTCAGGCCTGTGTGCGGGAGGGCGGGGTTTGCGGGCGATCGGGTTGGACAACGACAGTGCGGGGGCATTGGCTCTCGCTGTAGGGCGGCATCTCGGCGGATCAGCGGCCCCGTCACCGTGAGTCACGGGTCGGCCTGCGGCAGGGAGGGGGAGTGGGCAACGGTCCTGGCGAGGTCAGGCCCGAGGCCTCCGGTTCCGGGCGCTGGGAAGCGGCCTTTGCTTCCCCTGACACTGGCCAGGCCCCAAAACCAGAGTCCACGGTGAGACCCTGCAACGTTAACAGAGGAGGTGGGGGCGATTAGCGGGCTGACACCAATGCATTCTGGGATTTATAGTATTAGCTGTGCATGTGCTATACTGGCGCGGCGGCCAGTGGGCCACCTCTAATACATTTTTGAAATGATCTTGCGGGCCAAATATAATTATATCGCGGGCCAAATTTGGCCCGCGGGCCAGAGTTTGACATGTGTGATTTAAACCATATAACCATTTACAGCACAGAAACAGGCCAGTTTGGCCCTACTAGTGCATGCCAAACATTATCTCCCACCTAGTCCCACTGACCCACATTTGGCCCATAACCCTCCACACCTCTCCGGTCCATATACCTATCCAGCCTATCCTTGAATATTAACATCGATCGCGGTTCTACCGCCACTGCTGGAAGTTCATTCCATACCCCCACCACCCTCTGTGTGAAGAAAATTCCTCTTATGTTTCCCTTAAATGTTACTTTTACTCTCAGTCCATGCCCTCTTGTTTGAATCTCCCCACTCTCAGTGGAAAAAAGCCTCTCCACATTGGCTCTATCTGTCCCCCTTATAATTTTGAATACCTTTATCAAATCACCCCTCAACCTTCTATGCTCCAGATAATAAAGTCCCAGCCTGCTCAGCTGTCTCCAAAACTCAAACCCTGAAACCCCAGCATCATTCTTATAAATCTCCTCTGCACACTCTCTATAGTGTTTATATCCTTCCTGTAATTCGGTGACCAAAACTGCACACAATATTCCAAATTGGCCTCACCAATGCCTTATAGAGTTTCAACATAACATCCCAACTCCTGTGTTCTATATTCTGATTTATGAAAGCCAACATACTAAATGCCTTCTTCATCACCCTATCCACGTGATTCAACTTTCAGAGAATTATGTACCATGACTCCTAAATTCCTTTGTTCCACTGCACTCCTCAATTGTCTACCACTTAACGTGTATGACCTATTTTGATTACACCTACCAAAATGTAGCACCTCACATTTATCAGTATTAAACTCCATCTGCCATCTTTCAGTCCACTCTTTTAACTGTCCTATAAAGCTTACCCTGTAAGCTTTGATAATCTTCCTCACTGTCCACAACACCGCCAACCTTTGTATCATGTGCAAATAAAAATTTGCTACCCTATGATCTAGATCATTAATATGTATGACAAACAGCAGTGGACCCACTACCGATCCCTGAGGCACTCCATTCGACACCGCCTCCAATTCGTCAAACAATTTTCCACCACTTCTCTCTGGCATCTCCCATCCAACCATTGTTGAATCCATCTCACTACTTTATCATTAATACCTAATACTTTTACCTTTCTTACTAACCTCTTATGGGGAACATCCACCGCCTTCCCCTCATTGTCCTGTTCAGTAACTTCTTGAAAACTCTATAAAATTTGTTGGACATGATCTACCATGTACAAAACCATGCTGACTACTCCGAATCAATCCCTGTCTTTCCAAATAGTTGTATATACCATCTCTAAGAACACTTTCCATTAACTTACCCAGCACCAACATCAGACTTACAGGCCTATAATTACCAGGTCTACTTTTGAATCCTTTTTTGAACAGCGGAACAACATGAGCCACCCTCCAGTTCTCCGGCACTTCTAAAACACTGCTACGCATCAGGTAGGTAAGGTCATAAAGAGAGCTTCTGGCGCATGGGCATTCATAAATCAAACCATGGGGTACTAGAGTTTGGAATGTTATTTTGAGAGGTGTAAGACATTGGGGAGGCCACATTTGGAGGATTGTGTGCAGTTTTGGTCACCTACCTACAGGAAAGATATCAAATAAATTGTAAAAATTATGGAGTATAGATAGGGTAAATACAAGCAGGCTTTTTTTGCTGAGGTTGGGTGAGACAAGGATTAGAGGACATGGATTAAGGGTGAAAAGTTTAAGGCTAACATTAGGGGGAACTTTTTCACTCAGAGGGTGGTGAGAGTGTGGAATGAACTGAAGTGGTGGATAGGTTTCAATTTAAGAGAAATTTGGATAGGTACATGGATGGGAGGGATATGGTGGCTGTGGTCTGGGTGTGGGTCAATGGAAAATATGGTAAGTGAAAGTATGGTTTGGCATGGACAAGATGGCCTTTTTCTGCGCTGCAGCATTCGATGACTCCATCACCTGAGTCTTGCCTTGTACCTATAATGGTCACTAAATACATCCTTTACTAGTTAAGAGGAATAAAAATTCAGGCAAAACTCCAGGTGTATGTTCATTAAAGTCACTTGTTCAATGCATTTGCACCAAGACTCCCTTATTTCTGTTTTCAAATCCTCTCATAATGAAAGCTAACTTTAGAACATAACAAATAGGAGCAGGAGTGGACCATCTGGCCCGTTGAGCCTGCTCTGTCATTCAATAAGATCATAGCTGATTTGGCTGTGGACTCAGGGACTCAGCTCCACTTACCCATCTGTTTCTGATAACCTTTCATTCTCCCGCTATTAAAACATCTGTCTATCTGGTTCATTGGGCAGAGAATTACATTCCTCTCTGGAGGAAGCAGTTCCTCTTCTTCTCAAGTCTACTCCCTGCATCTTGAGGCTATGTTTCCCAGTTCTAGTCTCACCTGCCAATGGAAACAAGCACCCTGCTTTATCTTATCTGTTTCTTTCATAATTTCATATGCTTCTATAAGATTTCCCCATCATCCTTTTAAACTCCAATTAGTATAGTAACAGACTACTCAGTCTCTCCTCAAGTTAACACCCTCAATTCCGGAATCAACATACCATTTGATCAGAAGTAAAACACAAAAATCTACAGACACATTGGTTGAAGTAAAAACACAAAGCTGGAGAAACTCCACAGGTCAAGTAGTGTCCTTTATACAGTAAAGGTAAAAATATATAACAATATCTTGATGAAGTTCTCAAGCAAAAAATGTCAGTTATGTATTTTTACCTTTACTGTGTAAAGGACACTAGATCTGCTGATTTTCTCCAGCATTCGACCAATTAACATACATCCTTCAAGATCGCTACAAAGGTTGATAGAATAGTTAAGAAGGCCGATGGGATGCTGGGCTTCATTAGTAGGGTGGTTGAGTTCAAAAGCAGAGAGGTCATGTTGCAACTCTACAAATCTCCGGTGATACCACATTTGGAGCATTGTGTTCAGCTCAGGTCACCTCATTATAGGAAGGATGTGGAAGTTATGGAGAAGGTGCAGAGAAGATTAACCAGGATGTTGCCTGGATTGGGAAATAAGACTTATGAGGCAAGGTTAGCAGAGCTGGGACTTTTCTCTTTGGAGAGTAGAAGGTTGAGAAGAGACTTATTAGAGGTCTACAATATTATGAGAGGCGTAGATAGGGTGGACAACCAGCACCTGCTTCCCAGGGCAGAAATAGCAAATACTAGAGGAGATGTGTACAAAGGGAAGGGAGGGAAGTTTATGGGAGACATCAGGGGTATGTTTTTGACACAGAGAGTTGTGGGTGTCTGGAAAGACTTGCTGGTAGTGGAGGCTGAAACATTAAGGGCATTTAAGACTCAAGGATGAAAGAAAAATAAAGGGTTACGAGGTAGGGAGGGTTTAGTGCTTTTTTAAAGGAATATATGGGCCAGCACAACATCGAGGACAAAAGGCCTTGTACTGTGCTGTAGTGTTGGACATTCTATGTTCGTATGTTGTCTTTCTACTTCAATCCATTTCAATGTCAACGAAAGCCATTCTCTTGGCACTTGGAAATGGCACCGGGGGTACTGCAAGTTTTTGCAAGCCTCTCCAAGCAGACCTCCTTCCATTCATTATGATTCTTCTACCCCCTTATATCTCGAATTCCAACCATGCTATTATTGTACTACCCGCTGTACCTAAATATGAATTAAACTGCCTGGATAGCACACAAAACAAAGCTTCTCACCTTACCTTAGGATACACGACAACAAATAATTCAACACAATTCGACTTTTAGTACACGTGAAATGCCTCACTGCATATTCTATCGGTATCCTCTTGCTCACTCACACACTCAATGAAACCCCTTCATTATCTTTCTTCAGACTCATTTGGTTTAGTGTCTACAGAAAGCTTGGAAATGTGTCACCTCACTGATATAGATTGTGAATGGCTGCAGCCCAAGCCCTGATCCTGGTTGCATCCCACTCATCGCAGCCTACTGAACTGACGTGGGTCTCTCTATTCCTACACTTTGCCAGCCCTTCTCAATCTCTGTCACTATATTCCCCCTCATTCCTTTTGTTCTAACCTTCCAAGCTGTTTCCTTTCATAAATATTGTAAAAGATGAGAGGACACAATTAGCGTAGTGGTCAGTGCAATGTTATTGCAGTACCAGTGACCCAGGTTCTAATCCAGTGCTGTCTGTAAGGAATCTGTACATTTTCCCCATGTCTGTATGGCTTTCCTCCCACATTTGAAAGACGTACAGGGTTAGTTAGGTTAATTGGTTAAATGGGTGTATTTGGAGTGCATGGGCTGGTGGGGTGGAAGGGCCTGTTGCCCAGTGATAGATTAACTACCACCAGAGCCCCTAGGCTGAACTTAATAAGGTTCCTCAGGGTTGGCGTCATTAGAGGGGAATCATTTGCAGGCTATGCCCACCCACCCAGTGGCTACGGAAAATAGCACCAATGGCAAACACTGAAATTGTGCCCCCGTCCAAACGTCTGGCATCCATCTTTTAGATAACTTTACCAACTCAAAAATACAAGTCAAGCTCTCAGTGTTGCTGGGATCTCCCAATTCACCAATTCCTTCTCCATCCCATCCCATCCACTGATCCCCCTCTCCCTCCCACCCAACCCCACCTTGTCCCTGCCAATCCCCTTCCTCAGGCAGATGCCTCTCTAGTGCCAATGCTTCCGGACTAATCAATGCTGAACAGTGCAACTCCACAGTCACCATGGCTCCTTCAACTCGAGGGCCCGGCAGGGCCCCCAACCCCACGGCCCTTCTGCATCTTTGCTGCTTTGGATCCATTCCTAGCTCCTTCGCTCCCCCACTCCTCGACGGCGCAAACACACCTTAAGGCTGGGCTGCCATTTTTCTGAGCCGAGTGACGGCCCACTCCGATCCGTGACAGTACTGCTGGTGTGGCGATGGTGTACGTGCTGCTTCTTCTCCCCCTCCCTCCTCCCTCCCCCCCCCGCACCCGCTGCTCTGCCCAGGCCGTGTGCGGCGAAGCCTGACAGTGGATGTGTGTCACCTGATGATTGACCAGGCAGCGAGCCAATGGAAAGCAAGTTTGGTGCCAGCCCAGCCAATGGGAAGCACAGAGGAGAGGGGCCATAGTCATTTGGAGGGCTACTTGGCCCATGTATCAAGAGTGGATTTTATCTCATATTTATTACAAATAAGCACAATACATGAAGGCCAAATCTGATCCAACAATTTTATTAACATTAGTTTTCCAGTACTCCCACGTCCCACACCCATGCAACAGTATTTGAATAGAAAATAAAATTTCCTGAAGTGTATGGGTTATTTATACTTACCTGCTTTTTGATTACAATTGTTGGAATTAACACTATAATGACAATTGGGTACATAGTTACAGCTAGAAGGCAAGCGAGCACAGGCAGAGCGGTTTCAGCTGCGTGGGGGATTATGGGTAATGAATAGCGCCATTGATCCTGCATTGAGCCGTCACAGCTGCTGCCCTGTTTTTGTTTATTTCAGTGAATAGATGAAATGCAACCAACAGGAGCGTTGAAAGCTACAAGTTGTTGCAATTTTAAAATAGTTCTAATATTGTGGTGTAGTTCCCTTTGGTATCGTTAAAGTAACTATTCTATTACTGTCTCGCTTATTTCTATTGTCGTTTGACTTTGGGCCCCCTTACTTACCTTCCGGGCCCCTAGGCTTCAGCCTACCCAGCCTGATAGTTAATCCGCCACTGCTGTTACTGTGCTGTATCTCTAAATTAAAATTAAAATGTTCCTTTCATTTCTTTGTTGAGGATTTGGACTTAAGGTTGCAGATCATAGCCAAAAGCAATGTTTGGGACAAAATATCATTGCTGAAATAACAAACGTGGTGTCTAAGTTAAGGTCACTCATGAGAAATGCTACTAAAAGTGGAAGCCTGCTGTTTGGAGAGGAGAATTCAGTCCTTTGTGATTAATAGTCTTTTGGTAATATTGCTTCACCCGCTTCTTTCATCAAAAAAACACTAACAAAGACACACAATCATTTTCTCTATATTTCAAATGAATCACTTCCATGCTTTGATGTGTTAATCCACCAACAAGGTAACCAGCCAAACCAATAAGTAACAAAAGTTTGAGATACATTGATGACATCATTTCCAACCATGAGGGAAACAGCAGTCATCAGTCCAGGTTCATGGTATCATCACCCATTGTAAAGATCACCCACGTCAGACTCAACCTGTGGGCAACCTCAGAGGCCACTGCCCCTGGAGAGATTGGGCAGATACGTGCAGTCACTTGAGTTGGTTACATTTCTTGTAAGTAAGCAAGGGTTCAGGACATTGGTTCTGGTTCACATCCAGCCGCAGTTCAGACTGATTGCGAAAATAGGATTCGCTGGAGGATAGACAGACCATAGCCTATCAAGTTTGCCATCCAATGTTTTAGTGGCTGCAGGATATAAAAGTCGCTGACAGGTCATGAAATCATTTGAAATGAGATAGTCATAGAGTCACACAGCATGGAAGCCAGCCCTTTACCCCAACTTGCTGATCAAAATTTCTCACGCTCACTTTTCCCACTTGCCTGTGTTTGGCCTACATCCCTCCAAACCTACCCCAACCAATTTTTCTATATGTTGCAATAGTACCTGGCTCAACCATCTCCTCCTGCAGCTTGTTGTGAACACCCACCACCCTCTATGTAAAAAGGTTACACCTCATGTTCTAATTTATTCTCTCAATGCCCACCCCCCCCCCCCCCCCCATCCACCACCACCACCACATTAAACCTATGTTCTCTGGGTACCAATTCCCCAACTCTGAGCAAAACATTTTATGTGTTCACTTGATTTATTCCACTTATAATTTTTAAGATACCTCTGTAAGATTACCTCATCCTCCTGTGCTACAAAGAACAAAGGTTCACCCTGCTCAACCTCTCCCTATAGCTCAGGCCCACGAGTTCTGGCCAAATTACCCCTCAGGATCCTGTTAAATCTCTCCGCCCCTCACCTTAAAGCTACGTCCTCTGGTTAGTGATTCCACTACTCTGTGCAAAAGTCTTTCCAATGATAAATTAGTTCCAAAAAATATTTCCAATGAGCTGTGTTCATCCTATCTATTCCTCTCCAAGACCCTGGGAATCTTTTATCTGAAGATGAAATGAGAAGGAATATTCCAGCTGGAGACACACAAGGGACTGCAGATGCTAGAATCTAGAGTAACACATAATCTGCTAGAGGAACACAGTAGGTCAAGCACATCAGTGGGAGAAAAAGGATGGACAGCGTTTTGACCCCTATTGAAGGATTCTGTTCTGAAACATTGACAATTATTTATTTTCCAATGATGCTGCTTGACCTGCTGAGCTTCTCCAGTAGTTTGTGTTACCCTAGAGCACACATGTCAAACTCTGGCCCGTGGGCCAAATTTGGCCCGCGATATAATTATATTTGGCCCGCAAGATCATTTCAAAAATGTATTAGTGGTGGCCCGGCCTGCAGCGAGAACCGATGCTGTTTTTTGGTAATGTCACCCCCACCATCCTCCCCCTTCTTTGCACATCCTTCCCCATTGTAACACGAGAAATTGTAACACGAGAAGTCTGTCGATGTCATCAGCCGGCAAGCCAGTTGGAAGGCTCCCCGCACAACCAGTCACTTCTCCCACCTGTCGAGCGGTGCGGCGGATGGGCGAGGGCCTGTGATTTCCTGTTGGCGCCTCGGGCATGGCAGGCTGCGCACGGCCCCCGGGCAGCGCGAGCCCTGCGTGACTGGCACCGGACGGCCCTTCCACAGCGCGAGCGCACTTCTCCCGGTCGCCACGGCCTTCAGCGCTTGCACCCGCGCGGACCCCAGGGACGGCTGGTTCGGCCCTGCACGTGAAGAGAGAGATGGCGGCTGTCCGCAAAGGCTGGTCGGCAGCGCGCTGGGCCTGAGTGGGTGGGTAAGCAGGGGTGGGCAGAGGGTGTAGGTGAGGAGTAATGGGCAGGGGAAGTTATGGTGGTGCGAGGGGCAGTTAGAGGGAGGGATGAGTAGAAGGAGGGGTGGATAGGGAAGAAGTAAAAGGGGAGGGGCAGGGCGAGTAGGGGAGGGGTGATTAGAGGGTGAGAGACGGGTAGAGGGAGGAACAGGTTGAGGGGAGAGGCAGTAGAGGGGCGTGTATAGGATGGGGTGGGTAGAGGCAGAGCGAGTGGAGTGAGGGGTGAGTAGAGGTTGGGTAAAGGACTGGTCAGGTAGAGGGATGGTGGGTCGAGGGTGAATAGAGGCCTAGAGCCTGAGGAGTGAGCAGGAAATGCTGAGTCCTGATGCAGGCCAAAATGGACACAGCCTGTGAATGCTGACTACATCTCCACAGGGACCAAATAGGTTTCCCTCAGGTCAAGCAAAGGGTGAACTTGAGCTACCAACTCCTGACCTGTAACATTATCCTCCTAAAGTCATATCCTAAAGTTTAACATTACATATGTTGAAAGAAGAGAAAACATGCAGATGTTGTTGAAAATTTTCAATAAATATTTAGTTCGGCCCTCGACTTAGTCCAAGTTTTTAATTTTGGCCCTCCGTGAATTTGAGTTTGACACCCCTGCCCTAGAGTATGTACCACTATTGTAATATTGTTAATGAGATAATAACATGCAATTGGGCACCACATGGCCCTTATGAATATCTTTAACATGGAACGTAGAACATTACAGCACAGTATAGGCCTTTCGGCGCATGATATTGTGCTCCCCTATATAAACCTATTCAACAATTTAAACCTTCCTCCTTACCTCACATCCATAACCCTTGATTTTACTTGCATCCAGGTGCCTGTCTAAGAGTCTTTTAAATATTCCCATTGTTCCAGACTCCACCACCACCACTTCTCCTAGCAAGGCATTCCAGCACCCACTACCCTCTGTGTAAAAAACTTACCCCTGGTGTCTCCCCTAAACTTCCCGCCCCTCACTTTGTATGGACGTGCTGTGGTATTTGCTATTGTGATCCTGGGGAAAAGGTGCTGGCTACCCACCCTACCTTTTCTTCTGATAACCTTGTAGGCTGCTATTAAGTCACCTCTCATTGCTTCATAATTTCAAAGGGACAAAAAAACTCACCAAACTCTATTACATTGGCCTCATAAAACATGTTCTGTAATTTTATTTATTTATTTTATTTTTAATTACACCATGGTAGAAGTGATTCCGGCCATTTAAACCCACGCTGCCCAATTACACCCAAATTAACCGGCAACCCTGTACATTTTAGATGGTCAGAGGAAACTGGAGTATCCGGAAGAAACCCATGCAGTCACAGGGAGAACGTACAAACTCCTTACAAACAGTGCTGGTTTCGAACCCCAGTCACTGGCGCAGTAACAGTGTTGCTCTAACTCCTACATTAACCAAGCTGCCCAGGCAACATCCTGGTAAATTTCCAATGCACCTTCTCCAAAGGTTCCGTATTCTGCCAGTAATGAGGTGACTAGAAATGAACACCTTTAGTAAAAAGGAAGTTGGTCATGCCCTGAACAGCAGCAACTGTACTGAAAGAAAAGATGAAGAGAAGAACACAAACGAAAACTTATTTCAACAGTCGTAGATTAACATATGCCAACGTAATGCCTAATGTTCTAGGACCAGGTTTGTTTGAGGCAATACACCAAATAAACCATGGATTATTGAACTAGTCTTGGAGATAGTGGCAGCTGTGACTAATTGAAGTAGTCAGTAACAATTAATTTACAACATGATAGATATTCCACAAGGCAAAACCCAGTGATGGGGAGGTTTAGGAACAAGAAATCCAAAGTCATGCAAGCATCCCAAGCATGCTACAATAATAAAATTAATGAAAGATTGGAGAACTCCGCGTTCTGAGGACTAAATATTTCCAATGAGCTGATGTGGGAGAAGCACATGGACGTGATAGTCAAGAAAGTGAACCAATACCTCAACTCTCTGAAAAGGATAAGGAAGGTCAGAATGTCTCCCTTGACCCTCAGCAACTCCTGCAGGACCACCAGCAAAAGCACACTGACAGGATGCATCACAGCATGGTACATGATCCACTTTGCTCAAGGTCAGAAGATAGAAGCTGAGCAAATGTAGCTCAGACCACAGTGGAAATTTCCCTCTCCTCCGTGGACCCCATCTACATCTCCAGCTCCCTAGGAAGGGCAGCCAACATGCTGAAAGACCTATCACACCCTGAACCCATTGGGGAGAAGAATTCAGAGTGTGAAAGCACACTGCAACAGGCTCAAAGTCAGTTTCTTCTTGCAGGGAACCGTCTCCCGACTGAACCCCATAACAGTTTGCTCATGCTGCCCTTGTTTGCTGCTAGTTGATCTTTCTTGCCATTGTAATCCTATATTCTGTTAATTGTGTTCATTACATGGCTGAGAGAGAGAGAGGGACAGAGAGAGTCAACGTGGATAGGCTTTTTCAATTAAGAGTGGGGGATATTCAAACCAGAGGCATGGTTTGAGATTGAAGGGGGAAAATTATAAGGCGAACATGAGGGGAAATTTCTTCACGCAAAGGGTGGTTGGGATGTGGAATAAGCTTCCGGCAGAGGTGATTGAAGCAGGGACATTATTTACATTTAAGGAAAGACTCGATAATTATATGGAGGGGAGAGGATTGGAAGGGTATGGACCAGGTGCTGGTCAGTGGGACTAGGAGGGTGGGGATTTGTTCTGGCATGGACTAGTAGGGCCAAACTGGCCTGTTCTGTGCTGTATGTGGTTATATGGTTATATGGCTAGAGAACACCTGTTAGCGTGTACTTGGTGACAAATGAACGTAAATTTTAAAACTTCAACTTAAAAATTCAGTTAAAAACTTTGCAAGAGCAGCATTGTTTTTTTCAGTAAGAGGTCAGAGAGCAATGGGGAAGAAGTTGTCCTTGAGTTGGGAGGTGTGTGTTTACAAATTGATGTATATTCTGCCCATGAGGACAGGGCGAAGAGAGTGTGAGGTTTCGAGATCTGGGGTGGAATTTTTTTTTCCCACAGATGGTGGTTGGGGTCTGGAATGCATTGCCTGAAGAAATAGTGGAGGCAGATCCTCTCCCAATGTTTAAGAAGCAGCTAGACAAGTACTGTACTTCAATCGCAAAGGCATGAAATGATAAAGGTAAATAGGATTAGTATAAATAGGTAGGATGAGCAAGATGGACATTTTAATGTGGCACAACTATTATTATGAACAGGATAGAATATGGTTGTTCCCTTTGGAACAGAGGACCAGATGTTTAATTGAAAGCTATATAATTAAGAAAAGTTGAGGCAGGATGAACAGGAAATATAGGCTTCCACTAATGCAAAAGATCCATTGATTCAAGAAAGTTGGTAAAGGATTTGGAGGGGACTGTTGGAGAATTCTTTTCATGTTGAACCTATTGCAATAAATTTTGTTCACAGGGTTTTGGAAAGATGTGAGGGTACTGAAAAGTTTTATTCGGACAGTTTCAGATGTGAAAACTTTCATATGCACTGAGACTGGTGTGGTTGATTTTTTTGTGCCCTTAAAAGTAAAAGATTAGTGAGAGATAAAATTGGACCCCTTGTAGATAGTGAGGGTAGGCTGAGTGAGAAGTCAGAGGAAATGGGCGAAATTTTGAATGATTTCTTTGCCTCGGTATTCACTAGGGAAAAAAATTGTTGAACCAGTTAAAGTAAAGAAAAATAGTGGGGAGGTCATGAAGCATATAAGGATAACTGAGGAGGTAATGATGGCTGTGTTAAAAAAAGATAAAGGTGGATAAATCTCCCGGACCAGACAAAATATTCCCTAGGACACTCAGGGATGCTAGTGGACAGTTAGTGGGGCCATTAACAGAGATATTTAGGATGTCACTGGCCACGGGGGTGGTGCCAAAGGATTGGAGGGTGGCGCATGTGGTTCCTCTGTTTAAGAAAGGGTCCAAATGCAAACCTGGGAATTATAGGCCTGTAAGTCTGACGTCTGTGGTGGGCAAGTTGATGGAAAGTGTTCTGAGGGATGCTATTTACAAATTTTTGGAGGTACAGGGATTGATATGGAGTAATCGCATCGTTTTGTCAGGGGTAGATCATGCTTGACAAACCTGATTGAGTTCTTCGAGGGGATTACAAAAAAGGTTGATGAAGGGAAAGCTGTGGATGTTGTCTATTTGGACTTTAGTAAAGCTTTTGACAAAGTTCCCCACAGAAGGTTAGGAAAAAAGGTGGAGGCATTAGGTATAAATAAGGAGGTAGTGAAATGTATTCAGCAGTGGTTGGATGGGAGGTGTCAGAGAGTAGTGGTAGAAAATTGTTTGTCCAATTGGAGGCCGGTGACTAGTGGAGTTCCTCAGGGTTCGGTCCTGGGTCCACTATTATTTGTTGTATATATTAACGATCTGGATGTAGGGGTGGAGAATTGGATAAGCAAGTTTGCGGATGACACAAAGATTGGTGGTGTTGTGGACAGTGAGGTAGATTACAGTAGATTAAAAGGTGATTTAGGAAGGCTGGAGGTGTGGGCTGAGAATTGGCTGATGGAATTTAATACAGATAAATCTGAGGTGCTACATTTTGGAAAGGCAAATTTAAATAGGTCATATACATTGAATGGTAGACAATTGAGGAGTGCAGAGCAACAAAGGGATTTAGGAGTTATGGTAAATAGTACCCTCAAGGCTGATACTCAGGTAGATGGTGTGGTGAAGAAGGCATTTGGAATGTTGGCCTTCATAAATCGGAGTATTGAATTCAAGAGTAGGGAGGTTATGATGAAATTGTACAAGGCATTGGTGAGGCCAAATTTGGAGTACTGTGTACAGTTTTGGTCACCAAATTATAGGAAAGATATAAACAAAATAGAGAGAGTGCAGAGAAGGTTCACGAGAATGTTGACAGGATTTCAGGGTCTGAGTTACAGGGAAAGGTTGGGCAGACTGGGGCTTTTTTCTCTGGAGCATAAAAGATTGAGAGGGGACTTGATAGAGGTGTTTAAGATTTTAAAAGGGACAGACAGAGTAAACGTGGATAGGCTTTTTCAATTAAGAAAGGGGGAGATTCAAACTAGAAGACATGGTTTAAGATTGAAGGGGGAAAATTATAAGGGGAAAATGAGGGGAAATTTCTTTACGCAGAGGGTGGTGGGGATGTGGAATGAGCTTCCGGCAGACGTGGTCGAGGCGGGATCATTGGTTACATTTAAGGAAAGACTGGATAGTTACATGGATAGGAGAGGACTGGAGGGGTATGGACCGGGTGCTGGTCAGTGGGACTAGGAGGGTGGGGATTTGCTACGGTATGGACTAGTAGGGCTGAACTGGCCTGTTCTGTGCTGTAAGTGGTTATATGGTTAAGGTTGAGAGGAGTTTTGCTAGAAACTTACAAAATCGTTATTGTTTTAGATGGAGGAAATACAAGAAATCTATTCCGATTAACGCATGGTCTTTGATGGGGGCACAGAGTAAAACTTGTTTCTAAAGGGTACAAATAGAATGAGAGGAACGATGTCTTACACAGAGAGTAGTCAGAATCAGAATTTATTATCATGAGCAAGTCATGGAATTTGTTGTTTTGCGGCAGCGTCACAGTGCAAACATTTTGATAAACCGCATTTCAAAATAAATGAAATAGTGCAAGAAAAAAGTAGAAGATAAAGTGATGTTGTGTCTATGGCTCGTTGTTCATTCAGGAATCTGATGGAAGAAGGGAGGAAGGTGTTCTTGTGCCGCTAAGTGCTCGTCTTCAGGCTCCTCCATCTTTTTCCCGATCGTAGCAGGATGGGGGTCCTTGAGGACTGAGGCTACTTTCTTAAGACACCGCCTCATGTGGATGTCCTCGATGGAGTGAAGTCTGGATCCTGTGATGTTGCAGGCTGAATTAACAACCTTCTGGAGATTATTTTTTGTCCTGAGCGTTGCCACCTCCATAGCAGAGAGTGATGCGACTAGACAGAATGCTCTCCACCTGTAGAAATTTTCAAGAGTTTCTAATGACATACCAAATCTCCTCAAAGTATAGCTGCTAGCGACTCTACGTTGTGATTGCATTGACCTGGAGGCTCCAGGACAGATCCTCGGAGATGTTGACATCCTGACCCTCTTCACTGTTGACCCTCTTGATGAGGACTGGTTCATGTTCTCCTGACTTCCTCCTGATGTCTACAATCAGCTCCTTAGTTATGCTAACATCAAGGGTAAGGTTGTTGGAGTGACACCACTCAACTAGCAGATCTATCTCCCTCCTGTACGCTTCTTCATTGCCATCTGTGATTCAGCCGACAATTGTGGTGTCATTGGCAAACTGGTAGATGGCATTGGAATTGAGCCTGGCCGCACAATCATGGGTGAAGAGTGAGTAGAGCAGTGGGCTAAGCACGCATCAATGAGGAGGAGACGTTGTTTCCATTTCGTACTGACTGTGGTCTTCCGATGAAGAAATCGTGAACTAGAAGTTTCTTCCCATATATTACTGGAAACAAAATCAATTTGTGCCTGAAGAAGGGAAATGCTTAAGTCCCTCAAGGCTGCAGGAAAGGTCAAGTTGAATGGGGCCAAGGGAGTTCTTTACTAGGAGGCAATGGACCAAATGATGTCCTTTTGCACATAACAATTTAAAGGTTCTAGGATTCTAATTTATCTAGAGGGTGGAGAGGGTCTGGAGCTCACAGGCAGAAAGTGTGATTGAAACAGAAACCCACACCATATTTAAAAAGCACCTGGTTGAGCACTTGAAGTGCAATGACCTGAAGGGAAGGGACTAATGCCTGGGAAGTGGGATTAGTTTGAATTGTTCTCCTTGGCTGGCACAGACATGATGGTCTGTTCCCAAACTGTATATTTCTATAAATCTATGGCTCTAGCTATGCATGAGGAAATTCACAGAAAAAAAAATGGTGTTTGAATATTCCAGGTGCAGTGAAATATACAATGAAATAAAATTGATGAATTTTTCTACAACAGAGAAAATTTTTTTTTGAACAACTGGTCCCATAACTGTCAAATTGTTTCGTTCAATAAAAGTTTGACTGAACAGGATACTCATTTTTTTAC
Organism: Narcine bancroftii; assembly: GCF_036971445.1. Taxonomy (NCBI): domain Eukaryota; kingdom Metazoa; phylum Chordata; class Chondrichthyes; order Torpediniformes; family Narcinidae; genus Narcine; species Narcine bancroftii. The sequence continues at coordinate 471,957,546 of NC_091469.1, forward strand.
CTCATCTAATATATGTAACCAGGCTTTTCTTCCACCCCCCCCCCCTTTTATTATAGCTGCCCATTAATCAAAGTTTTGGAGATGATTGGCATATTAGACGACAAGTTATACACTTCAGCAAGGAATGATCAAACCACTTTGCGCAGGAATATAATAATGAAAAGCAGAGACAGAGGAAGGAAGAATTAAAAACTGAAATGGCACAACTGCTCAATACCCATATAGCATTACGTACAAGTGTCACAATGTATAACCCGATACAAAGTGAAAGGAGGGAAGTTTAGGGTTAAGTTTTTTATACAGGGGTTTGTGGGTGCCTGGAATGCCTTGCCAGGGGTGGTGGTGGAGGCTGAAACATTAGGGGGAATTTAAGAGTCTCTTAGACAGACGCATGAATAAATATAAAATACAGGGTTAAGAGGTAGGAAGGATTTTGTGTTTTTTTTAGTAGTAGTAGCAGCAGGTATGGATGGAATCCCCCCAGAGGTCTGGAAGGCTGGCGGCAAAACTCTGCATGCCAAACTGCATGAGTTTTTCAAGCTTTGTTGGGACCAAGGAAAACTGCCTCAGCATCTTCGTGATGCCACCATCATCACCCTGTACAAAAACAAAGGCGAGAAATCAGACTGCTCAAACTACAGGGGAATCACGCTGCTCTCCATTGCAGGCAAAATCTTCGCTAGGATTCTACTAAATAGAATAATACCTAGTGTCGCCGAGAATATTCTCCCAGAATCACAGTGCGGCTTTCGCGCAAACAGAGGAACTACTGACATGGTCTTTGCCCTCAGACAGCTCCAAGAAAAGTGCAGAGAACAAAACAAAGGACTCTACATCACCTTTGTTGACCTCACCAAAGCCTTCGACACCGTGAACAGGAAAGGGCTTTGGCAAATACTAGAGCGCATCGGATGTCCCCCAAAGTTCCTCAACATGATTATCCAACTGCACGAAAACCAACAAGGTCGGGTCAGATACAGCAATGAGCTCTCTGAACCCTTCTCCATTAACAATGGCATGAAGCAAGGCTGTGTTCTCGCACCAACCCTCTTTTCAATCTTCTTCAGCATGATGCTGAACCAAGCCATGAAAGACCCCAACAATGAAGACGCTGTTTACATCCGGTACCGCACGGATGGCAGTCTCTTCAATCTGAGGCGCCTGCAAGCTCACACCAAGACACAAGAGAAGCTTGTCCGTGAACTACTCTTTGCAGACGATGCCGCTTTAGTTGCCCATTCAGAGCCAGCTCTTCAGCGCTTGACGTCCTGCTTTGCGGAAACTGCCAAAATGTTTGGCCTGGAAGTCAGCCTGAAGAAAACTGAGGTCCTCCATCAGCCAGCTCCCCACCATGACTATCAGCCCCCCCACATCTCCATCGGGCACACAAAACTCAAAACAGTCAACCAGTTTACCTATCTCAGCTGCACCATTTCATCAGATGCAAGGATCGACAATGAGATAGACAACAGACTCGCCAAGGCAAATAGCGCCTTTGGAAGACTACAAAAAAGAGTCTGGAAAAACAACCAACTGAAAAACCTCACAAAGATAAGCATATACAGAGCCGTTGTCATACCCACACTCCTGTTCGGCTCCGAATCATGGGTCCTCTACCGGCATCACCTACGGCTCCTAGAACGCTTCCACCAGCGTTGTCTCCGCTCCATCCTCAACATCCATTGGAGCGCTTTCATCCCTAACGTCTCCTTTGAAGAAGACCGCAGAGCCCACCTCACTGACAAAAGGCAAAGGAGGAAAAACCCAACACCCAACCCCAACCAACTAATTTTCCCCTGCAGCCGCTGCAACCGTGTCTGCCTGTCCCGCATCGGACTGGTCAGCCACAAACGAGCCTGCAGCTGACGTGGACTTTTACCCCCTCCATAAATCTTCATCCGCGAAGCCAAGCCAAAGAAAGATATAGGTCAGCACTACATCGAGCACCATAGGGCCTCTAGTATTCTATTTCTGAATCTATGGTCTAACCAAGTGGCTTTCAACCTTTTTCTTTCCATTGATGTAACACTTTATGTAATCCCTGTGCCATAGGTGTTCTGTGATTAGTCAGGGATTGCTTAAGGTGCTATGTGGATGGAAAGAAAAAGTTTTAATTGTACCTAATTGACTCATTATGTGCACAGTTTCATAACTCCAAATGGGCCAATGACAATTTTTCTCAGGCAAAATATTTCAGTGACAATTGGGTCTAGAGCAATGGTCTTTTTCCCAACACATACCACCTTAAGTAATACCTTACTAATCACAGAGCACTGATGACGTAGAAATTGCTCAAGGAGGTTTGTGATTGGAAAGAAAAAGTTTGAAAACCACTGCTCTAACCTATATAAATTTATGTGGTACATAAGCATTTGAGTGTTGTTTTCCACAAAAGAAATATTACCAATAACCTCCTTACAAATGTCATAGAGTCATGCAGCACGGAGTCAGTCTCCTCAGCTCACTGTGCCCACACCATATATACTATTCAACCTATCCATACTACTCTGTGTATCTAAACAATCATTACTAATCCCATTTACCAGTACTTGATCCATAACATTCTTTGCGTATCTAGATACTTCTTAAGTGTTGTGGGAGAGAGTACCTGCTTCCAATACCCACTGTGATCGACATTCTAACTAATCTCTGGTTAAAAACATCTTCCTCACATCTCTCCTAATCCTCTTACCCCTTACCCTAAGGCTACGTCCTCCAGTTCTGAGCACCTCTGCTGTGGGGAAAAATTCCTATTATCTAGCCAATCAATTCCCCTCATAATTGTGGTTATCTATCTGTCAACAACCACTCATCTTCTGGACACTGAGTTCAATTTAACCTGGATCCATTTGCTGTCTTCTTTCATTACCCATGCCCAGTTCCTTCTGAGCTACAAGGCTGGCCCGGTAAGCAACAATGAAAATCAAAATCTAATTTGTACCTCTTCAAGTCTATCAAAAAAATCCTTTGAAACTTCTAGCGACCTCTCAGTGACAAATCTGGAGGATACATGGACCTCATTGTGGCATCAGAGCAAGTGGATCAGTCATGGGAAGTCCAAAGGCTATCTCTATATTGCTTGCACATGGGCTTGAATTGTAATTGGATGGTGAAATCTGACTGTTTGCATCTTGCTTCTCATTTCTTTCTCTGGATCATTCTGATCCAATTTGTTTTGTTTTTGCAACATTTATTTGGCTGACTGGATGTTTTTCAAAAATCAGACATGCTATTAATAGTCCGACCACCCTCCCCCTTCTCCCCACCCCCCCCCGCTCTCTGTATCGTGCCATTATTTCCTTCCTCACCCTACGACAGCTCATCCAGAACATAATGCAGGAAATTATCCAGAAGTTCCTTTGACTTGGAGACATTGTCTAGATGTATTGGTGGTGGGACAAAGCACTCTCAGTGCCAGGGTTGTGATCACCTAGGAATGAACTGAGGGGAAATAGAGCATTCTAAATCTTTAGAATTCTGCACCTCAGGATTGTGGATGTTCCTTTGTGGAGACTATCAGGGTTGAGATTGAGGGATTTTTGGATACGGAGGGAATCAGTGGATAGGACAATTAGAAGCACAGCAAGTGTCAATGAACTGTGGAGCAGCATTCCCCTGCTTCTCCCTCCTGAGACCCTGGCATACCCTTCAGCTACAATGTCGAACTTGCTTGAATCAGAGAAACCGACACTCTCTTGCTGCCGCAAGCATTGCTCTTGATTTACAAGGAGTGTTTTGTAGGGTTAGCTGTAATCAGAAACAAGGACAAATACCACACCTTGCAGCTAAAGCCTTGACTTCAATGTAGATTCAGTTAATTATTTAAAAAGCTATTAGATACAGGAGCATTCTGGCCATTAGCCTTGTGTCATTTAACCATGGGGAACTTTACACAACGTTAATGCAATTTGTCGTTGTGATGCCACTTGGCAAAAAGGATTGGTTGTTAATCTTCGAAAGGTCCGAAGGTACCTGAAAAAGGAAGTAAGTCATGAAAATCTGTAGACACCATAGTTGAAGTAAAAACACAAAATGCTGGAGAAACTCAGAAGGTCTTTATGTACATAACTAACGTTTCAGGCTTGAGCCCTTCATCAAAATATGAGAAAATGCTGGCAGGCGTCCAAACAAAAGGAGTTTTTATCTCAGATTTCCAACATCTGCAGCTATTTTTTAAAATTTATACACAAAAGATTAATTGGAGATCTGTCTACATACATTTCAAAGACATCAAATAGAGCAGCATTTCCTCTGATGCATCTGGAATCCTGACTTCATGCTAAGCAATGGCGAATTGATATTTTGTGTGAATTTCTTCATCAGAGCTGATTTTCTGATGACAGATGCCATGCAAAATCATGATGGATTTATTTTCTTTTGGATGCTAAATGTTTAAAATGTTTTCCATATTTAATTCTGTCCAAACCTCTTTTTTTTAAATCTGAAAATGCAAGGCTTAGCAATACAACAATCCAGGTGCATCAATCTGGATTAAACATGCAAAGGTGTGTTCAGGAGGTAACCAGAGACTGCGAAACAAGAACCAGGCCGGAAACCTGAACTTCAGTGAACAGTGATCAGAACAAGTACAAATCAGCATTTTCCTACCTTGTGGTTTTAAATACCATTTCCACATTAATAGTTGTGTGGTTAATTCACGACAATACCAGATAAAAGAGACATGACCAGATATAAACTGAATTCAAGGATAAAAGAAAGGGCCTGAAATTATATAAATAGCGTTTGTGGACATTCAAAAGCAGGCTGAAATTGAACTGTAGTCACTGTTGCGAAAGAGGGAGTGCACTCTAAGAGGAGTGCAACACAGGACCAGGTAATCTGGTTTGGTGATTCAGGAATAATTACTGGCCAGAACACAAGGTGGATGTGACATAAACACTTTTACATCCACTGAGAAGGTACATAATGATTTAGCTCGACAATGAACAATCTGCATTTCAGTTTTTTCTTCAGATTTCAGATTTATTGTCAGAGTACATACATGACAGCACATACAACCTTGAGATTCTCTTTCCTGTGAGCGAGGCAGAATTATAAATTACTGGTAATGCAAAAAAAACGGAGTCAACGTACACTTGCAAACAAATAAAGAAATGTAAACAAACTGACTGTGCAATACAGAGAGAGAGAGAAACAATCAGTAAAGTGCAAAGTAAAACTCCCTGATTGAGGTTATCGTTGAGGAGTCTGATGGTGGAGGGGTAGCCGCTGTTCCTGAACCTGGTGGCGTGAGTCTTTTGTGGCACCGATACCTCTTTCCTGATGGTAGCAGTGATGACAGAGTGTGTGCTGGGTGTTGTGGATCCTTGATGATTGGTGATGCTCTCCGATGACTGAATTCCCTATAAGTGTTCTCGATGGTGGGGAGGGTTTTGTCTGTGATGTCCACTACCTTCAGCAGGGCCTTCGGGGTATTGGTGCCTCAAGTTAATAGAAAGAGAATTTTGGTTGCTCCCATTACAGGAAGGATGTTAAGTCCTTGGCAAGGGTACAGAAGGAACTTACTTACCAAGCTACTGCCTGCGTTAGAGGGAATGAGGTTGGACAAACTTGAGTTGTTTTCTCTAGGGTGAGAGACCTGCCAGAAACTTAAAAATGGTGAGCAGCATTGATAGGGTAGACAGTCAGTATCTTTTCCCAGGGTAAAAATGTCAAATATTATAGTGCATGCATTTAAGGTTGAAGGAGAAAGTTTAAAGGAGTGCAGGCGAAGTTTTTACATGGAGAGTGGAAGGTGTCTGGCAGGGGCAAAAGTGGAAGTAGAAATTATAGTAGCATTTAAGAGGTCTTAGATGGATATATAAGTAGGTAGAGTGCAGAGATATGGATCAGGTACAGGCAGAAGGGATGCAGTTTAATTTGACATCATGTTTGTGCCAAACATGAAAGAGTGAAGCACTGTTCCTGTGTGTGCAGATCTATATAGAAGGTTACAGTGAGTGAAGACACAACGCTGGAGAAGCTCCTTTAAATAGCAAAGATAAAGATGCAGAACCCACATTTTGGGCTTGAGCCCTTCCTCAAGGTTTGACCAAAATGTGGGCAGGCGTCTGAACAAGAATGGTTTGCTATCTCACCAACATAATAAAATGTTACTGTGATCTTCCATTAAATATCGGTTTCTAATCCCTCGATATCATGGCGAAACACACAGTGAGTTAGTCACATCCATGGAAAGAGGAAAAACGCCAACGTTTTTGAGCAGCATTGATTCATTTTGTCTCTCCGGGGATGCTGTCTGACCAAATGTTTCTGGCATTTTCTGGTTTTGTTTCAGATTTCGCTTGATTTTTGCATATTCTCATGTCAGCTTGATGGGCGACAATGAGAAGGAGAAGGAGATTTGCTGATTGTGACGGCAAATTCAGAATTAGCTCAATCAAGTGATGCATTTTTTGGGAAGTTAAACCAGGGCAGCACTTACATTGTGATTGGCAGAACCCTGGAAAGTGCTGATGTACACAGGGACCTAGGGATACATTGTTCTCCGATAATGGGTGATCCAGGGACTCTAGGTGGTGAAGATGTGTGACATAAAATTTAGATTTTTATTTAGCACAATAAAAGCCCTTTCAAGGTACCCAATTACATCCAATTGAATTTCACCCCTGGAACGTTTTGAATGGTGGGAGGAAACTAGAGTCCCCAGAGGAAACACACATAGATATGGGGAAAACAACAGTGCCGGATTCGAACCCCAGTGACCGGCGCTGTAACAGCGTGGCACTAACTGTTACACTAACTGCATGCTAACATGTTCATCTGATGGTGCAATGAGTACATGAGCTGCACTGTCATGTCATAGTTGTACAAGACATTGGTGAGACCATACTTGCAGTATGGTGTGCATTTCTAGTTGCCAAGGTATAGGAAGCATACTTGAAGATCTTGCTGAAAAGATTTACAAGGATGCTGCCATGACTGTAGGGCTTATGTTATAAGGAGAGACAGATAGGGTAAAATAGCTATCCCTAAGAGTGAAGGAGGTTGAGAGGTGATATTAAAAATGTTTTTAAATCATTCAGGGCATTGATAATGTGGATGGGCACAGCTTTTTTCCCAGATATCCCAAACGAGAGATCATGGGTTTAAAGTGAAAGTGGAAAGACTTGAAGAAAACCTGATGGATATTTTTGTCACAGAAGATGGCAGAATCTCATGGAAAAATTAAAATCAGAAGAGTAATGTACTGCAGAGAATTGTACTGCAAAGAGTTGTGAACACAGTTCAGGCCCTCACACAAACACCCCCTACAGCGACTCCATCCACACTTCCTGCTGCCTCGAAAAAGCAGCCAACATATTAAAAGCTTAATCGTATCCCAGCCACACTCTCTTCTCCCTCCTCCCGTTGGGAAGACTATTCACGAGTGGGATATCAGGGACCATCAACTTCAAGGACTGTTTCTTTCCCACTGTTATCAGCCTCCTGAATGAACCTCACACTGGTAAACTGAGCGTTGCTTTTGCTCGATACTGACCGATCTTTCTTTCTCTGTAACTCTTCAGCTGCACTGTATGGGTTGACTAGCTGGGCTACTCGCAATGTGAACTTTCTCACTGCACCTTGGTGCATGCAACAATAAATTGGAACTTGGTATGATTTGACAAATTGGATTTTCAGGACAAGAGAGAAGCAAGAGAGCCTGTGGCCTGGAGTGAGGTGGTCATGACCAAAAACAGTTGGGAAGAAACCTTGAGAGACATCTTGATGGGTTGGATGCGGACTATTCCTGGTCAGCAGGAATAATAGACAAAGCACTTATTTGGGGAAGTTGGCAGCTCACACCTATCTTTTACTATAATTGTGGCAAAGAAGGAGTCCACTCAGTCCATTGATTCCATGCCATCTCACTGTAGTCCTGCCCACCCCATCCCTCTATCCCTGGGGTCCTGTAGATTTATTTCCCTCAATTGCCATCTAAAATGTTATTGCCTCTGCTTCCACCCTCCTCATAGGTGGCGAGTTCTGAATCATTCCATTCATTGAATTAAAAATATTCTTTTTTGTGTCATTCCGTTACTTCTTGCTTGAAAACTGCCTCCTAATCTTAAATCTTACACAGTCTTGTGCACTCATCTCAAGATTCCAAGTGTAATCTCACCTGACAGGTTCCTTGGAAACCAACAGGGAAGCAGTCAATTTCCTGAGAACTTGAAGGAGCAATCCCATTCACCCACTAATTTTCCTGGTAGCCTAATCTTCCCACATTCCCATGCCCTCATATTCCATCAGACTTCTTACTTCACTTGAGGAGTGTGGTGATATGTTTCCTCCATTGTATATAGTTATCATTGTCGGTTGTATATATGGAGCTGGCCCGCCCATGGATGACTCATACCCTATGACTCCTCCCCCGTGGCCCTGGGCCATAAAGGTCGAGCCACCTTTCCCTTGCCGCCATTCCTATCCTGGGATTCGGTCCAGCAAGGTTCTTCTGTGTATTAAAGCTCAGCTTGTCTCTGTGGTTACTGGTAGTGCCCCACAAGGAGGCCATTTTAAAGATAGTCATAGTGGGATACAGTACAGGAACAGGTCCTTCAGCCCACAAGTCTGTGCTGTCCCTTAAGCACACATTTTTATCAACTCAGAGGCACGGTGGAGTAGCAGTTAGCACAGCATTACTACAGTGCCCACATTCAAATCCGCCACTGTCTATAAGGAGTTTGAATGGAATGACAACTTACATTAATTTAAAACCAAGGTTGTTTCTCTTAAATGCAAAGTCTCTAAATGACAAATTGCCTGCTGCCACATTAAAAAAAAAAGATCTATTTTCTTCTCAGATGCTTTTTTCCACACCTTGAAGCTCTGTGAGGAACTATGTGCATCTAAACGTTTTAATAGCCTCAAACAAACAGGTACAAAGTTGAGAACATATCCAACATGAAATCCCGTATTTGGCAAAACAACAGAGCAGTTAGTCCATCACTTTTATTCAAACTTATAATAATGTTAGATATAAAGGAGACATCATAAATTTGCTTCAGGAAGTCTTAGCTGTTTACTTTGGTACTTTTAAGTTGGTGCGCCTGAATCTTTTGTTATTACTTAGTATTTAAACACAACACCAGGCTTTTATTCGGGCACACCTGAGACTGGTGCCCGAGACAGACATGAAAACTTTAGTTTCTCTCCACTCTTGGTTGAAGTCCAGTCCTCTCATGTTTTGTTTTTTGTGAGCTCTCACCAAAACAAATTGTGGCCATCACCACCTCAGGTAAGTAAAAGCAATTCTTTTATGAGTTCCCGACAAGATATTTGCTTTGCTCGGCGCACAGGAAGAAAAGAAGCAATGAATAACTTTTCAAACTGCTTGTTCCAATTGAAAAGCATCAGACATGAAAGAGAAAGAGAAATGAATTGAATGTTGTTTTTCCTGATGTAAAAGCTGATGGGATCGACCTCTCTCCCTCTCTCGCTCTCTCTCTCACTCCTCTTTTTAACTTGAACACAAGTGATTCATCATTTGTCCTGTCAAAAGTACTTTCCACAACATGACCAGAACAATGCAACTGTGATTGCAAGGAGCAGCTCCGATTGAAAGATAGCCGTGACAGATATCAAAAGATTTTCCAAGTGCTACTTATTAAAATGGCATAAAAATATTACAACTGTGAATCATTTGGTTGATGGTTTCGAGCAACTTGCTAACTAAAAATAATTTAACACCTCCTTAAGTCAGAACAGAGGAGCTGACAATCAAAACGATTACAAACATATCATAATTGCACATCACAACAATTCAAACTTTTAAGGTTAAAAAGATATTGTTCAGAACTTTGATGTGAGCTTCACAGCGTTCGGGGAAAACACCACTTCTTTGATCCGACATCAGTTGTAACAATGAATAGTCTTGAACGCTGATTATAGCGAAAGGTGTTTTTTTTTTACTTACTGCATCTTGGTTTTGGATGGCAGGTGCTTCATGTCGTTTGGCTGTGGATGAAAGATGCAAGAGCTATCTCATTCCAGTGAAGAGAAAGAATGAATGGGGCACAGCTTCTGGTGAGTTCCTGAAATTTGCTTCCACCTAATGTAGTTTTTTTTATCAGCATTTGCCACAAATGTGATCTTTGACTGAGCAAAAGGCAGGGTAAATTGAAAGATATTGTGGCTTTTGAATAAAGAGGCAGCAATTGATACTTTTTTCCCATGAGCTTAGGTTTTTCAGAGAGTTGAATTATGGAACAGAGGAAATTTACCAGGATGTTGCCTAGATTGGAAAATGAGTCTTATGAGGCAAGGTTATCACTTTTCTCTTTAGAACAAAAAAAGGATGAGAGGAGACTTAATAGAGGTCTATAAGGGGCATAGATAAGGTAGGCAGTTGGTGGCTTTTTCCCCAGGGCAGGAATAGCAAACACCAGGGGACGTCTGTACAAAGTGGAAGGAGGAGAGTTTAAGGGTAAGTTTTTTTTACACAGAGAATTGTCGATGCCTCGAAGGCTATTGTCCGGGATGATGGCAGAGGCTGAAATTTTAGAGCATTTATGAGACTCTTAGACAGGCACAAGAGTGAAACAAAAATAGAGGATGATGGGGTAGGAAAGGTTTAGTTTTTTTTGGTGGGAACATATAGGTCGGCACAACATCAAGGGCTGAAGTGCCTGTGCTGTGCTGTGCTGCAATGTTCTATGTTCTAACTGCCTTGTGATTACAGCACAGCAGGACCATTCATCCCAAATGGAGCATGCTCGTACTGATTGGAAAGCATCAGCCGTGAAAGAGAAAGGATAATCCCAAGAGATTTTATGTACATAAATGGCAAAAGGGTAAGCAGAGACAAAGTGGGATCCCTCAGGAATCAGTGTGGTCAACTCTGTGTGGAGCCACAGGAGATGGGAAAGGTCCACAGTGGAGAAAGACATGAGGACAGGGGAACTTGGGGAAGTCTATGATAGTCTTGAGATCAGTCAGCATTGTAGGTGGGGAGGTGCTGAAGGCCCTGATGCAGAGGAAGGAAGGCAAATCACTGGGGATATGTGGGAAGATAGAAAGGAAATTGCAGGTTCCCTGGCTGAGACTTATGAGTTGTCATTAAGTACAAGCTTGGAGGGGACAATGTGTAGGATACTGGTGAGGTCCCATGTGGAGTACCATGTTCAGTTTTGGTCACCTAAAAGATGAAGGAAGAATGTTGTCAAGATGGAGAGAGTGCAGAGAAGATTTACTTCAAGACTCAGGGGATTGACCTGTAGGGAGAGGTCGAGCAGGCTTGGGCTTTATTCCTTGGAGTGCAGGAAAATGAAGGGTGGTCTCATCAAGGTGTAAAAGATCAGGAGAGCAATTGCTCGTGAACACACAAAATCTTTAGCCAGAGTAGGAGAATCAAGAACCAGAAGATATAGTTTTATGGTGAGGGAGACAAGAGATTAATAGGAATTTGAGGAGTATCTGTTTTACACAGAGGACGATGAGTGTATGGAATGGGCTGCCAGAGGAGGTGGTTGAAGCAGGTACTATTGCAATGTATAGGAGAAAAATTGGACAGCTACGTAGATAGGATGGGTTTAGAGGGACGCAGGCTGACGAGACTAGCATGGGTGGGATGTATTGGTCATCATGGGCAAGGTAAGTTGAAGGGCCTGTTTCCATACTGTATGAATCTCTGACATTGCAGATGCTTCTGCTCCATATACAGAAAGAGACTATTCATTTCATTGAGCAAACTCTGACTAAAGACACGCTTTAAGGTAACCATGGGCAGCATGGTTAGTGCATGTTTTTGGAGCACTAGTGACCATTGTTCAAATCCGACGCAGTCTGTAAGGAGTTTGCAGGCTCTCACCGTATCTGTGTCAGTTTCCTCTGGGTGTTCCGATTTCCTCCTACTGTTCAAAACATACCAGGGGTTGTGAGTTAATTTGGCATAATTTGGCGGCACAGGCTCGTGGGAAGAAAGTTATCGTACTGAATAGCTAAATTAAGACATCCTGGCCTCCAGGACACTTGGCTATCCAACTAAGTATTTTTAAATATGCTGATTCCTTTTGACCTTCATCAGCTTTACATTTCCAAAAGTAGATGGGTGGTGAAGAAAGAATTTGGCATGTTTGTTGTTAATGGTTAGTGCATTAAGTACAAGAGGGAAAATCAATCTGCTGGAGGAACTCAGCAGGCCGAGCTTGCATATGTTTTGGGTCGGAACCTTTCATCAAGCTATCAAGATTCCTCTTCTCAACATAGACAATCCTAGAGTTTGAGGGCATCCAGTTAAGGTGAGGAGGCGATGATTTAAAAGGGACCTGAGGGATGATTTTCTCACTCAAAGGATGTCTGCATTTGGAAATTTATGAATGACTATGAATCAATGCAAAAAAGGATGTATATATTGATTATAGGAGTCGAGATGTTATGTTAAAGTTGTGTAAGACATAGGTGTGGCCAAATTTAGAGTATAGTGGGCAGTTTTGGTCATTTAACTACAGGAAAGATAACAGTAAAATAGAAAGAGTGCAGAGAAGATTTACTAGAATGTTGCCCGGACTTCAGGAACTGAGTTACAGAGAAAGGCTAAACAGGTTAGGACTTTATTCCCTGGACCGTAGAAGAATGAGGGGAGATTTGATAGCGGTATTTAAAATTTTGAGGGGGTGGACAGAGTAAGTGCAGGCAGGCCTGTTCCACTGAGGATAGGTTAGATACAAACCAGAGGACAGGGGAAAAGTTTAGGGGGAACATGAAGGGGAACTTCTTCACAAAGAGAGTGGTGGGGGTGTGGAATGAACTGAAATGGTGAATGTGGGTTCAATTTTAAAATGTAAGAAGAATTTGGACAGGTAAATGGATGGGAGAGGTATGGAGGGCTATGGACTGAGTAAAGGTCAGTAAAACTAGGCAAAAAAATGGTTCAGCACAGTTTTGAAGGGCCAAAGGAGTCTGTTTCTGGGCTTTAATGTTCTATACTCAGATGTAGACGATCCTGGAGAATATTGACTCTAGATTTTATGGGCTACCATTGATAAAATCTTGGAAGGACTGAAACATAACTTGCTTTGCTGACAGTCATGACGACAGAAGAAACTTCTTTAAAGTGTCAGGAAATGACATAACCACTAAACAAAGCAAAAGTAAAACATGAAATTCTGCAGAAACCGTGATTGAAGTAAAAGCACGATACTGGAGAAAATCAGCAGATCAAACTAAATACCTTATAAAGCAAAGATGAAGAATCACATAACCAATGTTTTGGGCTTGAACCTTTCATCAAGGAAATCCCTCATACCTTGATGAAGGGCTCAAGCCAGAAACAACACAAAGCAAAGAATTTTTTTTCCAATGAGAAGTTGTGTACCTTGGGCTAAGACCATTAGACGTAAGAGCAGAAATAGGCTATTCAGTTCATCAAGATTGTCCCGCCATTTAATCCATTTTCCCACTCATCCCCAATTACCCAGCCTTCTCTTTGATGCACTGGCTAATCAAGAACCCAGCAATCTCTGTTATAATTACACCCAATGACCTGTCCTCCACAACAGGTTGTGGCAACAAATTCCACAGATTTACCACCCTGTGGCTGAAGAAATTCCTACGCATTCCTGTTCTAAGGTGAGATCATTGCTGTGAGTATTATGAAGGGACACCACATTTTGTTGTGAAATAGGAAGGGCCAAGGACCTTCATGAGAGAAACAAGCAGTAGTAGGGGAGCATAAAATGATTCTCCAGCCACGACTAGCTATAGAGATTAATATATAGAGACAGACAAAAAGATAAATGCCCCAATCTTATTTCCGCCCTTCAATCCTGATTTTAGGGTTGGTACTAATTCAGATTAGCCATGAATGGCAGAGCTCGTGGAGCCAAATGTCCTACCTTTGCTCTGAATTCATATGTTCATATGTATGTTTGTATGTCAAAGGGAGTAATATTCTTTGTGGAGCATTCATGGAGATTGAATGACTGAGTGGTGATTGTGGTACTCTCGGAAGGATGGTGGGAAAAGACAGTGACTAACGGAAATAAGATTGGGGCATTTATCTTTTTGTCTGTCTCTATATATTAATCTCTATAGCTGGTCGTGGCTGGAGAATCATTTTCTGCTCCCCTAATACTGCTTGTTTCTCTCATGAAGGTCCTTGGCCCTTCCTATTTCACAACAAAATGTGGTGTCCCTTCATAATACTCACAGCAATGATCTCACCTTAATGCTATCCCTCTTCATCTGCTCATGTTCTCTAAATCCAGACTGTTCCACTCGCATTCAGTACTAGTTAAACAGATTCCCTCTATCTTTCTATTAGCACGATCTTCATTCGTTGGCTGTAAATCCCATTGCCTGTTAGGAACTCCATCTCCTTCCCCTAAGGCTGAACCTGATTCTTTCCAACCTTGTTGTTGGACTTGACCACATAATCTCTTCAATGTGCAAGCCATATTTCCCAATCCTACCTCTGTCTTAACTTACCTTCTGCTAAAATCCTCATGAATGTCTCTCCCACCTCTAGATTTGACCATTCTAATGTTTCACTTATAGTTCTAATGTATCCAATGCCATACAATGCTAATCAATATTAGCTTATGATAAATTTAACATGTGCATGCTTGTTTTCAAATCCTATTGTAGAAATTAATCCCTCCGTCCCCATCTCTGTTCTTTCCTTAACTCCTTGAAGCCTTTGAGAACTTACAAGATTCTTGTCGGGACTTCAGGAACTGAGTTACAGAGGAAAGGTTAAACAGATTGGGACTTTATTCCCTGGAGCATAGAGGAATGAGGGGAGATTTGATCAAGGAAAACAAAATATGAAGGGTATAAAGAGAACAAATGCAAGCAAGCTTTTTCAACTGAGGTTGGGTGAAGCAAGAAGAAGAATGAAGCATGAAAGTCTGACGAACATTAGCAGACAAGGGTTAAGAGTGAAAGGGGAAATGGTTAAAGGGAACATTAGGGGAAATGTCTTCTTGCAGCGAGTGGCGAGTGCGTGGAATGAGCTGCCAGCTGAATGGTAATTGAGGGTTCCATTTTGACATTTAAGAAAAATTGGATAGGAGCATGAATGGGAGGTGCATAGAGGACTATGGTCCTGGTAGAGGTCATTGGGACTAGGCAGAATAATTTGGTTTCAAAGAAGAGAAATGGCTGTAAGGGATTACTTTCTTCATTCAAGCCATGAGGGCTTTCCAGGCTAAGCTAGCATTTAATTGCCCATCTCTAATTGCCCTGGAGAAGATAGTGATGAGCTAAATTTTGATCTGCTGTGGTCCATAAGGTTTGGGAAAACCATAATGTTATCTGAGAAGGAGCTCCATAATTTTGGCCCAGCATCAGTAAAGGAACAACAATAGTCTTCAAAGCCAGCGTGGTGTGTGGGTTGGTTGGCAACTCCCAAGATGACATTCCCATGTATTGGCTACCCTTGACCATTTCACTGGTAGAGATCATGTATTTGGAACATGCTTTCCAAGGAGTCTTGGTGTAATCTTCATTATGTGTCTTTTGCTTTTGTTTGTTTTGTTAATGAGAGATTTAATTAATTTTAATATATTTTCCATTGGTTAAAAGTGTTTTTTTTTTAGTTTGATATTTTTAAAAAAAATTAATAAGTGTTACATTTTGTGAATGCTCCGGAAGTTCATTTAATTTAGACATACAGCATGGTAACAGGCCCTCCTGGTCCATGAGCCCATGTTGCCTAAATATCCCAATTAACCTACGACCCTGGCACATTTTTGAAGGGTGGGAGGAAACCAGAGTACCCAGAAGAAACCTATGCAAACATGGGGAGAATGTACAAACTCCTTACAGACACAGCTGGATTCGAACCTGGGTCGCTGGAGCTTTTAAAGCGTTACACTAACTGCAACGTAAAATGTGTCACCACAACAAAGTTTTGAGAGATAGTTCAGCTAAACCAGGAAAAGTTTTGAGGTCTAAAATGGAGCCTTTAAGAGAAAGAAAAGCAGAAATAAAGAGCAAAATATAATGACCCTCTTTCTAAGGCCTTAGAATTAACGAAAGCCATTTACACCCATGGACATAAATTTGAATGATGTTACAGCCAGCATTACCCACTCACTAATTTCAATTAATCTCCCATTCCTAATATCTTGGGCATGTCTCTGAGCTTGTCAACCAGTTAAACGAATAGAAATCTCAGATAATCAAGCGCAAAAAAATAGCTTTGTAGAACTTGGCTGTATTTACTGTGTAAAATTTTCTATCAGAATGAAATACAATAAATCTGCTATCATCTGGAGTCACAAATGATCATAAGATTTCCCATGTTGCTGTTTTGTAGAATATCTGGGGAGTTACACTGGGCTAATATTTGGGGAGCCATGATTAGTGACGCTGTTACAGGGCCAATGACGAGGGTTGGAATCTGACGCGTACCTTCTCCTTCCACCTTTCTGCATAGGTTTCCTCTGGGCACTCTGGCTTCCTCCCAAAACATATGGGGGGGGGGGAAAGGGGTGTAGGTTAATTGGGAGTAATTGGACGGCCCGGACTCGTGGGCTGGAAGGGCCTGTTACTGTGCTGCATGTCTGTGCCTGAATATTTCTTTATCCAATAGCAAATTAAAGGTATGATGCTGGAAACACTAAAGTTCACCAGGCATCAAGTGTGCAGAGAATATCAGAGTGAACATTTCAGGTTGATTAACCTTTAGTCTTCCCAGGTTTATCAGGAAGCTTTGGCACCTAATATTTTTGAGCTTAAAAACACTTCAAAACTTTTATTTTCAATCCCCTGTCCTGTCAAAGTCTTGATTCATGTTACAACTTCACAGAGAATGAAATGAACATGTTGAGAGATTATTTGGTAATGAATTGGCATGGGTGGGGAACAAAAATCAAACAAGAAACCCTTTCTTTAGCATTGCTGAAGACATGTATCTTGGTTGTACAGCAAAAACAGGCCCTTCACCCCAGCTCATGGAGTTCAATGCAGAAAAGTGTAAACTGATGCACTTTAGAAGTTCTAAGTTTAAGACGGTGTATGTGGTGAATGCTGGGATTCTTAAGAGTCAAGCAGAGATCTTGGGGTCCAAGACCATAGATCCTTAAAGGTTACAGTACGAGTTGAAAAGGTAGTTAAATCATACGCTGTGCTGGGCTTCATTAGTCAGGGAAACTCTATGAAACTCTGGTTAGATTGCCTCTATAGAGGAAGGATGTAAAAACTTTAGAGAGATTGCAGAAGAGATTTGCTAGGATGTTGCCTGGATTGGGAAACATATCTTGTGAAGCTAGGTTGACAGACACATATTCTTTTATTTTAAAATACCATATATTTTGAAGTATTAATCCAATGAAATTAAAGGACACAAGGATTAAATTGGTTTCCAAAGTCCAGATTGTCTGCTGAGTGGTTATAATGGATTGGCAAAATGTTAAAAGCACACCCAAATCTCATAGAGCTAAGTAAATGTATTTCACAATATTCCCGAGAATTAGTCAAGCTAATTGTCATCTGATTTTATAAGTACAGCTGATGAAGCAGCATTCTCTGGTCCTTGGGGCAAAACATGCAGACAGAAAACCAGACAAACAAACAAACATATACAAACAAACAATACATATTCAGGACAGTAGGATAGCTAGACAAAGGAGAGGCTGTGGATGTCATCTGTTTAGATTTTCAAAAGGTTTTCGATAAGGTGCCGCACATTAGGCTGCTAAATAAGATGAGGGCCCATGGAATTACAGGGAAGTTATTAAATTGGATAGAAAAGTGGATGATAGGCAGGAAGCAAAGGGTTCCCATTCTGGATGGTTGCCTGTAACTAGTGGTATCGGTATTGGGTCCGCTGCTGTTTACAATTTATATTAATGATTTGGATTGTGGTATAAATGGTTTTGTGGCCAAATTTGTGGATAGGTAGTAGAGTAGGAAGTGTAGTAGAAACCATAAAGTTGCTGAAGGATATAGACAGATTAGGAGACTGGGCAAAATTATGGCAGATGAGATTTAACATAGAGAAATGTACAGTTGTATATTTTGGCAGTGGAAACAAACAGGCAGAATACTATTTGGATGGGGTGAAAATTCAGACCTCAGATTTGCAAAGGGACCTGGGTGTCCTCATGCAGGGAAACCAAAAAGTTAATCACCAAGTGAAATTGGCAGGGAAGAAAGTGAATGCTGTGTGGCATTCATTTCAAGAGGAATCGTGTACAAGAGTAAAGAGGTGTTGATGAGGCTCTATGGGCCACTGGTGAGACCACATTTGGAGTACTGTGTGCAGTTTTGGGCCCCCTTATCTTAGAAAGGATGTGATGTTGTTGGAGAGGGTGGAGAGGAGATTTACTAGGATAATTCCAAGAATGCAAAGGCTAACGTATGAGAAGCATCTGGCAGCTCTTGGGTTGTATTCATTGGAGTAGAGGAGAATGAGGGGGGGGGATCTCAGAGAGGATTTTTGTATTTTTAAAGGTTTAGATAGGGTGGATACGGGTAAGATATTTCCCTTGGTGGGTGAATCGAGGACAAGTAGTCATAGTCTGAAAATTAGAAGTTATCCATATAAAACAGAGATTAGAAAGAACTTCTTTAGCCAGAAGGTCATAGATCTGTGGAACTCACTGCCGCGTACAGCAGTGGAAGCCAAACCATTTAAACAAGAAATAGACAAATATCTCATTAGTGAGGGCACCAAGGAATATGGGGAAAAGGCTGGAAATTGGAACTAGTGTAGATTTATGGAATGGACTGATGGGCCTAGTGGCCTGCTCCTGTTCCTTTGTCTTGTGATCTTGTGAAATATTCATGCATATAAATAAATAAATAACTATTATTTTGTGACTACGAGAGTCTTGAATGGTGGGTGCGAGCAGTTCCTTCGGTCGTTCTGCATTCAGAGTGCCCATGGGAAGAAGCTGTTCCTCAGCCTGGTGGTGCTGTCTCTTTTCCTCCTGGATCTCTTTCCTGACAGGAGCAACTGAAAAATGCTGTGTGTAGGATGGAAGGGCTTCTCAATTATTTTGGAAGCCCTTTTCACAAAACGATCCCGGTAGATCATGTCGATGGGGGGGGTGGGGGGTGGGGGGGGGGTGGGAGGTGGTTGAGGGAGATTCTGGTGATTTTCTCTGCCACTTTTATGGTCCTGTGGATTGACCTCCAATTCATTTCTCTACAGAAACTCTGATATAGTTGACTTGGACGATCTTGACAGAGCTCCTACAGAAGATGGACATAATGGTGGCTGGTGGCCTTGCCCGCTTCAGTTTTCTCAGCAAGTGCAGTTGCTGTTCTGCCTTCCTGACAAATGGGGAGATGTTGCGTGTCCACAATAGGTCGCTAGCTAAGTGAACTCCAAGGAACAGAGTTGATGGTGTGTAGAGGAGGGTGGTCATTCCTGGTTCTCCTGTAGTCCACAATCCTATTCTTTGTCTTGTCCATATTGAGACTTAGGTTGTTACTCTTGCACCATTTCACAAGATTTTCCACCTCTTCTCTGTAGAGCGGCTCCTCATTGTTTCTGATGAAGCCAAATACTGTTGCGTCATCGCAAAACAATGGCACTATTGGAGCTGGATCTGGTGATGCAGTCATGCATTAATAGCATGAACAGGAGCGGGCTGAGCACAGAGTCCTGAGGTGCATCACTGCTCAGCATGATGGTGCTCGATATTCTGCCACCAACCCGGACAGACTGTGGTCTTTCTGTTAGGAAGCCCATAATCCAGTTACAAAGAAGGGTGTTCATTCCCAGTGAGGGCAGCTTCTCTACCAGCCTCTGGCGTATGAAACGTAGTTCTCCTGTTTGGACAGGATGGGGTGAAGGGACAAGCACAAGTCGGGCATGGTTTTAAAGTGCTTGGCGCTAAGTGTAGGAGATGGGGTGGGGGAATGGTGGGGGTGTAAGAAGTAAGATTTTCACACAGCGATGGGTGCATGGAATGTTTTGTTGGCAACGGTGGTGGAAACAGGTACAATGGTGTTTTTTTAAAGATACATTTACATGGAACTGAGAAAAGTGGAGAGTTATGTAGTCAGGAAATTCTAGGAAGTTGTTAAGAGTAGGTTATTAGTTCGGAGTACCGGTGAAACCTTTCACAATGTTTGTCACTGACTGCACCAAGATTAGCAGGGAAGAATCCAAGTGCGAATGAAGAAAAGGAATTTTCAATGACACGTTACACTTCATGGTTTGGATGCGTGAATCAAACTTAAAATATGACAGGAAATCACAAAAATAGGTTACACCTAAAAGAAACGATACATGATAGTAAATGTTTAAGGTGATTTACATGATCAGCAGCCCAAAATTTAAAAAATACACCCAGAAGGGTTTAGGAAGAAAAATCTTCATTGTCCAGTGTTACAAACCACTCCTAGTTCACTGTAAATATATTTTTGCTATTTGTAAGTTCTTCAAAATAAATTGTATCCTATTTGTATCCATCTTGCGAACCAAACCAGCGACGCTATATCTAAGATATCACTAACCAATTCATTCTCAAGTTCATGTTAACAAGAAAATCTGCAGATGCTGGGGTCTCATGCGGTACACAAAAGTATTGTAGAAACTTAGCAGGTCATTCAGCATCCAAAGGAAATAAAAGACTGTTGATGTTTCAGCCCTGTCTTTTTTTAGACATACAGCATGGTAACACGCCATTTCGGCCCACAAGTCCGTGCTGCCCATTCACACCCAATTAACAGTACATTTCAAACGGTGGGAGGAAACCAGAGGAAAGCCCACTCAGACATGGGGAGAATGTACCAATTCCTTACAGACAGCATGGGATTCGAACCCTAGACCCGATTGTTGGCGCTGTAAGGGTGTGGCGCTAACCGCTATGCCAAACGTGTTGCACCTTCTTCGGGAGTGCAACAATCAGACTAAAAAGGTGGGGATGGAAGGAGAAGGGCAAGGAACACAGATTAGTGGTTATAGGTGGGAACAAGTAGCTAGAAAGGGCGCATGACTGTGAATTTGAAAGTTCAGTACAGTATAAACCTCATCCCCCTGAAAATAATTGACATGTGGATGTCAAGCTGAGTAAACCATGGATGCATTCAAATGGAGCAGCAATGTCAGCTGTCACTAATTGGTGACGTATGGGAAGAGTTCTATGTGAATCATAAATATGTGCTTGGATGTGTTGAATGGAATGGTGTATAATCCATAAAAACACACAGAAATGCTGGAGGAACTCAGCCAGTCTCTTAGGGGGCAAAGATGGAAAGGTAAAAGTAACGATTCCATTATTGTCATGTACTACTACATTTAGAATGTAACATACCTTTACATAGATTGCCTCTATAGAGGAAGGATGTAAAAACTTTAGAGAGATTGCAGAAGAGATTTGCCAGGATGTTGCCTGGATTGGGAAACATGTCCTATGAAGCTAGGTTGACAGTCACATATTCTTTTATTTTAAAATACCATATATTTTGAAGTATTAATCCAATGAAATTTTTGTAAAATTCCTTGACTTTTGTCTACCATAAGGCAAACAGAGAGTCACCCCTTTGTCCAGCACCGCTTACAGAAACCTACAGCAACTGGTGTTCCTAGGTCCAAGAACTGACCAGTCCTGAGCCTCCTTAGCTTCTGAGATCAGACAATTTGCATATATTCAGGCTATTAGGTTCTGCATTACTCATGTTTCAGGCTTGAGCCCTTGTTGAAGGTACAAGCAAAAATCAGGAAAACATCTAAATAAATACTGAAGTCTGGCAGGGGGATGAGTCCAGACCAACAGACAAAAAGTATTAATTGGATATGATAAGAGGAAAGGTGAGAATTGAATTTGGCTCTGTGAAAGGAGGGAGAGGGAGAGGGGGAAAGAGGAAGTGAGGGAGAGTCAGAGAGAGAGAAAAGGAAAGGGCACAGGGTAGAAGGGGGGAGTTACTAACAGAAACCAGAGCAATCAATGTTAATGCTATTCAGTTGAATGGTGTCTAAAAGGATAATATTTCTCCAATTTGCAAGCAGTCTCAATCTGGCAGTGCATGCGACCATGGACAGACATGTCAGCAAGGGAATGGGATGGGGAATTTCTGTGCTCTTAATCCTACCCAGTTACTATTCAACATAATTGTGCCAAAAGTTTAATGCAGCATTTTTAATGTTATTTCAACTAGAATCCCAGAAAATTCTCGGAAAGTGTTTTAGATGTCAGCTGTCACTTTTTAACAACAATGAAATGCTGACGGGCTTAATAATCCGATATAAAGAAAGGTGATGTGAGCTTATTTGAAGAACATTAGGGGTGATATTGCTTTTTTACAGGAAACTCATCTATCTGAGAAGAAACATTAAAAATTGAAAAGAGATTGGGTTGGACAAGTGGTAGCTTCAACTTTTAACTCAAAACAAAACGTGTGGTAATTTTATTTAAGAAAGCGTCATCTGTTAAAATACATTAAGTGATTACTAATCCTGTGGGAAGGCTTGTATTAGTAAATTGTCAAATTTATTCTGAGAATTGTACTTTGATGAATATTTATGCACCAAATATAGATGATGAAGGATTTAACAGAGATACTTTTATGTATTTAGCTGAGATATATGAAAAAATATTGGTAGGAGGGGATTTTAATTGCTGTTTGGATCCTGTTTTGGATAAAATGATCAAATCAGTTATTCGAACTAAAGCAGCTAAGGCAAATTTGAACATAGTGAAAGACCTGAATTTAATAGATATGTGGAGGAGATTAAATCCTAAAGATAGGGACTATTCTTTTTATTCTCAGAGATATGATTTTTTTCAAGGATAAATTTATTTTTAATCTCGGCCCAATTGCAAGGAAATGTTATGAATGTGGACTACATGGCTAGAATTTTATCTGATCATTCGCCACTTTTAATGACATATTTGTTTTTGGGAAAAGAACAAATGGTTTGTAGATGGCAAATAAGGACAGATTTTTGTGATTTTATCAGAAAGCATATTCAGCAGTTTTTAGATTTACATTCTAATCCTGTTCTCAATAAATTTATTATGTGGGTTGCATTAAAGGCATATTTGAGAGGACATATAATAGGCTTCACGTTGAAAATTTAGAAAGGTTATATGAAAGAGGTTGATCAATTACAAAGAGAAATACAGGATTTCAAAAAAGTATTACAGAACAAAACCTACAGATGAGAAAAGAAAGGAATTAATAAAGAAAATTTTTCAGTTTAATAAGATCCAGACGTATAGGACTGAAAAATTGATTGATAGAACTAAGCAAAAATATTATGACTTAAGAGAAAGAGTTCATAAAGTTTTAGCTTTGTTGTTCAAAACAGAGCAATCATCTAGAACAATTAATGTTGTTGTGAAAAGTTCAAACATGATTACTTATAATGCTAGAGAAATTAATACTGTGTTTAAAGTTTTTTAAATTATGATTTGTATAGATCAGGTTAAGATTGATACATTTTATCTCAGATAAATCTGTCTAGCTTGACATATCAAGATCAGAGAAATTTAGATGTTCTTTTTACAATAAGAGAAATTAATGAAGTACTTAGTTCATTACCAAATGGTAAATCTCCAGGAGAAGATGGTTTTCCACCTGAATTTTATACAAAATGTAAGGAATTTTTAATACCTCCATTTATGGAGGTGTAAAACAGCTGATGGAATACCATTCTTTACTGCATTCTTTTTCAACAGCAATAATTACAGTTATACCAAAGAAAGATAAGACGTGTTGAATCCTGCATCTTATTGTCCAATATCTTTATTAAATGTGAATAATAAAATTGTTGCAAATATTTTAGGAAATATTAACTAAATATGATATTCAACTGATAAAATTGCAAGATTAATTAATTTAATTCAAAAAAAGAGGGGATCATAGTATAGCAGCAACTCAAGATGTGCTAAAAAGCTTTTGATGGATTAAAATTGATTTTTTTGTTTAAATTGTTGGAAAAGTTTGGCATTGGTTCTACAGTTATATATTGGGTTAAAATTTTATATAAAAATTCTTTAGCAAGAGTGATTACTAATGGTCAAATATCTGCTTCTGTTCCATTAACTAGATCAAGGCGTCAAGGTTGTCCTTTGTCTCCGGCTTTGTTTATTATAGTAGTTGAACCTTTAGATGAATGTATTAGACAAGAGTCTAAGATTAAAGGAATTAAGATGAACCAGGAAGAATATAAAATTGATTTGTTTGCAGACGATATTTTGGTTTATTTAAATGATCCTATAAATTCTTTGTCCTAACTCCAGACTAGATTGAAAGAATATGGGGAAGTTTGGGATATAAAGTAAACTGGGGAAAAAAGTGATATTATGTCCTTATCGGTAGGTGATTATACAGATTGTAAAATGGTTACTAAATTTAGGTAGCCAGATGTAGGTATGAAATACTTAGGTATTAGAATTGATAATGATTTAAAAATTGTATTATTTATCTTTGCCTAAGAAAATTGTTGCACATTTAAAGAAGTGGAATAATTAACCTATTACTTTAGTTGGTAGAATAAATTTTATGTTAAAATGAATGTTTTCCCTTGAATTCAATATCCTTTTCAATAAATCCCTATTCTAATTCTTTCAAATTAAAAAAAAATGATTTAAGTAACTTTAGGAAACTTTTAAATGGAAAGACAAAATGCCAAGGATTTCTTTGGAAAAAATGACTTGGAAGTTTGAATTAGGGAGTTTACTTCTTCCTCATTTGAAGAACTATTGTAAAGAAGCTCAATTGAGAATTATAATGTATTGTTTAGCTTAGATAATATACCATCTTGGGTTTTTATACAGTTTAATCTGATAGGGAATATGAATCCCCAGGATTTTATTAATAAATGGAATTCTAAATTGTTAGTTGAAAGTAGGGAATCACCAATTTTGATACATTTGATTTGAGCTGTGGAATAGTATTGACAATGAAATTGGCGTGAAAGGTTTAATGTCTAGGAAACGCCTCTATTTCTTTTCCAATTTTTGAGGATTTGGAGTCAGATGGGTATTAAGTAGATTGAAGATTGCTTTGAGAATGGGAAATTTATAATATTTGAATGAATGAGGGAAAGATTTAACATACCTAATAATACTTTATTTTGTTATTATCAAGTTAAAGCTTTTTAATCTGGCAAAATAGGTCCTACTTTGACGTAATCTAATCAAAGTGAATTACTGAATTGTAATACTACTGTAAATAAATTTATTTCAATGATGTATAATTTACTTCAAACTAAGGCCCCAGAATTTGGGTGAATAAATCAAGATTAAGATGGGCAGTAGATTTACACACACAAATTAATGAAAAGGATTGGATGGAGTTATGCAAGAACAATATGACAAAAATTATAAATGTAAGATATAGGTTAGTCCAATATAATGTTTTACATCAATTATATTTAACTCCATAAAAGTTAAATAGATTAAACGCTGCCATATCAGGTTTATGTTTTAGGTGTAGATCTTTTTTGCATTCAACTTGGTAATGTCCTAAAGTTAGAAAATTTTGGTTAGGGGTAGGTTTTTTTTAAATGAATCACAGCAGCCAAATTCCCACAGGATCCGATGTTATTTTTATTGAGTAATATTAAGGCTATACAGCCAAAATTAAAATTAAATATTTATCAAATTGAATTTGTGTTAGTTTCTAGAGCCACTTTCAGGTGGCCACAATACCCGACTGTAAAGCAGCGCATTGTACTCCTATGCAATTGTCGGGTGGCCACCTGAAGGTTGAATGTAGGTATAATATCCTGCTCCAAGAATCCTCCGCAGGTCTTCGGGCCCCTGACGTCCCATGCCGGCCGCTCCAGCCCCGTAGTCCCATGCTCCAGGCAGCGGGGAAGCGAGCTGTCAGGCAGCTTCCCTTGCCCAGACTCAGGAGCCGGTGTTTGCTCTGCGGCCCCTCTCCCCGTTTCAGACCTTTCAGGTGGCAGAACACCTCCTTCAGCACTGCCACCTAAAAATTCCTTCACAGACACCCGCAGCCGGCTCCGGAGCTGCATTCTCCAGGCAATTCCACCTGAATGCAGTTTAGGCAATGTAGAGCAATATCATGGAAGTCAGAAATAGATTTAGATATGGAAAGATGGCATGTAGAATTTTGTAGTTGTATATGATTAGAGAAAATTACTTATAATCTACGAGATAAATATCATGTTTTTGGAAAATATGGCACCCATATTTACAAAATTTTGGTTTGCATGTTTAATAGACTCTTTGTAGACCTCGCTTCTTGGCAACCTCCAATGGACTTTATCGTAAATGTTTTATTTTCTTGGCATTCTCCAGGTTTTTCTTTTTTTTCTTTTTGTTTTAGAGGTTGGGGAGGGGAGGTGGTAGGGTGGGTTGGTGTATAATGTTTAAAAATAATTTCTGGAATTGAATGTAATGTAATTATTATTGTCGTTTAAAATTTGTAAATAAAATGTTTTTAAAAAAATGAAATGCTGAGAT
Source organism: Narcine bancroftii (assembly GCF_036971445.1). NCBI lineage: Eukaryota > Metazoa > Chordata > Chondrichthyes > Torpediniformes > Narcinidae > Narcine > Narcine bancroftii. The sequence goes on from NC_091469.1 coordinate 471,983,888, forward strand.
TGATGAAGCATTTCATCTTTTTTTCTCTCATGCCATCCCTTAAGGATGACTAGCTCCCAGATTTTTCTGATATGGACAAAATGGAACCTGCAGACTCTGCCACAAGTAGGACGGAAGGCATCTGATGGAGTGGACGTGAGCATTGTTTAGGATACTGTGCACTCCTTCCACTGTTTGTCCTCCCATTGTCAACATTCATGGTGCCCAGTGCCCTCCTGGCCATTTGAATGAGGGGAACAGTCACAGGATAAATACACACAACAAAGGTAGGACAAAGAAACACAAGATGGAGGGAGAGCAATGGTTTGTGGTGAGAGGAGAAAGATTTAAAAGGGGCCTGAGGGGCACTCATGAAGAAGAAATAAAGCTTTGACAATGGAGTGCAGATGGGTTGAATGAGGGACATAATACGAGAAAATGTGAAATTGTCCATGTTAATTGAAATAAAAAAGATATATATTATCTAAATGGTGAGGGATTATCGCGCTCTGAAATGCAGAGGGATTTGGACCTCCCAGTGCAAAAAGTAAAGGCCTATATGTAGGTAAAGTAAGTCATCAGAAAAGTTAGTGGAATGGCAGCAACCTCCTTTGAAGAAGACCGCAGAGCCCACCTCACTGACAAAAGACAAAGGAGGAAAAACCCAACACCCAACCCCAACCAACCAATTTTCCCTTTCAATCGCTGCAACCGTGCCTGCCTGTCCCGCATCGGACTTTTCAGTCACCAACGAGCCTGCAGCTGATGTGGACATTACCCCTCCATAAATCTTCGTCCGCGAAGCCAAGCCAAAGGAAAGAGGAATTGAATACAAAAGTGGAGAGGACATCCTTCATATTTGCACGATAGGCACGCAAAACGTGAAAGTTCACTATACATCAGTGCACATGCCACCAAGCAATTCGATTCAAGGCCACATCTGGAAAATTGTCTCCTTACTGAAGATTTACTTAACTGCTAAGGGAGGGTGATTTGAGTCATAGGGAAAGGTTAAACAGGTTATGTCTTCATTCCTAGAACACAGAAGAATGAGGGGACATTTTTTAGAGGTATACACAATTTTGTGGGTTACACATTGGTCAAACAGTGTACTTTATATAGCAAAGGTAAAAATACACAACTGACATTTTGGGCTTGAGCCCTTCATCAACCCCAAAACCTTTGCTATATAAAAGACACTGTTTGACCTGCTGAGATTCTCCAGCTTTGTGTTTTTACCTCCTTAAACTAGACTCATATCCAGCCAAACCATTCCTACCCAAATACTTCCTCATGCCTTTTATACGTTGCAATTGTACCCACCTCGACTGCTTCTATAGCCTCATAGAGTCATGAAGTTCTACAGCATGGAGGCAAGCCCTTCACTCTATCTTATCCATGCTGACCAAGTTAGTCTCATTTGCCAGTGTTTGGCCTTGAACCATCTAAAATTCTCCATATTCAAGTTCATTATCATCCAATTGTATAAGTACAAATGGATGACGCAGCATTCTTCAGTCCTCAGTGTAAAAACATCCAAATTCATATATAGAAATAGAGCACATATTTAAAAGTGATTTATATGAAGGGGACATATAAAAATAAATAAATATTGTTCAATAAATGGTAGGGTTTTTTTATGAGCAGTTCCTCAGACATTCAGCATTCTCACTGCCCGTGGGAAGAAGCTGTTTCTCAGCCTGGTGGTTCTCGCTCTGATCCTCCTGCATCTCTGACGGGAGGAGCTGGAAAATGCTGTATGCAGGGTGGCAGAGGTTCTTAATGATCTTGCAAGCCCTCTCAGACAACAATCCCCGTAGATCATGTTGATGCAGGGAGAGGGAGACTCCAGCCGATCTTATGGTCCTGTGGATTCACCTCCGGTCCAGTGCTCTACAGCAAGTGCAGCCGACCAGGCTCCTGAAGAAAGCTGCCAGGTTGGTGGCTGGCCCACCTTCTCAGGAAGAGCAGGTACCTGTCTATATACATTTTGAACATAATAAATATTCCTGCTTCTACCACTTCCTCTCGCAACTACATCCGCATCCCCACCAGCTTCTGTGTGAAGAAGGTGCTCCTGAGACCCCCTTTAAATCTTTCTCTTATGAAGGTAGAAATGTTAACTAATGAGGTAATTTATCACTCTGGTAAGTATTCTCTGTCTCTTATTTTTCTGGCCACACAGTGAGTTTAGATTTTCATTAAAAAAAAATGTAATTTCAATACAATATAATCGGTTTGATTAAAATGTGAGGTACCTTTGGATGATGATATGATTTAAGTTCAATGTATCCTTTTGACTTTTAACATATACCCATGTGTACTCTGTATTTTTGGATGTGAAATTTCAATGTTAATAAAAATATTGAAAAGAAAATAAGAAAATTACCTTATCTCTATTCCATCTAGTTTTTGATTCACCTACTCGTCGGAGGGGTGGGAGAAGGTTATGACTCCTTGCACTTTGTTTAATGTAGTTCTACTCATATTTACAGAGCGAGCACATGCTCCTCCTTTTAAAAATACTGAAATCATAAATCTTTGGAGATCATGGAGGAGACGTTCTTACCAATCACTCACAGGCATACCTCGATGCCACGTGCTTAGCCCACTGCTCTACTCTCCTTACACCCATGACTGTGTGGCCAGGCACAATTCTTGAGTGATGCCACCATCAGGAAAAAGGTACAGAAGCCTAAAGACGAGCATCGGCGGCACAAGGACAGCTTCTTCCCCCACTGGCATCAGATTCCTGAATAATCTAAGAACCAAAGACACTGCCTTACTTGGACTTTTTACATTTATTTTTGTAAGGTGGTTTATATGTATGAAGCTACTGCAAAACAATGATTTGTTCATGACAAGAAATTCTGAGTCTGATTCTGACAATAATTTTAATTCTGATTATGGATAAACTTCAAAAAACTACTAGAATCTTGAGCAAACAATGAGAAGCTGGAGGGTCAGCTGTATCCATGGGTAGAAATGGTCAGTCAAGTAGGAGCAGAATTGGGTCATTCAGCCCATTGATTCATGGGGGATGACTTCTTTTCAACCCCATTCTCTTGCCTCCTCTCCATAACTCTTGACACCTTTACTAATCAATAGCCCGTCAACCTCCATTTTAAATTTACCAATGACTTGGCCACCACAGTTGCTTTGGGTCTGGATCTTTTGTCGAGATTCTCACAAATAAATCACAAGATAAACTTCCTCAGTGAGCCTGGCTTGGCACGGACCTTCCTTGTGCCTGAGGACCAGCATTTCAAGAGCTGCAGTACTGGAGAAGATCATGAACCTCACAGTGTTGACAGGGAAGATAATTGCACATAATGGTCCAGTGGAGAAGTGAAAGCAGAATTAGTGCAGGTTACATCAAAGGTGGTCGAAAGATTTTTTGTATTTGAAGCACAAATGTCATATGCGCCGTCGAAGGTCAGAGGGACAATAGCACACGGCTGCGAATGAAGTCGTAATATGCTACTGTCAGGGGAGAGGTAACAGTGTTGTTGATCATGTTTGACAAATCCTTATAATGTGTTTATAAAACCTCCTTTGAATGATACTTTAAGGCGATGTGAATAATCATGGCACTTTACCACATACACTGTCATTTTGTGTAACCAGGAGCAATAAAATAGGGGATCTTTTAACCATAACCATATAACCATATAACCATTTACGGAGAGGAAACAGGCCTTGTTGGCCTTTCGAGTCCACACCGGTTCACTTGATCCCCTATTATTCGTGAGATCAAAAGAAATGGCTGTGGAGGCTTGGTCACTGGGTATATTCAGCAGAAATTGATGAGAGTCTTCGACCTAAAATGAATAACAAGAATTGGAGTTAGTACAGGAAAGGGACACCTGAGGGAAAGGGTGAGCTTTTATTCCCTCCCTGTTAATGAGCTCGTTAGTGAACTGCTGGTGCTCCACAGGACCAGCAGGTTAAAGCTATGAGACATTAGCCCTCCGTGCTTTTAGGCAGGGGCTTCATCTGATCCACTCGCTGTACTTTGGCGCTCGGCACTGATAGCCCGCGATGTGTCAGGTAAGTCTGTGAACTGACGGTGGCGGTTTGCAATACCGCACTGTGCGCCCGCTACAGTTTGTGAAATATGAGAGTCTCAGGTGGTTAGTGCGAGCAGCTCTTTTGGTCGTTCATTGTTCTCACTGCCCGTAGAAAGAAGCTGTTCCTAAGCCTGGTGGTCCTGGCTCTGATACTCCTGCATTTTTTTCTTGATGGGAGTAGCTGAAGGATGCTGTGTGGGGTGTGAAAGGGGTCCACAATGATTTTGCACACCACTTTCAGACAAAGATTCTGGTAGATATGTTGATGTGTGGTAGTGGAGGCGGTGGGGGGTGGAGGGAGGGAGGGAGACTCCATTCATGATCCTCTCTGCCACTCCTCTGGTCCTGTGGATTGTCCTATTTTTCTGCAGGCTGTGATGCAGCCGGCCAGGATGCTTTCAATAGAGCTCCTATAGAAGGTTTACTTAATGGTGACCGGTAGCCTTGCCTGTTTCAATTTTCTCAGGAAGTAAAGGTGCTGTTGCGCCTTCCTGACAAGTGATGAGATGTTGTATGTCCATGATAAATCACTAGTGAAGTGAACTCCAAGAAACGTGGTGCTCTCCACTCTCCACTACAGAATTGTTGACGTGTAGTGGGGGGTGGTCGTTCCTGGTCCTCCTGAAGTTCATGGTCATCTCCTTCCTCTTGTCCATGTTGAGACTCAGGCACCATATCACAAGATTTCCCACCTATCTCTGTTTTTAATTAATTGATTAATTGATTCAATAGCCTTTGGCTTTTTCAAGACAATGGAGGCAAGGTAAAGCTCATCATGTTGACCAAAAGGGTACAAGTTGCTTTTCTTTTCTACTCAGCAGAATGCCGGCTTCTGCTGACAGTTGCACATTCAGTCTATCCAAATTACCACTCCCTATATGGCCTGCAGATGGCTTGATGTGACAGATACAACTCTGAGGTGATTTGAAAAGGTTTGGTGATGAGGAAGATTCTAGAAGCGATAAGTTTCATTTCACAGGGAGATTTGGCACTGATCCAGTTGTTGTATCATGGAGATCAGATTTGCAGAATGGGATAAGATCTGGTGTTGTAGGATTGTAGAAGGCGCAAAGGAGGCCATTTGGCCCATAAACACCAGACTGACCAAAAATAGATTATTGATCAATCCGACTTCTCAAGTCTTGCAGGTTTCAACTCTTCAAGAGCTTATCCATGCAAATATAGAACACTACAGCGCAGAAACAAGCCCTTTGGCCCATCTAGTTTGTGCCAAACTATAATTCCACCCAGTTTCATTGACCTGTATCTGGAAAATAGACCAACGTACTCCTCCAATCCATGTACCTATCCAAGTTTCTCTTGAATGTTGAAATTGAACCAGCTCATTCCACACTGTCACCACCCTCTGAGTGAAGTTTCCAGCAAATGTTCCTCTTAAAGATTTCACCTTTCACCTTAATGCATGCCTCTAGTTCTCATCTCACCCACCCTCAGTGGAAAAAGCCTGCTTGCTTTTACCGTATCGATATTCATCTTATCCTGGTTGTACTCCAAAACTGCAAAACCTCACACATGTCTGCATTAAATTCCATCTGCCATTTTTTCATGCTGTTTTCTTAGCTGGTCCAGATCCCTCTGCAATCGTTGAAAGCTTTCCACACTATCCACAACACCCCCGATCTTATTGTTGATCCAATTCGCCAATTATCGTCCAGATCAATGACCCAGAAGGCGAGAGGAGCAGGGCCTCAAACAAGAAACAGTTTGTATATCTGTCCACTAAGGACACCATTTCGTGCATGAGCTCAGAGGGGTTTCTATCGCCTAAGCCTTGCATATTCAGGATGCGGACAGTGCGCTTATGCCAGCTGAGTTCCAGGGAATGGAGGAGCAAATGCCAGAATTGTGCCTACTACACTACATAAGAGGATTTTCCATGAAGGAGCTTACTTTTGCTGCAGTAGCGGTGTCCAGGGCACTGACGATGTGCCAGAACTTGGTATCCTCTGAGACAATGCCTCTGATCTAGAACTGTGACTCAGTCAGTTGTAACCAATTCCTAGGCTGATATGCCCAGAAGGGTGGAAAATGCACAACTATGGGCATTGGTCATGGCTGTTGCGACTGTAGCGGTAGTAGCATTCGAGGTGGGTTACAAAGACGTTGCAACCGTTGGGGTCACCACTGTAGCATCTGCTAACAACAGCACTACCGAAATGAGAGACATCCACACAGCACGAAGTGAGCCAGTAACGGAACTTTATTTTGAATTGCTCGTGGTGCTCAAGGAGACCGCCCACTTCCTGTGAGGGGTGCATTGGCCTTTGGAAGTGACGTCAGTGGGTCGCGGTGTCACTCCCTGTCCAGCAGCATGCATCACGGAAGATGTGCTGTCCCCCGGGCAACGCGTGTCGCCAACTGCGGGCTTCCCCTTGGAAGGGAAAGAGGACCCGCGCCATCTTATACTGGACAACTGGGGTGATGATTCAGCCCATCTAACTTGGCTTGCTGCAATCTGCCATTTTTCATGCTGTTTTCTCAGCTGGCCCAGATCCCTCTGCAAGTGTTGAAAGCCTTCCACACTATCCACTACATCTCCAGTCTTGCTGTCATCTGCAAACTGGTTGATCCAATTTGCCATATTATCATCCAGATCAATGACAAACAACAATGGACCCAGCAGCAATCACTAAGGAACACCACTAGTCACAGGCCTCCAATCAGAGAGGCAATTCTCCACTACCATTCTCTGGATACTCCTGCAAAGTCAATGCTTAATCAAATTTACTACCTCATCCTAAATACCGAGTGACTGAACCTTCTTGACCAACCTCCCATGTGGGACCTTGTCTAAAGTCCACTTCGACAACTTCCACTACCTTTCCTTCCTCAACTTTCCTGGAAACTTCCTTGAAAATCTCTAAGTGGACAAGACCTACCATGCAAAAAGCAACACTGACTATCCCGAATCAGATGCTGTCTATCCAAGTATTTAAATATCTGGTCCAGTATTTCACTCGCTAGTGATGTCAGGCTCACTGGCCTAACAACCTGGATTATTCTTGGATCTTCCCTTTCTTTAACAACGGAACAGCATTAGCTGTCCTCTAATCCTCCGGTATCTCAATTGTACTAAGAATGTTTTAAATATCTCTGCTAGGCGCCTTGCAATTTCTACACTAGCCTCCCTCAAAGTCCAGAGGAATATCTTGTCAGGCCCGAGGCATTTGTCCACCATTATTTGCCTCAAGACAGAAATTACCTCCTCTCCTGTAATCTGTAGAGTACCGTGACATTTTGCCTCACTTCTCCAGACTCTATGTCCATCTCGGTTTGATTAAATTTAGATACAAAAATATCCATTTATATTCTCTTTCCTCCTCCATACATCACTCTAATCTTCAATTGAACAAAGTTTGCCGCTTGCTATCCTTTTCCTCTTAGTATATCCATGGAAGCCCTTGGGATATTCCTTCAGCTGGCCTGTCAGAGCAACCTCGCCATTTTATAGCCCTCCTTCTAGTGTTTGTTGCATTACTTCAATTACCTCATTTGTTCCTTGCTACTGATATGCATTCTGTACCCCTTATTCTTATTAAGGTTCAAAACCAAGGTTCCCTATACCTGTTAATTTTACATTTAATTCTGACCTAGTCCATACTTTCCAGATTTTTTCTCGTTCCTTCAAAATTGGCCTTTTGTCAAATTTAGAATCTCACCCCGAGGGCCAGACGTATCCTTTCCCGTAATTATCTGGAAACTAATGGCATTACGATCACAGGACCCAAAGTATTCCTTTCCACAATTCTGTCAACTTCTCTCTCTCTCATTCCTTAACAGGAGATCCAGTATTGCACTTTCTCCAGTCGGGACCTCAATGTGTTGATTAGGAAACTTTCCTGAATATATTTGATAAACTCTAACCCAGTGGTTTTCAATCTTTCTCTTTCCATTCACATACCACTTTAAGTAATCCCAATGCCATCGGTGCTCTGGGATTTGTAAGGGATTGCTTAAGGTGGTATCTGGGTGAGAAGGGAAGGTTGAGAATCACTGCTCTAGACCCAATTGCTACTGAAATATACTGCTTGAAAAAAATTGGCATTGGCCCATTTCCTTTGGAATTCGGAAACCATGCACACAAGGAGTCAATTAGGTACGATTAAAATAGTGGTTTTCAAACTTTTTCTTTCCACTCAGCTACCACCTTAAGAAATCACTTACTAATCGCAGAGCACTGATGGCATAGGAAATATTAAAGTGGTAGCTGAGTGGAAAGAAAAAGGTTGAGAACCACTGCTCTAACCTACCCAGCCCTTTTACAGTATGGGAGTCCCAGTCAATATGTGGAAAATTAAAATTACCCACTATTACAACCTTATGTAACCTGTAGCTGCTTGCTATCTCTGCAAATTTTCTCCTCCAATTCTCACTGACTATCGAGCAGTCTATAATCCCATTAATGTGGACATCCCTTCCTCATTCCTCAGTTCCACCCATATAGCCTCAATAGACGGGCCCTTTACTCTATCCTGTCTGAACACTGCCAAGGCATTTTCTGTGACAAGCAATGCCGCCCCTCCCCTTTTTATCCCTCCCTCTTCATCACATCTACACCGGAACATTGAGCTGCCAATCCAGTCTCTCTTACAGCCAAATCTCACCAAAGGCTGCAATGTCATAATTCCATGTAATCATCTATGCTCTAAGCTCATTTGGCTTTCCTGCACTAATTCTTGCATTGAGATTGTAAAAAGCTCAGAACATTATTCCCACCATGTTTAACCTTTCTATTTTTCCCTTTGCACCTTTTTGCACAACCATTTCACTGTCTGCTCTACTGTTCTGGTACCCACTGCGCCGCTGAAACTCTTGTTTAAACACCCACCCCCTCCCCCCCCCCACCCCACAGAGCCCCACTAGCAATCCTTCCCCCCCCCCCGCCCAAAAACTGCAGGGTTTGTGCAAAATTCAAACCTCGCTTCTACAGGCCCAGCAAATTACACCTGATCAAGGCAAACTGACACTTCAAGCACCTGAGTGTCGATTTCAAGAGGCCCAAGCCCTTGTCCAATCAGAACCTGTATTTCCTCAACATTGTTAATGAGTACTCCCGATTCCCTTTTGCCATCCCCTGCCCAGAAATGACCACAGCCATTTGGAAATGGGTAGACCCCTGCACAGCATCTTCACTCTATTTGGGTACCTGATCTACAGCCACAGCAATCAGGGGTCCTCTTTTATGACTGACGAGCTGCGAGAATACCTCTTGGCACAGGGCATAACCACCAGTAGAACCATGAGCTATAACCCCCAGGGGAATGGCCAGGTGGAGCAGGAGAATACCATGGTATGGAAGGCAGTCCTCTTAGTATTGAAGTCCAGGGGTCTACCCGTCTCCAAGTGGCAGGAAGTCCTCCCCGATGCCCTCCACAAAATAAGATCCCTCCTGTGTACTACCAACAATGCCACGCCTCATAAAAGAATGTTGTCCTTCCCCAGGAAATCAGCATCAGGGGCAATGCTACCACCCTGGCTGACATCTCCAGGTCCAGTTCTGCTCAAGAGGCATGTACGGGGCCACAAGACTGATCCACTGGTCAAGAAGGTCCACATGCTCCACGCCAATCCCAGTACACCTATGTGATGTACAGGAGACCCTGAGACCACTACTGACCCAGCACCCACTGATCTCCTCCACACCCGGGCATCCTACCCCAACCCAGACACCAGCTACTACAACCACCATGGTGAATCCCCCCACTCCTCCCTGACCCCCAAAACCCCAACCCTGTCTCCACCCTCATGCACACCAACTGCCAACACACTCCCACCTGACCATGAACTAGCATCTGTGCCATAGCTGGCACCACGATGGTCCACAAGGAACAGAAGACCACCAGACCGGCTGAACTTGTGATGGACACTGGACTTCTCCACCCTGGGACTTCTGTTTTTAAAGAGGGGGTGAATGTGGTGATAGACCACTGTATGCTGTTGCTTGGTTACTGGTGCTGTGTATATGTACGCTTCATATGTATGGATGGCCCACATTCCCTTGGTAACTCCACCCCCTGGAATACCCTAATAAAGGCAGTTAAGCCAAATCCCTCCCTCAGTACGAGTCCTGGGATCAGGCCAGAATAGGAGCATGGTCCAAGTCTCGAGGTATTAAAAGCTTGTGGTCCTGGAATTATTGATAGTGTATTAGATATCCCTTCAGAACAGAGATGAGGAGGAGTTACTTCAGCCAGAAGGTGGTGAATCTGTGAAATCAATTGGTGCAGACAGCTGTGGAGGCCAAGTTATTGGGTCATTTTAAAACAGAGGTTAACACTGTATATACTCGTATAAAAAGTCAAGTTTTGGGGACCAATTATTCAAGTCAAATTTGGGATACTACTTTTGATCACAGTCAGTACCTGCATCATTCAAGGCTTTGGAAGTTCGGATGGTCACGGCCGGGTGATACGTCAGCGATCGGGGACCCTTGTGCAGGTGGTCTGAGGCAAGGATCTGCAGTCAGGGCATCAGGAGTTCCAGCAGGCAGGAGGCTGAAGTGAGGATCTGCAGTCAGGGCTCAGAAGCCTGGATAAGTGTGTGGTTGGGGCAAAAAAAAAGGGATCGACTTTTACACAGAATTGCCTGTTGATGAATAAAGGTGTCAAATGTAATGGTGAGAATTCAAGAAAATATGGATGAAAGAAAGAATATATCATCCATGTCTCAAATGGTAGAATGTACTCGATGGGCTGAATGGCCTAATTCTGAATCCTCTTTGCTTTTAGACCATACATAATAGAACAGTACAGCATAGAAATAGGTCCTTTGGCTCAGGCTTCTATATTGAACATGTTCTCCAAGTCAAACTAAAACTCTCCTCTTTGCACCTTTTGGATATCCCTCCATCTCCTTCATGTTTATCTGTCAACCTAAAAGCCTCTTAAGTACTTCTATTGTTCCTTCTTCCACCACTGGCCCATCAACCCATTCCAGGCACCCACTGCTCTCTGTGCATAATATTTGCCATGCACATCTCCCTTCACCTTAAACACCTGTCCTCCAGTGTGCGACACTTTTGCTTGGGGAAAAGATTTTGATTGACCATCCTATCAATGCCTCTCATGACTTTATACACCTCTATCAGATTGTCCCTAAGCCTCCTATGCCCCAGAGAAAACAACCCAAGTTTTTCAACCTCTTCCCATAACTCATACCCCATAAACCAAACAACATCCTGGTAAACCTCTTCTGTACCCTTTCCAAAGCCTCCATGTCCTTTCTGGGATGGTCAGAATTGCACACAGTATTCCAGGTGCACCTTAACCAATGTGTGGTGACATACTTCCTTCAATACCCAGCCCAATGAAGCCAAGAATACTAGGGGCCTTTATACCATCCTATCTACTTGAGTGGCCGCTTTCAATGAGCTATGGATCCATCTGAAAATTAATGCTTTCAGAGCCCCACCAAGAGAGCTACCCCTCTCATCCCTGTTCCATTTCCCTCTCTCACCTCTCAATATTTTTCTCTTCTTCACCTTCCCACCTGTATCCACCTATTACCTCTTACCAATTAGCCTCCCTCCCCCCTCCACATTTTTATTCAGGCATATAACTGATATTCACTGTACAACATTTTGCTTCCTGAACACTTTTGGGTGTATTTTATGAATTTTGGGCTGCAGATCATGAAAATCACCTTAAGATGTTCCTATCACATTCCGTTCTTAGATATAGCCTACTTCTGTGACTTTCTGTCATATTTTAAGTCTACTGCAAGCATACAAAACCATGAAGTACAACATGTCATTGAGAATTCATTTTCCGCATTCGCACTTGGACTTATTCCCAGCTGATCTTGGTGTAGAACGTAGTGAAAGATTTTATCAGGACACTGCGACCATGGAAAAGCGGTATCAGGGCAAGTGGAATCCATCAATGCTGGCGGAATATTGTTGGACACTGACATGCGAGGCATCAGATGCTGAGTACAAATGAAAATCAGCGGCAAAATATTTTTAGGTCAGTTGATCTAACTCAACATCATTATGCTGAAATTCAATAAAAGTTAATTTAATGTCTTTACAGTTTCAAATCTGAAATAATCCCCATTTTTTTTCCAGGAACGAAACCTTTTGAAAAATGTGTTGTCCAGTATTTTCAGCACTTCCGAAGAAGGGCTCAGATCTGAGATGTTGACCGCCCTTTACTTCCTGTGGCTGCTGCGTGACCTGCTGAGTTTCGCCGGCATGTTTGCGTACAGCACTGGACCCCAGCATCCGCAGATTTTCTTGTTTACCAATCACAATTCAGATCCTTTTCCCCCTCCCCCCCCCCCTCAAAGCACTGTTCACTGGACTCTCCTTTTAATTGGAGACAAAATAGACCAAAAATGCTGGGATCTAGAGCAGTAAAACCATCTGCTGGAGGAGCAATTGATGATGTTCTGACCTGAAATGTCCGTGCCAAAAGCAGCAGCAATCATCAAAGACCCTCACCACCCAGCACATGCTCTGTTCTCACTGCTGCCATCAGGAAAGAGGTGTAGGTGCCACAAGACTCACGCCACCAGGTTCAAGAACAGCTGCTAACCCTCCACCATCAGTCTCCTCAACAACAAACTCAATCAGGGACTCATCTAAGGACTCTTACTTTTGAACTTTATTGCTTTTATTCCTCTCTGTATTGCACAGTCAGTTGTTTACATTTCTTTATTTGTTTACATGTGTACATTGTGAACAGTTTTCCTTTGCACTACTAAAAAGTGTTAACTGTGTCTCACCCACAGGAAAAAATGAATTTCAGGGTTGTATGTGATGTCATTTATGACAGTAAATCTGAAATCTGAAATTGACCTTCAAACCCCAGTACCTTTTGGAGGGTGGGAGGAAACCAGAGCACCCAGAGGAAATAAACACAGTCACGGAGAGAACATACAAACCCCTTACAGACAGCGCCAGATTCCAACCCCAGTCCTGGTCACTGCTGCTGTAACAGCATTGGCTAACTGCTACACTGACTGATAATTCTTTTTCTCCCACTGATGCTTCGTGTTTCTCCACCATACCTTGATGAAGGGCTCAGTCATGTCAAGTTCATTTTATCTGATTCCACAAGTACAACCCGACGAAACAGGATTCTCTGGTCCTCAGTGAAAAACTTGCAGACACACAGCCAGACATCACACACATTCTTCTTCTTTTTCTTCTTTCTTTGGCTTGGCTTGGCGGACGAAGATTTATGGAGGGGGTAAATGTCCACGTCAGCTGCAGGCTCGTTTGTGGCTGACAAGTCCTACGCGGGACAGGCAGACACGGTTGCAGCGGTTGCAGGGGAAAATTGGTTGGTTGGGGTTGGGTGTTGGGTTTTTCCTCCTTTGCCTTTACATATGAAGTACAAGTATTTCATCTATACAAATAAATAAATAAATAGATAGATTAATAAATAGATAAATAGGCATTGCTTGGTACAGAAGAGAGTCTTGGCTGTTTAGATGGCTACTATGAGCAGTGCTTTTGGTTGTTCAGCATTCTCACGGCCTATGGGGAGAACTCTGGCCTGAAACGCTGCTTTCCCTTGACTTCCTGTAGATGTTGCAAAACTGCTGAATTTCTCCAGTACTTTTAGTGTGTCGCATGTGTAATGGATAAATATTGGGAGGAATTTGGTAAGATTAGAGTAGGTTACATCCATACACACATTTTAAAACAGATCTTATTTGAAATGCTAAGAATTCATATTCAGTAACATTGCAGAAGCAATGGCGAATTTTATGCACATTTCACAAGTAGGTGCTAATTGAAATGATGTCATGAAATGAATAGACCATTGTCTTGGAGGAGACAGACTGGCTGTTTGCAAGTAGCTACAGAGGGCTCACAGAAAGGTCAAACCTGGGTTTTGTTTATCTAAGACAACAGCTTGACCAAGAAGAAGAACCTGTTGTTTGCTGAAGGTGGTGTTTTTTGCAAGTGAGTCACATGAGGTTTCTAGCAGTCTCAGTTGAAAAGAGAGAGAGAGAGAGAGAGAGAGAGAGAGAGAGAGAGAGAAACAAGTTAACAAGCACTCTCAGCCAGTCTGAGTGACACTGAAAGCAGCTGCACAGTGCAAGCCAGGAATAGCTGGCTGAAACTGATGAAAAGCTCCAGAGTGGCGGATGGCTGGAAGTGCTATCTGTCCAATGTTTCTCTTGGAATAAGTGGAACAGAAAGGAACTCTGTGATAGCCTGAAAGAAAGAAGTTATCATCTGGAGAGCCCTGATGGGGCAAGTTTCATCAGCAAGACATTGAGGTGACTAATGGTGGTACCTTAGTTGTGGAAACCCTGGAACAACAAATCTCTCTCTGCAAACCCTACAAGAATCTTCCTGAGTGATAAACATTTACCTTTCGAGCACCAAAACCTGGTGAACTTTATACCTGTTAAATTCTGTGCGCAGTATAAGAATTGCCTGCAACTAAAGAACTTGGAAGAAGGAGAAGTGAGATTGAACTATGAACCAAAGAACTTTTCTTAAATTTACACACACATTATGTACACGTGCGCTTAGAATTAGAAGGGGGTTAAGTTGGGTAGTTAAGTTAATAGAGATAAGTTAAAGTTTGATTCTGTTTTCATGTTTAAAGTTAATTAAAAATAACTTTTGTTTAAATAACCATTTGTCATGGTGAATATCTATTGCTGCTGGGTTTTGGAGTCCTTTGGGCTCATAACACATGACAATCTCAACATTTGGAAGCTTTCCTAATTAAAAAATAATCTATCATAAACATTCTATATTCTATATGTTCTATAAGTCTCTTGGAAAGGCACCTGGATATAAGGGAAAGAAAAAGGTTATGTATGTGAGTTGGAAAGGATTAGATTGTAGTGGGGTTGGTTTATGTAGGTCTGCACAACAATGTGGGTCGAAGGGCTATAATGCTGTAATATTCAATGTTGTCTTCAAATAAAATTGACGTCATAATTAGAGTTGTAAAGAACTGCTGTTATATTATGTCACACATCTGGTGCAAATAGTTCAGTAATACGAAGTTGTATCTTATCCTCATCCATTTGGTATTCATGAGTCACAAGTAAGTTGTCCGACTATTGAGTAGATTTACTTTCTGTTTTTGACGTTCAAAGTCTCTGTATGTGGCATCTTTCCTGGAATTGATGGATCATTATGTGTTATGCTACTTCAAGTTACCTACTTACACAGGCTTAATTTGGACTGAAATCAGATTTAATTTGGAGTTATTTCAAAACAGCAAATTGAACGATTCATCTCTGGATCTGAACCCCGCCATTGTAGGATTTCCATTTGCCCTTTTAATTTGCATTTGCTGTGATGAAGCTTGACAAGCATTACACATTCAAAAATCAAGTGGAGTGTGGTTTGGTATGAAACATGGCACATTTTTATCAAGTATACACACTTCACAAAAGCCAATTAGTTGCATGGATCAGCTCCCATTCCCTTGACTGCAGAAGATCTAATTGAGCTGCGAAAGCTGATTAAAGTGTTTGATAGGAAAAATGATTTCCTCTGCAAGGACGGTGTGGATCAAGGGATTTAGAGCGAGGCTGCTCAGAAGGGATGACAGGAATCTTCTCTTCAAATGAATTGCAATGGATACCTGGGATGTTCTTCCCCAAAGAGGTGGTCAATTGAAAATCAGTGTGAAAGACGTGTGCTTGGCAGGTCAATAGGAGATATAAAAACCATGTAAAAACTTAGCATAAGGAATAGAAGCAGAAACCTTTAGACTGGGGTGGCCAAACTTTTACATTCAATGTGCCAATTTTTTCATGCACAAGTTCAGATGCGCATACAACTCTTGTGCCCCTATTCAATTCTTGTAAATATATTTGTAATAATAGTGATCATGGTTGCAAGGCAACTAGCAATGCCTTACTGTTTGATTATACTTGGCTGCCACCAGCGGCTGACACAGAGCAGGAGACACACAGTATGCTGGATCTATAATGGAGACTTGCAGCCTCATGGCCTGCCTCATGGTGCTGTTCATATCAACTTTAAATTAAATAACCTTGTGTTGACTTAAGAACTCACACATATAAATACAAGATGAAACAATATGTTAATATAGACCAGAGGTTCTCAACCTTTTTCTTTCCACTCATATACCACTTGAAGTATCCCTATGCCATCGGTGCTCTGTGATTAGTAAGGGATTACTTCAGGTGGTATGTGAGTGGAAAGGGACGGTTGAGAATCATTGCTCTCGACCTAATTGATTGAGAAAAATTGTGATTGGCCCATTTCCTTTGGAGATATGAAATCGTACACACAACAAGACAATTAGGTACAATTAAAACAGTGGTTTTCAAACTTTTTCTTTCCACTCACATACCACCTGAAGTAATTCCTTATCAATCTCAGGGCACCTATGGCAAAGGAAATGCTTAAAGTGGTATGTGAGTGAAAGGAAAAAGGTTGAGAACCACTGATATAGATATATTTAGCATTTTTACATGATATTGTGGCAGCCCCTTTCAGCCTCTTCAGGGTTCCTCACAAAATGAAGGATGAACGCGGCAATCCAGCAGGCTGCATGAGGCACAAAGCGCTGCCCTCCAATTGGCCACAACTAAAGGAGCCTAACTGGCCTATCGAGGAAAGCAGATCGCAAATGCACCAATCAGCGCTGAAGGGGCTTTGACCACGCCCCTCAGCTTGAGAATAAAAGCAGAGCTGTGAGCCCAATAAAGTACAGTGTTAACTGCACTCAACTGGGGTCCGTGTCGTTCTTTCTGGGAACAGCGTGTTCTCTCTGAGCTAACCTGCACACAACTAGGCTATAGGCTCCGCAGAGCTATAGCTTATAGCAGCTAGCTACAATATATTGATTTAATATAAAAACAAAATAAGCTCTGAATGAGACTTATGAGTCTGTTTTGATTTTGCTAAGCTTTTAATGTTTGGAGTAAAATTAGATCAATAGTTATTGAGAACGGCAATAATTGCTCATTTTCCTTTGCACTGTGATCGGTAACTGAATGTAAAAACAAGGTTTAATTTTCAAATAATGTTCATAAAGAACGAACAAAACACAACTCTGTCCAAGTGTCAATTGTAAACTGTCTGGCAGAAACCTGTGACGCACCACTGGTGAAGAGGCCTGAAGCCTCAGGATCAAATGAGAATCAAACATGTATTGAACAGTTATGGAACGATTGCAGAACAAAAGTCCTTCTTTCCTAGTTTGACTCACTGAACATTTTTTAAATTGAAAACAGATGAATGAGAAAGAAAGTAACATTCACCAAAAGATCTGCACAATAAAATCACTAAAAGTTTCAGATCTATTCTCAGGAAAACCCATTTCTAGCTCTAAGGTACATCAATACCTACTATAGATTTTTCTTTTGACAAATCAGTTTTTGGTTAACACTTTTTGCATTAGTAGGCTTACTTTTTAAAAATTATTATCACTGGGGAGCAATGTGCCACTTCTAATCATCCAATGCACCACTTTTGGTGCAGGCCCCATAGATTAGCCATCTCTGCATTAGACCATATGACATAGGAGCAGAATTCAACCCATTGAGTCCACCACTCCTTTTCAACTTGGCTGATTTATTATAATTTTCAACTCCATCATTTTGCCTTCTCCACGTAACCCTTGATTCCCTAATCAAGGACTTATCTACCTCTATCTTAAATAAACCCATGACTTGGCTCCCACAGCCATCCAAAGCAATGAATTCTATAGATTCACCATCCTTCAGGTAAAGACATTCTGCCCCATCTCTGTTCTAAAGAGATGTTTTCCAAGGCTGTGCCCTTTGGCCTTTCACAGAGGTTTCATGCTTGCTCTACATTCAGTGGCTGATCTTTTATCTCAGTGCCACATTTTGATAATAACCTCATTACACTTGATCCATTTGGCATATAAAGACGCATTGATGTCTTTAATGTGCTTAGTAACCAAGCTTCCATAGCCCTCTCGGGTAGAGAATTCCAGGTATTCACTGTGTGTTGAAATGTCTTTTTGCCTCAAGTCTTAAGTGGCCAATTCTTCATTTTGAGACAATGGTGCTGACACTTCACCAAGGGAAATATCATCCCTGTGCCCACAAGGTCAAACCCGATTGAAAACCTTGTATCCTTCAATTCTTTTTTTTCTAAATAAAGCTGATGATCTCTCATTTCTAACCTAACACTGAAAAATGTCATTACTGATCTATTTTCTCCAAGCCTCTATTTTAATACGAATCTCACATTCTCTATTCCCTTTGTACCTAAAGGTCTATCAATTAGAGAATAGATGCTCAGTTTGCTTAATCTCTCTTCATGGGATGACCTTCCTCTCCTCTGTCCATCAACATGGGAGTCAATCTGCTAAACGATTATTTCCCTCTTTCATTTTCAAGTATTGCAAAACCCCTGGTGACTGGAATTCAAGCAACTGGCAGCCTCATGCAACCAGCAAAATAATCTAAGAAAACAAATTTTAAAAATTAAGATAAATAAGAATAAAATAATAGGTAAAATTACATGTTCTGATTTCAAATTTTTTGTCAGATTACATACATCACAAACAATCCTGAGATTCATTTTCCCACAGGCACGGCAGAATTACCACTAATTAGTGGTGCAAAATATAACTTAACAGCGTAAAACATATAAACAAAAAAGAAATGCAAACAGTAAACAAATGCAAACAAACTGTTGAATACGGAGCAAATAAAAAACAAAATCAATAAAGTACAGAAGTAAGAGTCCTTAAATGGGTCTCTGATTGTGTTTGCTGTTGAGGAGTCTGATGGTGGAGGGATAGCAGTTGTTCCTGAACCTGCTGGTGTGAGTCTTGATGCCTATACGTGTTGGGTGGTTTGGGTCTTTAATGACTGCTGCTGCTCTCCAACGGCAGCTTTCCCTGTAGATGTTCTCGATAGTGGGGAGGGTTTTGCCTGTGATGCCCTGGGCACTACCATTTGGAGTGCTTTCCGGTCAGCATGCTTTCCACCACACCTCAGTAGAAATACCAAACCTCTGCCAACTCCTGAAGAAGTAGAGGCGCTGACATGGTTTCTTCATGATTCCATTGGTGTGCTGGGTCCCGGAAAGATCCTCCAAGATAGTGACTCCCAAGAACTTAAATGTTCTCATCCTCTCCACCTCTGATCCCCCAATGATCACTGGATTGTACACCACAGGCTTTCCTTTCCTGACGTCAACAATCAGCTCCTTAGTTTTGGTGACATTGAGTGCCAGGTCGTTATTGGGGCTCTATTCAGCCAAGTTTTCAGTCTCCCTCCTGTTTTGCTGATTTATCCCCTTCCTCTATACAACCCACTACCATGGTATCATCGGCAAATGTGTAGATGGTGCTACGGTCAAACTGAGTCATAGGTGTAAAGTGAGTACAGCAGAGGGCTCAGGACACAGCCCTGTGGTGCTCCATTACTGATGGAGATTGTGGAGGAGAAGTTCTTACCAAACTTCACTGATTGGGGTGTGGAGGTGAAGAAATCATGATCCAATTACACAGTGGGCTGTTAACTCGTTGGTCTCAAGCAACCACAAAGTATACTTATCTGGCATCCACCAATCCCCTTAGGTGCCAGATACCATGGGTTTTACTGTAGGTAGGGAGACCAAACCTGCACAGTATTTTATGTGAAGTCTAATTATAACCCCACTTATTTGCACTTGCACTCAAATTACCTTGCAATAAAAGCTCAAGTACCATTTGCCTCATGAATAATTTCCTAATCACCCGCACGTTAATTTTCAGTGAATAAATACTGACAACTCAATCCATGTGAACTTCAGCACTTTTCAATCTCTCACCTTTTAAAATACACTCCATTAACCATGGCTAAGTCACATTTTCTGTTGGGTTCTTGTGCCATAAAGTGACATGCATTTATTACGAGACACATTAACTCTTAAAATGTAGCTTTATTTGTTTATGCTTAATACCTTGGTTTCATATTCACTTAGAATCTTGACATAAAGGTGAAATGACATCTTAATAGCAAGATTATTTATTATTGCTGCAAAATGCCTGTTCTTCATAGTGATCAAGAAAACAACTTTGTGTACACCATATAAAATTATGAAATGGTATTACAACTAATTTGGATTTCCCTGCCTAATATAGTTATGTTATAACCTTTGTAAATATTGTCCAGTTCAATATTTTATCTGCATCCTATGTAACGCTGCTGTTTAGGGACTATATGTCATTCTAATCACTATTTTTTGATGTTTCTTAGCTCCTCACAAACTCCATCTGAATGATTCCAAGCAAAGATTTTTCTATTTAATGCCATTCCTTATTATCAAAACTCTGCTCTGTTTCCTATTTGCCTATCTCTAGTAAAAGTCAAATGTCTTGGAACATTTAATTTCCAATTTGTGGCCAAAATTATGCCATTTTGTTCTATTTGTGCCATTAATTCATCTTGTTACTATCGCTTTGTGCATTTACATAAATAGCCTTTAATTTTGCCTTTTTATCATTTTTACTTGCTCAGGACTCTACTTGAAGACATAATTTTATGCTCATCTGTTCTGCCCCTAACAATCTCTGGTTATCATTAATCATTTTGAAAATATGTACTGTGGATTTTAAATTTTCTGAACGCTTCCACCCACCATTTAGTTTAAGGCTTTAACTGCAGCGGAGGACACTTGGACCATGCCAGCTCTGGAGAAAAATCTGCATTGCTCCATTCCCTTGTCTATCCCCAAGGCCCTGCAAGAATTCTTTATCACAGGTTCCCATTCAATCTCGCTTGAAATCACTAATTCTCTAGAAGTGCCAGTTGATGATCAGTGACAAGAGTAAATTTTCTGCCGGCTAGAAAGTGTCTCCAGTAGCGAACAGCTTCAATAATAGCCTGGGCTTCTTTTTCAATGGCAGGATGTTTAAGTTCAGGTCCGCGTAACGTGCAGGAGAAGAATGCCACAGGTCTGCTCTTCTGATTAAGGGTTCCTCCCAAGGCACAATCTGAGGCATCAGTTTCCACTTGGAATGGGACATCCTTGTCAATGGACGAGAGTGCAGTTTTCGCAAAATCAGCTTTAATTCTCTCAAAAGCCTTCAAGGCCATTGGAGAGAGAGGAAAAGATTTAGGGTCAAACAGAGGGCGTGCCTTCATGGCGTAGTCCCAAACCCATTTGCAGTAGTAGGAAAAGAATCCCATAAACCTTTTAAGGGCTTTTGCTGAGTTTGGGGGTGTTAACTTCTTAAGGGGGGGCCATTCTTTCTGGGTCGGGGTGGATTTTTGCCCTTGCGGACAATGTAGCCCAGAATGGGTAGCTCTGTCGCGTTGAACACACATTTGCCTTCGTTAAATGTAAGGTTGAGTTCTTTAGCTGTTGCTAAAAATTTCTTTAAGTTGTTGTCGTGCTCAGCCTGTATTTTCCCATTAGTGACATTATCCAGATAGGGAAACATACCCTGTAACTCATACGTCCTAACAATCTTATCCATTTCCCTCTGAAACACTGACACACCATTAGTGACTCCAAAAGGTACCTTTTTAAACTGGTATAACCCACCCCCCCCCCCCCCCCCATCAGCCTCAAAGGCTGTATAGGGTCATTCCATTTTTTTAATGGGGATTTGATGGTAAGCTGCTTTGAGGTTGATAATGGAATACACTTTGTATTGCACTATCTGATTAATCATTTCATTGATGCGTGGCAGGGGTAGGCATCCAGATTAATGTAACGGTTGATTGTCTGGCTGTAGTCAATAGCCAGTCATCTCTTCGTGTGAGGACTAGTGTAAGTACTGAATAAAATTGAAGTGCCAGTTGATGAAGTAGACAAAGACAATGTGGTCAAACAATAATCATGGCTTTTATTAGCAGAAACTCATGGTACAATAATGAAAGACAATAGATGCATATACAGTTATATCCAAGGGGAGTGTCCTTAACAGTAGAGATAATGCACAGCCAATGTTAGTACAGCAAGGCTCACCAGAGGGGAGACAGGCAGCTTGGCAGACATTCACCACATCTCTCTGCTCCTTCCACCCACAAAGGGAACAAAATGCCAGGTATTGCAGCATATGTCAGAATTAAAAACAATAACATCAGATGAGAAATAAATATGGTACCTTTCATAGGATCTGGCACTACATGGCAGTGATTGGTTTCCCCGTTCCTTGCTGCGCCTTTCTTCCCCTCGCACTGATCCCAATCAAGGAAAGTAAGGAATGAATATCGGCCCAGAGGCCGCCCACTGAGCTCCAACAATCTCAATCCCTTATTTATTATTTATTTTCCTTAAAGTTAATGTTTTGTCATTGTTGGTTGAAGTGTGAGTGAGTAGTCTTGTTTTATGTGTGGGGGGAGGAGGCTGGTAGAGACACGGGCTTGTATATATAGTCATAAAGAGAATGAATACATGTATGTTTGAATGTGAACTGCCATTGTTGGCAGGACACTGTATATGGCTGTACAAGCTTGTGTGAAAATATAAATTAAATATTCAAATAAATAAATAAAAAAGAACAGGCAACATTTTTGAGCTGGGACCCCATGACTACTTATCCCCAGTCTAGATAAAAACTTACAGCTCGAAACATTGACGGTTCCTTTTACTCCCACTGATGCGGCTCGACCTACTGAGTTCCTCCAACACATTTTGTTTAACTTCAGATCCCAGCGCCTGCAGTTTCCTGTGCTTCTCAAGGGTGAGGTGATTCCCATTTGCTACACGGATGAGTTTGTAGAAATATGGAATAATCAGAGGAGTAGACAATTCAACCCTTCAATCCTGTGATCATTAGATGATCCTTCGTCTCAACCCATATTCCAACTCTGACAAGACTTGGAAGGTGCCACAAGATTCGCACCATCTGTATCACAAGCACTTGCTACCCCTCGTCTATCAGACTCAATCGGAGACTTGTTTAAAGTCTCTTAACGCTATTTACTTATCACTGAATATTTACATTTTTCTGTAATGCAGAGTCAGGTTGTTTACATTTCACTCATTTTTACTTGAGTGCAATTTACAGTGACTGATAAGTAGAAATTCTGCCTGACCTCCAGGAAAAAAGATCTCAGGGTTGTATGTAATGTCATGCATGTACTCTGACAATAAATCTGAATCTGAGCTTTGACTTTACCTACTGATACACTTTGCATCTCAACATTTATCCTTCTCCTTCTGAATTTTTATTGGCTTGGTCTCTCCAATCTTCTGTGGTTGGGAATTCCACATGTTCATCTCCCTCAAAGTGGAATCATTTCTCTTTAACTCATCAGTAAGTCCCTTACCCTGTAACCTGAGAATGTGACCCCAGGTTCTAGATCCTGCAAACTGAAAGCACCCCCATCACATCCAGTCGAGAAAATACTAAAGGATCGTCAATCACTTGGTAAATACAGATAGGATCAGACACAAGGAAATAGTGTTTGAAAGACCCAGAAGATTTTTTTTTTGAGAATATGCTGGTAGAAATAATAAGGGGAAATCAGTGGATGTTCTGTATTTGGATCTTCAGAAAGCCTTTGATAAGGTGCCACTTAAAAAAGTGGCTATCGCAATTAAAATGATGTTAGTTTTAATTAGATTCATTTTCATTCTTCTACTTGCCCGTGGGTGTAAAACTTGTCAACATTATCACTCCTTGTAGGATTATCTGACTTCGGAATCAGTCTAGTGAATCATCACTGCATTCTCTGTTTGGCATGTGCATTCTTTTTTAGATGAGGAGAATAAAACTATTCAGGAACAGTCTTACCAAGGTATAATTATAGAGAAACACAAAAGTCTGCAGGCACTGTGACTGTAGTAAAAATGCAGAAATATTGGAGGAACTCAGCTGGTCTATTTAGCAACCAAACAAGCAAAGATATATTGCCGACGTTTCGGGCCGCCACATCATCATAATTCGCTTGGTGTCATCCTCAAACTTGGAAACAATAGGTTTTTCTCTCTCAGCCAAATCATGGATTATAAATAGTTGAGGCCAAACGGTGCACCCTGAGGTACCTCATTACATATTACCCTCCCCACCCAAGAAAGACCTATTATCTCTTGCCTGCCAATCAATTTTCAATCCATGCCTATACATTTTCCAATAGCATGCACGCTAATTTTTAATTTTGTTCATTGACTTTTTTAAATGGCACCTTATCAAAGGCTTTCTGAAGATCCAAATACAGAACATCCACTGATTTCCCCTTATTATTTCTACCAGCATATTCTAAAAAAAACTCTTCTGGGTCTTTCAAACACAATTTCCTTGTGTCTAATCCTATCTGTATTTACCAAGTGATTGACGATCCTTTAGTATTTTCTTGATTTCTAAAATTCAGCTTAATTGCTGTCTTTTTTAAAGTAGTGGAGCTGCATATGTTTCATCATCAGGAAATTTTCCATGATTTATAGAGTTCTGGAAAATGCCAATCCATCCATTCACATCTACTTCCTTAAGTGCTCTGGGATGCAGATCATCAGATCCTGAGGATTTGTTGGCTTTCAGTATCTTTAATTTCTCCAGCACTATTTCCTAACTCATATTAGTTTCCTTTAACTCATCGTCTTCGCTGCATTTTTTGGCCCTCTAACATTGCTGGAAACTTATTTGTATCCTATTCTGTAAGGATAGGTTTAATTGTTCTGTCACTTCCCTATTCCACAGTACGTATGTTCCCATTTTTGACTGTCAGGTTTCTCT
Organism: Narcine bancroftii; assembly: GCF_036971445.1. NCBI lineage: Eukaryota > Metazoa > Chordata > Chondrichthyes > Torpediniformes > Narcinidae > Narcine > Narcine bancroftii. Next base: position 472,008,564 of record NC_091469.1, read on the forward strand.
GCTTGCCCTCACTATATTGCCTTTATCATTTTTTTCTTATTTTACTTGCAAATTATCTTGCACGATTCTCTTTGGATCTCATGCAATCCTTAACCTTGGAATGGTTCATCAAAGTTTCAGGTTGGGATCCTTCATTGAGACTTTTTGACTGTCCTGATAAAGGATCCTGACTTGTAATGTTGACAGATCATTTCTCTCCATGAATGCTGCCTGAACCAATGAGCCACTTCTCATTGTTTACTCCATTCTCCAGCATTTGCCACTTTTGTGTTTTCCTATCCCTGATTTTATTTGTTTGCTGAAGTTTGATCAAGCCCGAAACGTTGGTTATGTATTTTTACCTTTGCTATATAAAGGCACTGCTTGACCTGCTGAGTTTCTCCTGCATTGTGTTTTTACTTCACACCAGGACCACCCAAAAATTGGAGGAATCATAGAGGGCCTTGGTCGTGCTTTGCTCATAACAGCTGTTTGAATAAAATTGTGCAAAACTGCAGTGGTGTGGCTCAGATGAAGAGCTGGTTGATCCTGCTCGCCGTTGGGGTAACTCTCTTAAAGTGTCTCCCTATCCCTACTTAGTTGGAGTCACTCTGATCAGAGGCTTTATCTGTAAACTTGAAGGAGGGGGGGGGGTTAATTATCTATAACATTACTTTTCATCTTTGAGGTGGCTCTGCGGAGGGAGAGTAACCTGCAGATGCAGCAATGGTTAAATGTTTTAAAAGAATGTGACTGAAAATAAACTAAAACGCTTTAAGGTTTATTCATATATTCATGAAGTTTATAACTTCATTCAAGTGAAGTTTTCTCAGTGCCAGTACCATATAGTATTTTTTTTGTCTTTTAATCTGTTTATTCTTAATGCAGGTGTATTAGTTAGGCAATTGTAAGAATAAAAGTCTCAAGCAACCGGATAATACACCAATCCCCATAGATGACAGATACCAGGGGTTTAATTATACTTCCAAAAAAGTGTATAGTCTGAATAATACAGACAGATCTTTGGTGGTCTTATTTGGGTTAGTATGATAAGAAGAGGTTCAAGAGCTTGTGAGAAAGAAGTTGTACTTGAATCTAAAGGTGCTGAATATCAGGCTTCTGTAACTTCTGTTGCAGAGGCATCCTGAAATCACTCAGATCTGATGGACTGGACTGGTTAGTCAACACATGAAGTAATTAAAAACGAATGTCTGTAGACTCTGGGGCCATGAGCAGAACTCAGTAACTCATCAGCATCCTCATGGAGTAAAAGGTAACCAATTTTTCAGGCATAGACTCTGCTGTTCGATTAGACCTTGGCTGAAACTGAGTATGAGTTTTACCCTCCCTACCTTGGGATGATTCTGTTGGCACTGTGGTTAAGTGGAAAAAAAACCACACAAACGCAGGAGAAGCTCAGCAGGACAAACAGTGCCTTTATAGAGCAAAGGCAAAGATACATCACCAACATTTCGGGAGGGAGCCCTTCATCCCCACCTTGGTTCCATCGACTCATGGAATCTTATAGCTTGGAACTGGCCCTTTAGCCCAACTTGCCCTTGCTAGGCCCATTTGCTGACAGTGTGTCCTTATCCTGCCTTTCGTATCTACATTGTTAAAATCCCTTCCCAATTATCTTGTGAAATCTGCTTCTCAACATCTGACAAACTGAAGGGGAAGAAGGGTAAAAAATAATAAATAATTAGAAAACTGAATTGATTGGAATAAATATTGACCAGAAAGACATATCATACATGTCAGAGTGATGTCATCTGTGGGTGAAGTCTGCTTGATTTCCTTTTGATGTACATTATTTCACAACCTGCTTTACTGGAAATTACTCATTACAACTTGGAACTTTGTTGCAGAAAGTTATGGTGTTTCCTTTATCTTCTCCCGGTCCCCGAACTCTTTTGATGAAGGTATTGACCCTCACTCATTGGAAGGCAAGTGGGCAAGCACAGCTTTATACAGTATGTTCACAAGATCACAAGTTAAAGGATCAGAAGCAGGCCATTAGGCCCATCGAGTCTGTTCCATGTCTCTACACTTAGCTGAATTATGCTCACACCTAGTTCCAATTTCCAGCCTTTTCCCCATATCCCTTGATACCTTTACTAATGAGATACTTATCCATTTCCTGTTTAAATACTGCCAGTGATCTGGCCTCCACTGCTTTTTACTGCTCTGAGTTCCACAGATCCATGACGCTCTGACTAAAGAGGCTCTTCCTCCTCTATGTTCTAATTGGACAACTTCTAATTTTAAGACTATGACTCCTTGTCCTTGATTCACCTATCAAGGGAAACATCCTCTCCACATTCACTCTGTCAAAAACCTTTCATTATTCGAAGTGTCTCAATGAGATTCCCCCCCTCATTCTCCTATACTCCAATGAATACAACCCAAGAGCTGCCAAATGCTCCTCGTACGTTCTAGTAAATCTCCTCTCCACCCTCTCCAACAACATCACATCCTTTCTAAGCTAGGGGCCCAAAACTGTAGACAGTACTTCAAATGGGGTCTCACCAGTGCCCCATAGAGCCTCATCAACACCTCTCTACTCTTCTATATTCCTCTTGAAATGAATGCTAGCGTAGCATTTGCCTTCTTCACTACCAATCCCACCTGGGCATTTAACTTTAGATTTCTTTGCACAAGGCCACCCAGGTCTCTCTGCACTTCTGAGGATTGAATTATCTCCCCATCCAGATAGTACACTGCCTGTTTATTTCTACTGCCAAAATGTAGAACTGAACACTTCTCAACATTGTACTTCATCAACTATATCTTTGTTCTGTCTCCCATTCTGTCCATATCCCTCTGCAATTTTGTGGCTTTGTCAACACTTGTTGCTCCACCACCTATCTTGGTGTCATCTGCAAATTTGGCCACAAAACCATTCAAATCGTTAATATAGATTGTAAACAGCAGCGGCACCAAGACTGACCCCTGCAGAACACTGCTTGAACGGGATCCCTTAGTTTCAACCCTTTGCTTTCTGCCTATCAGCCAATTTTCTATCCAGTTTAATAGCGTCCCTGTAATTCCATGAACCTTCATCTTATTTATCAGCCTAACATGCAGCGTCTTATTGAAAGCCTTTTGAAAATCCAAATATATAACATTCACAGCCTTCCTTTTGTCTATCCTACCAGAGATTTCTTCAAAAAACTGAAATAGGTTGGTCAGGCATGATCTACCCTTTCAAAAACCATGCTGACTAGGACCTATCCTGTCATGCATTGCCAGGTATTTCATGACTTCATCCTTGAGGATTGACTCTTATATCTTCCCAACCACTGACATCAAACTTATAGGTCTATAGTTTCCTTTTTTCTGTTTCCCACTTTCCTTGTACAACAGAACCACATTCGCAAACTTCCAATCCCCTGGAACCATTGAGACTATTGATTTCTGGAAGACTGTCACCAATGGATCTACAATCTCCAAAGCCACCTCTTTCAAAACCCATGGGAGTACCTCGTCCGGTCTGGGAGATTTATCTATCTTTAATCCATTCAATTTACCTAGCACGATTTTTCTAGAAATCTTAACTGTATCCAACTCTACTCCCTGATGCCTCTGTCTGTCAGGGATATTACTAATGTCCTCCACAGTGAATACAGACGTAAAATATTGATTTAATTCTTCTGCCATATCTTTGTAACCTATTATAATTTCCCAAACATCATTTTCTATGTCAACATGTGTCTCTCTTTTATTCTTTATATATTTAAAAAAACTCTTACTATCTTTTTCTATATTGTTTGCCAATCTCCTTTCATAACTCATCTTTTCTTTCCTTATAACTTTCTTTCTTTCTGTAAGTTTCTAAAGGAATCTCAGTCCTCTGATTCCCCACTAGTTTTAGCGTCCTTGTATGCCCTCCCCTTTGCTTTTATCTTAGCCTTCACTTCTTTTGTTCGCCACATTGGTACCATCTTTCCTTTGACTAATTTCCTTTTCCTTGGAAAATATCTATCCAGCATGCCTTTTAATATTTGCAAAAATATCTTCCAATCCTGCTCTGTTCCACTGACGAGTTTGCTTTTCCAGTCAACCTGAGCCAGTTCTTTCCTCATACTACCATAATTTCCTTTATTCCACTGAAAAATTGATACATCCGATAACATTTTTTCCTTTTCAAATTTGAAATCGAATTCAACCATCAGGGAACCTTTTTTCAGTCATCCCTTCATTGCTGCATTCAATCCTGATTTTGCCATGCACCCACAGACCCACACCGATGCACGGGGATTAGGAGAAGGAACCCTTCCCAGATCTACAAACACACGACACCCACCAGCTTCCCCCTTTTATTTCTGCACAGCAGTAGGGAATGAAATATTTCATATTTTTGCACACAATCATGCCTGCACCGTCAAAGATTGATGAAGCAAGAAACCATTGGTTGAGGTGGATGGACAGCCTTCACTGTGTATATGCAAGAGGAAGAGATTTATTGTGGCAGACTAGCTTCCGCTGAGTGCACGCATTCACACAAACACACACACACACACTTTTTATTACAGAGGGTGATGGGTAAGTTGTCAGAAGAGGAGGTTAAGGCAGGAGGCAGGTACTAATGCAACATTTGAGAAACATTTGGATAGATGCATTGATAGGATGGGTTTAGAGTAGCCATTCTCAATAGGAGCAAAATAGACCCCCTCCTCGCTGGGGGGGGGGGCACAGCACATTTAAGGGTAGGCATGGACTGAAATCATAAAATATTGTCATTATTTTTCATGTAAACAGTTGGAGAGAAATACGAAAGAAACCAATTAAACAACTGTTTCTCAGGGAATAGGGTCCATAAACTTTGAGCGGAGTCCTAAGGGGGTCATAGCCAAAGAGAGTTGAGAATGGCTGGTTTAGAGGGATATGGGCCAAACACAGAGAGGAGGGATTAGTACAGTTTGGACTATTTTTGGGGTCAGCACAGGCAGGTCCATGATGCCTGGCTCTATGACTCGATGGCACTAGAATCACACGGACCTCCACCAACAGACCAAAATAATTGCATTCATATAGCTCCTTCCGATGTCTCAAATAATTTTCATAACAATGTGCGTCTTGATGTACAGTATCTGTGAAGTTTAGCGATTAGAATGCACAGCAAATTCGTGTAAAATGCCAAATCTCCTTTACCTTAAATTCCCCTCTCACCTCAAATCTATACCCTCTATTATTTGACATTTCCACCCTGGTAGCAAGACCCTATCCTATCAATGCCTCTCATAATTTTATGAACTTCTATCAGGTCTCCCCTCAAGTCTCTTATTCTTCAAAGAAAACAATCCAGCCTTTCCTCTCACACCCTCAAATCCACCCATTGCAAAGCCTCCACATCCTTCCTGTAATGTGGGAAGCAGAGCTGTACACAATGCTCCAAACCTAGCCTGAGCAATGTTTTATGCAATATGACTTAGAACCTGGAACATAGAACATTACACCACAGTGCAGGCCCTTCAGCCCATGACATTGAACCGACCTATGTAAACCTTCTCCACGACAGTCTAATCCTTCTCAATCTTACACCCACAACCCTATATTTTTCTTACATCCATGCGCCTATCTAAGAATCTTTCGACAATCCCTATTGTTTCAGCCTCCTCCACCCTAGCTATACATTCCAGACACCCACCACTCTGTGTAAAAAAAAACTTACCCCTGACATCTCCCGAAAACTTTCCTCCACTCACCTTAAGCTGATGTCCTCTGGTATTTGTTAGTGTCATAGAACCATAGAATATTACAGCCCAGAAAACAGACCCTTTGGCCCTTTTAGTCTGTGCCAAACTATTATACTGCCTAGTCCCACTGATCTGCGCTCAGTCCATATTCCTCCATGCACCCCCCCACCATCCATGTATCTGTCCAAATTTTTTGGAAATGTAAAAATTGAGCCTGCATTCACCACTTCAGCTGGCAACACTCTTTGTGTGAAGAGGTTCCCTCTAATGTTCCCTATAAACTTTTCCCTTTCACCCTTAACCATTGTCGTCCGGCTTGTATCTCACCTACCTGAGTGGAAAAAGCCTACTTTCATTTACTCTATCTATACCCCTCTATTTAACAGAAAATAAATAGTGCAGACCGCAGAGCTGAGTCACAGTGCTTCCAGGGGTAAAGCTGCCCAGTCCAACTACCATCAACTCCCTATAGGCTTTATATGGCCTGTAAATGGAGCTGACGGTGTTTTTATTTTAAAATTCTGCAATTGTGGGGTGTGTGCCCCAGATGGTGGCGCCTATGGTTAGCAGCAGCCGTGAGGAGTTACAGACTCTGGGAAAGCAGAGGGCAGAAGCAGGGTACCAGAAAATGAGATGACTCCCCCCCTCCCACCTATTTGAGAAGAAGCAGAGAAAATGATCCATGAGACAATGACCATGGCAGTGGAACAGTGAGAGCTCTGAGGCTGTCGAGCACACAGATGGTGGATTGTTGGTGACCAAGGCGAGGAACCCATGTGGGCAGTGGCAGATTATCCATTAGGCTGAGTAGGCTGAAGCCTAGGGGGCAGGAAGGTAAGGGGTCCCCATCTGTGATTTGATTTATTGCCTGATAGGCCAATGAAGTGTTGGTATCTGTGCGGAGGGCATGATGTACAGTCAATGAAAGTAGATGTGGGGGGGGGGGGGTGGAGAATGCAGGGGCAATAACATCGTGCAGCCAGTGACGTGAACAGAGATCGGTATCAACTATTACCATAGTCACGGTAGCCGTGGAGACTGTTACCCATCAACAGCTCAGGTCCGGAGCAAGTTGAGTACTGCTGTGCCAATGGAATTGGGCTGCAGTCACATCCAAGAGTGGGTGCCTACGCTGTGGGTGGGAATGGCAGCAGTCTTCGCCATCCCTCGGGAGCCATGTGCTGCCCTTCTCTGAGTTTACCACATCTACTGTAAAATTGCAGGTGATTCTGGCTGGGGTTCATCAGCCACATTCTCTCAGTTTTACCGGACACTGCTTATGCCTGGAACCTTGTAGACCAGAGCAGAGGAGTGGTGTGCTGACCTGCCCTACCACTGTGCTGATTGTATCAGAACCTGGTGGCCAAATACTTTCAGAGCAGAGAACCAAGCCGGCTCAGTGGCAGATGGACAGGTGACGATTCGGATCAAGACCCTCCACCAGGGGATCAGAATTTTCCTCCTCCTCCTCCATACTTTATTTAATGAAGGGTAGGGGCTGTGGGGCAGTGGGGGCGGGGGAGGAAGATCAGGGTTACTGAAGCTCAGCTTAGGGCCCGGGTGGTAGTTAATCCAGCACTGCAGTTGAGGGATTCACACCGGGATGTGGACTGCTGGAGACTGGCTCAAGACTAGCTGAAGGGGTACCAGGTATCAGAATTGGGATGCAAGAGGGTGCCAAGGGTTCAGAAGGGTTCCTGACAAGTATTGGACAGGACCTTTGGTCAGGCTGAGGTTTTGGTCTCAGTGTGCTATGGGCTCGCTCAATCTCCAAATCTCCTTGAAATTCGGCCTGACCCAAAGATTCCGATATCCATCCGTGCAAAAAAAAAAATTAGTATCTTGACCTTCATCACCTTCTTTAGGTCCATCAATCTTGATGTTATCTGTCGACTAAAATTTCCCAAAATGTCTATAATTTGTATTAATTGTTAATTCTTAGCAGCAGCTTGTGCTTGGACCTTTTTCATTTGATCTTTCATATTTTGAATCTCAAATTCATTTCCTTATAATTTTCCCATCCACTTTTCAAATCTTGTGTCAACTTGTTGCATTAATCTTTCAATCTTGTCACCATTCTTCCTTACTTCTTCAGTTAGTACTTCCATAGATTGTCGAAAAGAATCTAAAAATTGCTTTATTATCCCCAGAAGATAAAGAAACTTCTGTACCTTTCTCAGCTTTTTTCTTGATTGTAGATTGTTCTTTGTCTTTGCTTTTCCACATCCTCTCCTTGATCTCTGGAGCTGTGAGTATCTTGTATCTTTTTTAAAAGTTCCTCCTTTTTTTTGTGTGCTCTGCGGATGTGCAGAGCCACTTCTTCACCTGATGTCGGTGGCCATTGCCGTGGGAGACCTTGTGCAGCAGCGTCCAAGGTCTCCTCAGCTTCTGGCCCCTCCCCTTTGGATACTACCTTACGGATAGCTCCAGGATCCTTCCTCAAGGTAGGCCTCTCTTCCTTTTCTTCCTCCATTGCTTGTATTGCAGTAAGGCCTTTATCTTTCTTCAGTGGCGTATTGATGTCTTCTTTTTGTCTTTAGACAGTTATTTCATATACTTTCTGTAACTTTCGTCTGTTTTTTGCCACTTTTCTCAACTTTTTTGAGGAGACAGGGGTTACCAGTCTAATCACATGGCCCACCCCCCCCCCCCCACCCCTTGCTGAAGGGTTCCTGATCGTGTCAGAGATTCGGATCTGGAGCTCGGGTTCCTGATGGTTTGGACCGAACTCTATGCGGCTGCAGGAGAGCTGGAGGAAAATCCATGGATACTTGATAACTCTGAGGGGACTCTCTTTTGCTTCTCTTTCTCTGACTGTAAGAGGCGCTTCAAGCAATTTCTGTCGATGGCGAATCTGTCTGCCTTACAGCAGGAGAAACAAATTTTGCATAATATTGCACTGTCTTTATTACATGATCATTATTGAATCTTGAATCTTAATATCAGAATTCTGTTTCCTGTGCTCATTGGCACTGTTTCCTACATCTCCTCTTAGTTGCTTTGCTCTGTTTCCTGAGTTTCTTTTATCCCATCTTGGTTTCAGGCCCAAGACTTCCTGAGATTTATACTCAATGTCTTGAATGATGAAGGCAGGTATCACTCTGTCTACTTGTGTTATCACTTACAGAGGAGCTATTGATTTGTACTCAAGATCCTCTGTAAATCATTGCTTGTAAGGGTCCTTTTATTGACTGAACACTCAGAGTTCAGATTTATTGACAGAGCACATACATGGCATCACATACAACCCTGAGATTCTATTTTCTTCAGGTGAGGCAGAATCACCATTTATTGCTAATACAAAAAAATACTGTACACAGCTCAAGCCCGAAGTGTCAGTAATGTATCTTTGCCTTTACTGCATAAAGGCCACTGTTTGACCTGCTGAGTCTCTCCAGCATTGTGTGTTTTTACTGTACACAACATGTAAGCAAATAAAGAACTGTAAATGGATAACGAATGTAAGCAAGCTGACTCCGCAATACAGAGAGAGAAAAAAAATCAATAAAGTGCAGAAGTAAGAGCCCTTAAATGAATCCCTGATTGAGTTTGTTGTTGAGGAGTGTGATGGTGGAGGGGGAAGTAGCTGTTCCTGAACCTGGTGGGATGAGTCTTGCGGCCCCTACACCTCTTTCCTGATGGGATCAGCAAGAGGAGCTGGATCAACACCACCATCTTACATTTGATCTCCCAATGTGAGGAGGAGTTCAGGCTCGAAACTTTGATTACATCCTATAGATTAAACTCTATCTGCCTTTCCTTTGCCAATTTTATTAACAGATCTGTATCTGGCTGCATCATTTGTCAACATAGGAACATAGGAACATAGGAAGTAGGAACAGGAGTAGGCCAAAAATGGCCCATCGAGCCTGCTCCGCCATTCAATACGATCATGGCTGATCTAATTCATGACCTAACTCCACCTACCTGCCTTCTCCCCATATCCCCTAATTCCTCTATCATGTAAAAAATTGATCTAACCAAATTTTAAATATGTTTAATGAAGCAGCCGCAACCACTTCCCTGGTTAGAGAATTCCAAACATTCACTACTCTCTGGGAAAAAACTATTTTTCCTCATCTCTGTCCTAAATCTACTCCCCTGAATCTTGAGACTGTGTCCTCTCATTTTCCATGTTTGCTGCAAACCTTGTCAACCAGCCCCTCAATGTCTTCTGCTGGAGGAACTCAACAGGTCCCTAAAACAGCATCAGGGAGAGAAAAAGAATATTTGGCGTTTTGAGACAAAACCTTCTATGATAGGGAGAATCATAGACCGGTGAGCCTTACGTAAGTGGTGTGCAAACTAATGGAGTGGATTCTTAAGGATAGAATCTAGGAGCATTTGGAGAAGTCCAGTCTACTCAAGGATAGTCAGCATGGCTTGGTGAAGGGAAGGCCATGCCTCACGAGTCTAATTGAGATTTTTGAGGAGGTAACACAATGAATTGATGAGGGTAGGGCAGTAGATGAGGTCTACATGGATTCTAGCAAGGCATTCCTCAAGTTCCCCCACAAGAGACTCATCCAGAAAGTCATGACACATGGGATCAGTGGAACCTTGACTGTGTGGATAAAGAATTGGCTTATAGGTAGAAAGCAGAGAGTAGTAGTGGAAGGAAAGTATTTTGCCTGGAGGTCAATGACTCATGGAGTGCTGCAAGGATCTGTTCTGGGATCCCTGCTCTTTGTGATTTTTATAAATAACCTGGATGAAGAGGCAGAAGAATGGGACAGTAAGTTTGCTGATAATACTAAGGTTGGAGGAGTTGTGGATAGAGTTGAAGATTGTTGAAGATTACAAGATGATATAGACAGGATGCAGAGATGGAGGGAAAAGTGGCAGGTGGATTGCAATCTGGATAATGTGAGGTGATGCATTTTGGAAAGACAAACCAGAAGGATGAGTACAGGGGAAATGGTCAGTTACTTAAGAGTGTGGATGAGCAGAGGGACTTTGTGGTCCAAAACCATACATCCCTCAAGGTCACCACACAGGTTGATAGAATAGTTAAGAAGGCCTATGGGATGCTGGGCTTCATTAATAAGAGGATTGAATTCAGAAGTAGAGAGGTCATGATGCAACTCTATAAATCTCTGGTAAGACCACACTTAGAGTATTGTGTTCAGTTCTGGACACCTCATTATAGGAAGGATGTGGAAGCTATGGAGAGGATGCAAAGAAGATTTACCAGGATGTTGTCTAGAATGGAAAATAAGTCTTATGAGGCAAGGTTAGCAGAGCTGGGTCTTTTCTCTTTGGATCGTAGAAGGATGAGAGAAGAATTGATAGAAGTTTACAAGATTATGATAGAAAGAGTGGACAGGCAGCACCTATTTCTCAGGGCAGGATCAAGAAACACCAGAGGGTATGTGGACAAAGTTAAGGGAGGTAGGTTTAGGGGAGTCATGAGGGGTAAGTTTTTTTTACACAGAGAGATGTGGGTGTCTGGAATGCCTTGCTGAGGATAGTGGTGGAGGCTGAAACATTGGGGGAATTTAAGAGACCCTTAGACAGACATGCGGATGAAAGAAAAATTGAAGGTTATGGGGTAGGGAGAGTTTAGTACTTTTTAAAAGGAAGGTATATATGGATTGGCACAGCATCGAGGGCCAAAGGGTCTGCACTCTGCTGCATTGTTCTATGTTGTTCTATGACAGTGGTCTCAATGTCACTGATCACTGAACTCCAGTCAGAATAACTACACTCCACCACAACCCTCTGTCTTCAGTGGCATGTCTTCCTGTTGTTTTGCTTTTTTCTTGAAGGGCTCAGGCCTGAAACGTCGGTAATATATCTTTCCCTTCAATGGACACTGCGAGACCGGCTGAGTTCCTCCAGCATTTTTGAGTGTTTTTACTTAAGCCAATTTTCAAACCCATCCTAGGAGCCTTAATCTTCTTATCAACTGACCTTATCAAATGTTTTACATTGTTAATGTGGGCAACGTCGACTGTCCTCCCCTCATCAATGGTTATCAGCACATTTTTTTGAATATTTTATTTTAGTTCTCACAGACTTACAAAATCCAATAAACAAAGCCATTCATGTACATATGCATACCCAAAGTCCGTATTTTCCCCAACACCCCCCCCCCACCGCAACCCACCCACCACAGTGAATACATTCCAAAAACATATCTCGATCCCACTCATCATGGGGCACCCAACCCCTATCAAGACCTGTAATGAAAATAAATCACAATGGGAATCCCATTCAAAGAAAACACTAAAATGCAAAGAAAGAAACTCAAAAGGAAAGGAAAACTAAGGACCTGGAAAGAAAAAGTCAGGTGCATTTTTCGCGCCAAGTCCTATTTCCGTAATCACGCCTCTGGCCGTATTGAGATCATTTAAATTTATCCCTATTTAAAAGGGATCTGAGAACCAATGTACTGCAAATAAGGTTGCCATACACAACTGAATGTGTCATGTTTCTCTGTAGGATATGTGATTTTGTCTCGGGGAATGTAACTCTGCATTTCCATGTTCCATCATGTGGTGTTTAGCAGTCGATCTTCCACAAAACCGCTATACACTTCCTGGCTACTTCCAAGGTGACCTTCACCAACAAAATTTGGAATTTAGTCAGTCTAAACTACACTTCTCCAATAACCCCCAAAAGGAACAAGTCCAGGAACTGTGGAAAATACACTCGCAATTTTTTTTTAAAGAATATCCCCTAGGTCTTCCCAAAAAGGTCTCACCTTTGAGCACAGCCAGGTAGAGTGGACGAAAAGTTCCCACCTCCACACCACATCTAAAACACATTTCCGAAATCTCAGACTCAGCACCTTAAAAACCTTAGGCCCATAAAACATGACCTCCTCTCCACAAAAAGCCATGCTAACTATCCCTAATAATACTTCAACAAACGTGAATAAATACTGAAAGAATACCCCTGTTCTCATTTGAACAATGCAATTGAATTTTTTATACTGGCTTAGGAATGAAAATTTTGTGTTTCAGAATGACTGTGTTAGCTGTAAAGTGCTTTTACATGGCCTAAAGCCAACGTGGGATAAAAGAAGCTCAGGAAACATTAAACCAAGTAAGAGAAGTGCAGGAAATTATGCCAATGAGGGCAGGAAACAGAGCTCTGATAGCAAATAGAGTGCAGGAAATAGTATAAATGGGAAAACGAATAAAGGGAGCGGAAGAGGTAGTGATCTGGTGAGTGGGATATTGAACATCGATGAGTAAAGGATACAGGAACCCAGCGAACGAATGGAGCAAATGAAATTGATCCCCGAAATGCTTTAGGGACCGGGGAAACCAGACCCTAAGAACGAAAGGGCTGCACAAAATACAGCCCCTGCAAATTTTTAAAGAGTGCAAGAAACATAACCCAAGTGAGTCAGCAAGACGGGAAATTTAAAATAGACAATGTTCTTTCTATTAGTTCATCTCTGTTTGAAAGAAGACATAAGGGAGGCAGCAACAGGATTTTAGTAGGGGGCAAAGATCAACAAATGTAGGAAGCTGTGAAATTGTTAGAGGTAAATTGATGCAAACAAGTAATCCGGATGGAGTGAGGTTGCAAAAAAATGTTCTTGTTTTCCTACAGCAATTGGAGAATTAGTGAAGTTAATAGAATGTTACCTATTCAGATTTATTGTCAGAGTATAAACATGACATCATACACAATCCTGAGATTCTTTTTCCTGCGGGCCAGGCAGAATTACCACTTATTGGTGGTGCAAAAACAAAACTGTACTCAAATCAAATCAAATAGCTTTTTATTGTCATTGTACAAGTTATACAGCGAGATTTATGACAGCAGTACAAGGTTACCAATGCAGCGACGCAACCACAGGCAGCACCACGGAAGTTAAATAAAAAATTTAATTTACAGTGCCGTATATGTCCTTTATGTGAATGGAGGGGGGGTGTCGGCTGTATGTATAATAGATGTGCAGGACAGAGAGGGGAATTTGTGGATATGTGTACTCAATGCACACATGGAAACAAAGAAATATAAACAAATGACTGTGCAATAAAAAAAGAAATAAAAAGTCAATAAAGTGCAAAAGACTCCCTAAATTAGTTGCTGACTCTTTCCCGATGGTAGCAGTGAGAACAGAGCCTGTGCTGGGTAATTGCATCCTTGATGATTATTGCTGCTCTCCGATGGCAGTGTTCCCTGTAGATGTACTCAGTAGTGGGGAGGGTTTGATCTCTGATGATATGGACCATGTCCACGATTTTTTCTAGGGCTTTACACTCAATGGTATTGATGTTTTCATATCAGACCATGATGCTGCCAGTCAGCACACATTCCACCTCACATCTGTAGAAATTTGCCAGGGTTTCCAGTGATATACCAAAACTCTGCAAACTCCTGAGGAAGTAGAGGCTCTAATGGGCTTGCTTCACAATGCCATTATTGTGTTTGGAGCAGTCCAGATCTCCCTTTGTCTCAGGAAAGCTACGGATACTTTAAGGAGTCCATCCCACCCTGCTCATACTCTCTTCTTCCCCTTTTTTTCGGGCAGAAGATACATGTACTTCCAAATGCAAACCTCCAGATTCAAGGACAATTTCCTTCCTGCTGCCTTCTCTAAGTAGCCAACATGTTAAAAGCCTCATCCTACTCTACCTATATTCCCTTCACACTCCTGTCAGGAAGAAGATTTATGTGTGTGAGATAATTTAGCCCCTCTCGATTCAAGAATAGCATAAAGAAAACTAAGACTGGTAGACAAGAAAGAAGAAGAGATCCTCAGGAGATACTTAAGGACATCTAACTCTTCAAACACAATTCTGTGTACTGTGACAGAGTATACAGAGTATATAGATATGTTTTTGGGAGATAAATTGGGAATGGTTTGTTAGAGTAGGTTACATGCAAACACTTTAAAACAGATCTTATTTGAAATACTGGAGCTCTACCCCATGCTAGACATATCGGCTACATAGCTTTTGCAAGAACTTTGAAGAGTGCTCAAGTGATTTCACTAATGGATTGTTGTTTACAAAAGGCAACAGATGAAAGACCATGTTGGCACCGCTGCTGTCTGTTGTTGTAAGAGGGTCATGTGGTTTTACAAGCAGAGAGAGTCAAGCAGGCTTTCTCTCAGTAAGAGAGAGAAAGAGATACAGAGATCACTTGACAGTGTTACAGCCAGCAGAAGTAGCTGGGACTGGAACAGGACAAGCTGGCAAGCCCATTTGGAAGACAGCCTGGTCAAAGCCCTTGTGGTTCATGCAAGAGGAGAGGACTGGCTGTCTAATGTTTCACTTGGAATAAGGAAAACAAAAAGGAACTCTGAGATGACCTGAAAGAAAGAGGTTATCATCTGGAGTACCTTGAAGGGGCAAGTTTTGTCAGCAAGACTCTGGAGTGGCTGATGGAAGTACATCAGTTGTGGATGTCCTGGAAAAACATATCTCTCTCTGAAAACAGACAAGAACCTTCCTGTGCGGTAACCATTTACCTTTCAAGCACCAAACCCTGGTGAACTTCATAAATGTTAAATTCTGTGCACAGTATAAGAATTGCCTGCAACCAGTGAACTTGGAGAAATGAGAAGTGAGATTGAACTGTGAACAAAAGAACTTTTCTGAACTTACACACACATTACATACACGTGCGATTAGAATCAGAAGGGGGTTAAATTAGATTAGTTAAGTGAAGTTAATTCTGTTTTCATGTTTAAAGATAATTAAAAGCAAGTTTTGTTTAAGTAACAATTTGTCTTGGTGAATCTCTATTGTTGCTGGGTTTATGGATTCTCTGGGCTTGTAACAGTACTGATGGAGAAACAGATTTCCCTGGAAAGTGCAATCAGGCCTAAGACCATAGCATTGTGGGTAGCACAGCTGTAAAGCAAGGGATAGGAGAAAATTAAAAGAGAAAGAGGCACATTACAGTGATTCTATAGTTAGGGAAACAGGTACCTGTTTCTGTGGTTTCAAAAGTAATTTCAAGTCAAGTTTATTGTCAGCTGCTTGCACAAGTACAAATCGACAAAACAGTATACTCTGGTCCTCAGTGCAATACATGCAGACACACAACCAAGCAAGGAATATATATGGAAGACAAGTTTTCATAAATACAAATAAATAAATAAATACATTTTGTTTCATAAATATGGGAGTCTCGGATGGTTATTGTGAGCAGTTCCTTTGGTTGTTCAGCGTTCTCACTACCTGTGGGAAGAGTATGTTCCTCAGCCTGGTGGTGCTGGCTCTGATACTCCTGGATCTCTTTCCTGACAGGAATAGCTGAAAGATGCTGTGTGTGGGGTGGAAGGGGTCCTCAATGATTTTGCATGCTGTCTTCAGGCAACGATCCCGGTAGATCACATCGATGGAAGGGAGGAAGATTCCAATTATCCTCTCTGCCACTCTTATGGATTGACCTCCAATCATTTCTCTGCAGCAACCATACCTCACTGTAATGCAGCCAGCCAGGACACTCTCAACAGAGTTAATGTAGAAGGTTGATAAAATGGCAGCCAGTAGCCTTGCCCATTTCAGTCTTCTCAAGAAGTATAGTCACTTTTGCACTTTCCTGACAAGTGAGGAGATGTGTGTCCATGAAATGTCACTAGTTAAATGAACTCCAAGGAACTTGGTACTCTCCACTCTCTCTTGTTGATGTGAATGGAAGGGTGGTCGGTCCTGTCCTCCTAAAGTTCACTCCCATCTTCTTTGTCTGGTCCATGATGAGACTCACATACCATATCTCGAGATTGTCTACCTCTTCTCTGTAGTGCGCCGCATTGTTGTTGCTGATGAGGCCAACGACTGTTGTGTCATCTGCAAACCTGATGATGTTATTGGAGCTGGATCTGGCGTTCCTGACGTGGGTCAGTAGAATGAACAGGAGCGGGCTGACTATGGTTTTTCCATTAGGAAGTCCAGGATCCAGTTACAGAAAGGTGCACTGAGTCCCAGTGAAGACTATTCTCCATCAGCCTCTGGGGAATGATCATGTTAAACGTTGACCTGGTTGATGAACAGCAGCTTGGCGTGTGATGCGTCATTCTACAAAAGGATCAAGAAAGTGTGAAGGGACAAGGCTATAGCATTGTCTGTGGAACGATTTATTCTATAGGGAATGGAAATAGATCCAGCATCTCTGGGAGGTGTGCTCTGATGTGCTCCATCACTAGATGCTCAAAGCTCATAATGGTTGAGGTCAGGGCCACAGGGCGATAGTCATTGAGGCCTGAGAATTTGGAGGACACTTTTCAAAGGGACATGATCTATTCTGGCCCATTGACATAGAACATCAAACATTACAGCACAGTACAGTTTCCTTTGGCACACAATGTTGTGCTCAGCCATATAAACATACTTCACAACAATCTAATTTCATCTACCTCATATCCATAGCCCTCTTACATCCATCTGCCTATCAAAGAACCTTTTAAATTGTACCAGCCTCCACCACTACCACCAGCAATGTATTCCAGGCACCCACCACTCTCTGTGTAAAAAACCTACCTCTGATGCCTCTGCCAAACCTTCCTCCACTCACCTTAAATAGATGTCCACTGTAATTTGTTACGGTCAACCCACGAAAAAAAATGCTGGCCATCCACCCTATCATAATCTGAAATACCTCGACTAATTCAGCTCTCATCCTTCGTCTGTCCCAAGATAATAGCCCTAGCTTGCCCTACCATAAGACGTGTTCTCCAATCCAGATGTGGGTAGAAAAGGAGGCGAGAGCCAACGCTGATAGGACTACTCCTTTTCTCAACATATACTAATCATTTGGACTTGGGTACAGTGCACAATTTCCAAATCTGTGCGTGGCTGAACACTTGGAGAGGAGGAAAATAATAGACTACAAGGATTCATAAACAACTTTGTGGAATGGGCAGATAAAACATGATGCTAAGAAAATGAAATATTATATTTTAGTAGGAATGAGAAAAGATGGGTTAGGGTTAAGGGTTAGATGGGGTGAAAGAATAGTGCATTTATGAATAGTTAATTGCAAGTGGCTGGCAGATTGAGGAAGAGGTTGAAAAATTGGCTTGATGGTAGAAGACCACGGGTGGTAATAGGCAGCTGTTAGTCAGATTGGAGACCTGTGACCAATGGTCTGTCATTAGAGATCAGTTCTGAATGCACTGTTGTTTGTCACCTATTTTAACGAATGGATGGCAATGCAATTAGCATGGATAGTAAACTTATAGATAACCCTAGAGTGCCTGATATAATGCATAGTGAAGAAGGTTATCTGATATTACAACAGGATCTAGATGACCTGGGAAAGAAGACCAAGGACAGGCAGATGGAAACAACTGTAAGGTGTTTTACCCTGGTAGGTTAAACCAGGCAGGAATTATACAGTAAGTAAAGCAGCTCCTAAAATGGCGGACGTGCTGTGGAAAAGGCGTAAAATTGAACTGCATCCAACTCAGGGTTCTATCTGGAGTGATGATGTCACTGATGATGTCACTTCCTGTCCATGTGACAGAAGCAGTGATGTATATAAGCCTAGCATGCAAGACTGAGTGCAATGGACTCCACAATGATTTGGCAATGTGTACACTGATGTCTATAGTAGTTCAGGTGAATATTAAGACCCAAGGGAGTATTGTACAACAAAAAGGCTAAGGGGACAGGGTGGAGGAGAGGGAGGAAATTTAAATTTAAAAAATTTGAAATAAATTAAATTCATTTTAGACATTTAGCATGGTTACAGGCTGTTCTAGTCCATGAGCCCATGCTGCTCAGTTAATCTAGAACCCCTATACATTTTGAAGGGTGAGAGGAAATGGGAGCACTTGGAGACATATAAACTCTTTACAGACAGCACTGGATTTGAACCCAGGTTGGCTGGTGCTGTAATATCATTGGGCTAACTGTGCCATATGTAGTTTTATTGAATGATGATGTGTGTAGGCAGGTTGGTGAAGGCAGCATTTGGTATATCTGCCTTCATCAGAAAGGGCACTGAAAGCAGAAGGAGGCTTCGCGATGTTGCAACTGCACAGGACGTTGGTTCAGTTTTTTAAGTTTATTTGTTATGTTAAACCCAGTACATTAGAAATCTTCTGGCCAGCAGTCAAACAGGTTTAGCATTCTCTTTTTTTCTTTGGCTTGGCTTCGCGGACGAAGATTTATGGAGGGGGGTAAATGTCCACGTCAGCTGCAGGCTCGTTTGCGGCTGACAAGTCCGATGCGGGACAGGCAGACACGGTTGCAGGGGAAAATTGGTTGGTTGGGGTTGGGTGTTGGGTTTTACCTCCTTTGTCTTTTGACAGTGAGGTGGGCTCACAGGCTATGGCATTACAATGAAAAGTTTACAATTAGCATCGAGCTAGGGCAGCACAGTAAAACTGGTATTGGGTTTATTCTGAAGCCTGATGGCTGTAGGGGAAAAAAAACTGTCTTTAACCTTATTGGTTGACATAGTTTGATTCAATCTAAAGTGGTACATAGAGTATGCTCTTCTAAAGCTAAACTTCCTTGAATTTATCCTGATATCAATGCATTTGATTTTTGAAGTCTCTTTGATATACATTTCAGTCATGTCCCAAATTAGGAAAATTTTGGACAGATACTTTTAAAACCTTTTTGGATATCTTCATGTGCAACCTTGAACCCTCTCCATTATTAGCAATATTTGGTTTCTCCAAGGATGAGAATATAAATTTATTGTCAAACCAAAGTTTTAGCATTTTCTAAATTGCTGGCCAGAAGAGAAATCTTGTTGAAATGGAAAGATGAATGTCCGTCTGTCCACTTGCAATGGTTACAGAATGCCCTGTTCTTTTAGAGTTTAGAGAAAATTAGACATAATATCAGGAAACTTAAGATGGTAAGACATGGGCTCCATTTATGGTTTATTACCACAATTTGAATAATTAAGGTACATGAATGTGGTAGATTGGTATACTCTGTTGGACCTCCGGAGGTCACCGTTCGATTCCAAGGCTGCCAATAATATTAATTTAATCTTGTTTAGTAGGAGGGGTTAGGGTAACTGCTTTTTTCAATTAGTTTTTTTTTCTTTTTTGGGGGGGGAATAATAAATACCTATGGGTTTGATTTAGATTTCATGCAGGATCATCAATATTAATATACATTGCATTTGGTCCTTTAGGAACCTATTAAGTATATGTTCTTGATTAAACTCAATTAAAATAAAAACATATTTTTAAAAATTGTTGGTCTGTGCTTTCACACTCCTCTGATGGGAGGAATGAGGAGTGTTGGATCCTTCAGTATGTTGGCTGCCTCTCCTCGGCAGCTGGAGATTTGGGTGGAGATCGTGGAGGGGAGGGAGGTTTGCTTTATGTTCCGAGCAGCATTCACTGCCTCCTGCAGCTTCTTCTGATCTGCAGCTCCCAAACAAGTCTATGAGGCAACCTACAAGAATGCTTTTGATGGTCCCCATAGAGAAGATATTGAGGGAAAAGGAGGACATAATGAACTTCCTTAGTCTTCTGAAAAAATAGAGCCATTGGTGCATTTTCTGATCAATGTGTTGATACGTTTTTCCAAGTTCAGGTCATTGGAGATATTTATTCCTAAGTACTTTAAGCTATCTACTCTTTCCAATTTATTACTGTTGATGTGGGCAGCAGTGTGGACACTGCCCCCACTCCTGAAGGCCAGTGATCAGTTCCTTTATCTTATTGGCATTGAGAGAGGGGTTGCTATCTTGGCACCATATCAGTAGACTTTCAGTCTCTTTCCTTTAGTATTTGGTACCTGGCCCACTACTATGGTACTTTCATAAAATTTGAAGATGGAGTTGGAACAGTATTTGACTGTACAGTCTTGGGTGTAGAGGGAGTATAGTAGGAGACCTTGAGGAGTGCTGGTGTTGAGGGTGATCATGGAGATTATCTTCACTGACTGAGGTCTGAACAGGAAGTCCTGGATCCAGTTGCAGAGGGGTATGCTGATGCCTAGATACTGGAGTTGGGGACTATGGTATTGAAGGAAGAGCTATAATCTATGAAAAGTGGGCTAACATGGGTGTCCTTAGTGTCCGGGGTTGAGTGGAAAGCCAGAGAGATGGTGTTTGCCATAGATTTCTTTGGCCAACGGGAAAAATGGGGAGACAGCACTTGTCATCATGTGCCTAATTTTGATCAGCCAACTTTGGAAAGATATCATTAAGCAAAAAAGGTTCACAAGAATGTTTCAGGGACTGAAGTATAAGGAGTGAATGGATACGTCATGACTCCCTGGAGCCCCCATCTACTTTATTTGTAGAGATAAATAAAATTATGAGGGACACACAGTAGAGAGTCATAGTATTTTTCCCAGGGTAGGCAATCTAAATCCATAGAGTGTCTACTTAAGATGAGGAGAGTTCTAAGAGTCATAAGGGGCACCTTTATCACACAGATAGTGGTGGGTATATGGAATGAGTTGCCAGAGATAGTAGTAGAGGTGGGTACAATTGTAAAATGTATGAGATGTTTAAATAGGTGCAGGGGTAGAAAAGGTTTAGAGATATATCGGCCAACAAGCAAATGGGACTAGTTTGGGAAGATTACTTGATAGATATGGACAAGGTGGCCCAAAGGGCCTGTTTTTATTCCGTAAAACTCTATGACTGAAAGAATTTGCAGCATTTTTGGACAAGGAGAGGAGTCTAGCTGTCTTGAGGATTACAATGAGCCTGATGTACCCGATGGGCCAAATGGTCAGAAGGTTCTTTCTGTGCTGCAACCATTCCATGATTTTGTGAAAGGCAGATGCACATTTTTCATCTGGATTTTATAATTAGTCGGACATGATGAAATATTCAGTCCAAAATTGCAACAGAACTTTACTCAGCCCACAACATTTGTGAAAGAGTTAACTAATTAATGTTTCCTTTTTCCCTTTCCTGACAGCGCTCTAAGTACTCCCTTAACATATTGATCCAATTCCTTTTGAAAGCTCTTATTGATCTGCTGCCAACACCCTTTCAGGTTGAGCAACCCAATCAAAATACTTCACTGCATAAAAGGAAATATTAACGTCGCCCTTGGTCCTTTACCCAATTCCCTTATTTCTGTGTCCTACATACCTATCCTTTTGCCAGTGTAAACACCATCCCCTTCACAATCTCTAAGTCTCAGTGGAGAGTATCTGAAGTGGAACCTTCACTGGCAACAACAGACGCTACAGATCACACCTGGCCAATCATTCACCTAATCAAGATCTTGCGTGTTTGAGGAAAAATTGATTAATCCTGCTCACTAAAAGATACTTGAATCAAATTTAACCAGTTGTCTTCCGTAAAGTTTTCCATAGCTCTACCAGTCCAGAAATAATCGCGTTTCACAGAATCTTAACTTTTTTATTGTGGTCCAAAGTAACATTCTGAATTGCATAGTCACCTCGCTGTACTTTAAAGGTACCAATCAACACATCATTAATTTTGTTTTGGAAGAATCTATCTAAATCTACACTGCTCTATGGGAAAAGAATATCCTCATTTCAAGTCTTGCTTGAGGCTTGTTAATTTTCTGCTAAGGTCTCCAGACTACTACCCCAAATCACTCTTCCCTTGTGTTTTTAATTTCAACTGTATTCTAACAAAAAAAACCAACATTCTAACTATTTTAAGAGGAAATTGTTCTTATTTTTGCCTCTTTTCTTTATTTGAATTATTGGTTGGAATTTGAAGGGAGATTTGTCCAAAGTAAATAACTTACTATCAAGAATATCCATGAGAGGTCAGTGATTGTCTATTACAAAGCAGCCAAATGATCACAGCAAAGACAATCCCGGAGGGTAGTTTGAAATTTTATTTGTAAATGGCAACGGTTATTGGAGAAGAACTAATTTTGAAATGACATGACTGCAGCATAATTCTCAAGTCTATGACTTTAAGTCCAATTGTTCAATCTCTAAGTGGAAAAAGAAAGAATTTAAATTTAACTTTAGGCATGGAGCACAGCAAAGGGCCCTTCTGGCCCATGACCTGGTGCTACTCAAATACACCCAATTATCTGTAAAAACCCCTATATGTTTTGAAGGGTGGGAGGAAACCAAAGCAGCTGGAGGAAAACCACACAGACATGGGGAGAACTCCTTACAGACAGTGGGAGATTCAAACCCGGTTCACATGGCTCTAACCGCTACGCTAACCGTGCCGAATAATGCCAGTGGTTTACAGGTCTGGGTTTAATAGCAGCCATTAGGTAAGTAAAGAACAACCTTGCTTACAAAGTTTCATTTGTTACACATCCAAGTGGAAAAATGATCCACAAAGTTGACTTACCGACACAAAAGGCACGTGAGACACAAGCATTAGGCATCACTGAAACAAAATGGGAAGGATAACGAAAACCGTCTGAAAACCCTGGTCATAGAATGGAGGAAACATATTGAAAGGAAGCAGAGAGTTATCCGACGTTAATTCCTGTAGAAGGGGCTTTGCAGCTGATACCTCCACAACCAATCGATTGGATAGACATTAGGAAACATTTCCCCATCACAGAAGTATTTAAAGCTTGAGGGTGTGTGCTTAGAATGAGGAGTAAGACGATGAGAAATAGAATCTTTTCAACCAGATGTGGCTGGAATCTGGAATGCAGTAAATGGGTGATAGAGGTAGGTATTCTCATAAGCATAGACTATGGGCCAAATGGGGCTATTACAGACAGGTACTTGATGGTTGATATAGACATGTTGGGCCAAAGAGCCTGTTCCTGTGCTGTATGCCTCCGCGACAATAGTAGCGTGAAGATGAATTCAGGGCAACAAGATCTTGTTGAGGGCAGAGTTTATGGAGGTGTAACTGTTTGACTTAAAGTCATAGAGTTATGAAGCAGAGAAAATGCCCCTTTGGCCCAATTTGTCTATTGGCCAGCATTTGGCTAAACCCTTCTTATCCATGTACACGTCCAAACACCATAATTGTATTCTCCTCTATCATTTCCTCTGGCACCTTATTCCATGAGCACACCACCTTCAGTGTGAGAAAGTTGCTCCTTGGGCCCCCTTTAAATATTTCCACTCTTGCCTTTAACCTATGCCCTATAGTTTTAGATTCCCTCACTGTAGTGCAAATAGAAGCTCTCATGACTGGAAGGAGATCATACGCTTTTATTAGCTTATAACTGAGGGTAGGGTCTTACAGTGGTCTTCAGAAGGGCTCAGGGTTTAGGCGGGAAACCAGGGTTATATATGGTAGATGGGAGCAGAGCTGGGAGGCGGAGCCAGCCACCAGTGAATCTTAGTTCGCTGCATTCACCCTGTGAAAAAGATTGTGGCTGTTCATCTTGTATCTGCCCCTCATGATTTTATATTCTCCAGTACAGCCAGTAGGAACATTCAGGTGGCCAAAATACCCCGATGTAAAGCCGCATATTATACCCCTATGTGGCTGTCGGGAGGCCACCTGAAGGCACAGGAGGCGCACTTTGTAACCCTCCTCCGGGAGGGATCATCGCTGGAGTACTGAGGTCCGCTAGGCACCTGAATGCAGCTGCCCGAAAGCGGCTGCTAAGGGGGTGACAATCAGCTGGCGAGCATCTGACATCCCCCCTCCCCGCTGCCCCTGCCCCCTGGCGCAGGACGTCAGGGCTGGGGCAACCGGCGTGGCCTGTCAGCTCTGAAATCCTGAAGGGACAGGAGCCGGAGGGCGCTCCGAGGCGCCTCCCGTGCAGCTGTCCCTTTCAGGTGGCCAGCATTGCCCTTTTAGCGCTGCCACATGAATGACCATTCCACACATCTGAATCCTCTTCTGTAAGTGAATTTTTGATGGGGAATGCACCTAAAAGTGGCTATTGTCAACAGGAGCCAAGCGACCCACCCTCAACCACCCCCTAGGGGGACCTCAACACAGTTAAGGGGGACCACAGTCTGAAATCAATTTTTTTTGTGTGTTTTTTAAGTATGGAAGAAACCAACTAAACTTGACTGCTTCACAGGGAAGGGGGCCCATAAACTGAGCAGAGTTCTAAGGGGGCCATAGGCAAAAAAAAGGATGTGAATGGCTGCTCTTGAAGGTCATTCTTCAGCCTCCTGCATTCCAGTCTATTCAGTCTCTTCTTGTATCTCAAGCCCTCCAGTCCCTGTACTAGCCTTGTCAATCTTCTCTGTGCCCTTTCCAGCTTAATGACACCCCTCCAAGAGAAGGACAACTAGAATAGCATTCAAAAGGACAGGATTGATGGATTGCTGGTGGATGACACACACATAGCAAGGTCATGGAGGGTGGAGTTCACTTAGGAGCAAGGATAAGCAAGCAGTGAAAGAATAATTGCTGATGAATATGACAGGATTATGTATTAAACGTGCGGTGTCAAAGGGGCAAATATATTTGGTGAGTGAAACACGGAAGTCTGCAGACATGGTGATTGTAGTAAAAACACACCAAAATGCTGGAGGAACTCAGTCCCAGTCTTTCAACGCCCATATTGCTGATGTTTCGGGCCTAAGCCCTTCTGGAGGGATTGAGCACAGTGGATCTCAACCTTTTTCTTTCCACTCACATCCCACTTTAAGTAATCCCTATGCCTTCGGTGCTCTGTGATCAGTAAGGGATTGCTTAAGGTGGGATGTGAGTGGGATGGGAAGGTTGAGAACCCCTGCTCTAGACCCAATTGTTACTGAAATATTTTGTTTGAGTAAAATTGTCATAGGCCCATTTGGAATTATGAAAATGTGCACACAAGGAGTCAATGAGGTACGATTAAAACATAGTGGTTTTCAAACTTTTTCTTTGCACCCACATACCACCTTAAGCAATCCGTTACTAATCATAGAGCACCGATGGCATAGAGAATACTTAAAGTGGTATGTGAGTGGAAAGAAAAAGGTTAAGAACCATTGAATAAGCAGAATGAGTTGAACGTTGGAAGACTGGCTGAGTTCCTCCGGCATTTTGGTGCGTTTTTACTTTAATATATTTGGTGAGTTCCTTCAGGTTTCGTCTGATTAACTGACCAGAATTCCTGCCTTGTCCCGTTTTGTGTATTGAATGGAAATGTTCAGAGAATAATTAAATCTATTTACATTTAATTTTAATTTTAGATTACAGCACAGAGGAAAATCCACCTAGTCTTTGCAACCCGTGCCGCCCAATTCCACCTAATGAACCTATCAACTCACATACGTTTTTGGAGGGTGGGAGGGAACCAGAGCACCTGGGGAAACCCCGCCCCCTCCCCCCCCCCCCCCCCCGCTGCAAAACACCAAAGTCTGAAGGTGCTGTGATTGTAATCAAAGTTCTGAAATGCTGGAGGAACTTAGCAGGTCTCACAGCGTCCATGGGAGGTAAAGATATATTACCAACGTTTCGGGCCTGAGCCCTTCTTTAGGATATGTGACAAAAGACAAGCATCTGAATTAAAGACTACGGGTAAAAAGGGAAGGAATGGGAGAGGGAGGAGTACAGACCAACGGACAAATGGTGTTAGTTAGATATAAGAGCAAAGATGAGAATTGATTTTGGCTCTGTGAAAGGAGACAAGGGAAAAGGGGAGAGAGAGAGAGAGAGAGAGAGAGAGAGAGAGAGAGAGAGGAAAAGAAACGGGGGGGGGTGGAGAACATGGGGTGGGTGTGGAAACCAGAGAAGTCAATGTTAATGCCATCCACTTGGAGGGTCCCCAGTCTGAAAATGAGTTGTTGTTCCTCCAATTTGCTGGTGGTCTGGTCTGGCAGTGCATAAGACCATGGAAGGACCTGTCAGCAAAGGAATGGGGTGAAGAATTGAAATTGGTGGCCACTGGCAGATCCAAGCTATTGCGGTGCACAGAGCTGAAGTGCTCAACGAAGCGATCTCCCACTCTGCATCCAGTGTCTCCGATGTAGAGGAGACCGCAACGGGAGCACGTGATGCAGTAGATGACCACTGCAAGCTCATGGGGAGAATGTGCAAACTCCAGGCAGCACCAGGTTCGAACCAAGTTTGTTGTGCTAACTGTGTGGAAAAGAAAACAGTACAGAGAGACTTAACTCAGCATAAATATTCAAGGGCAGGGGACTGTTGGGATGCGCAGGAGTAAATAAAAATGAGTAAGAATGATGTCTGAATCCAAAGTGTTGTTACTGATGAACCTGGTCGAAAGTTGCTACAACTGAATGAGGAGCAAACACGTGAAATGGAATATATCATCGTGTGATCTGGTGACAGACTCTTCATCCCCTCATCAAGCAGTTTGTGACATCAGATAAGGGTCAATGTATAACCAAAAAGACCCCTCGCTACTTGAGAAACTATGAAAACATCCTGCTCCTCCCCACCCCCACCCCCACTCTCCCACCATCTCCACTCACTTGCTTCCTGTCTTATCTGGAAGCATCAAAGAAATTTTTGTGTTGCAGGGGGATGAAAATGTACTAAAGCACTGGCTTAGGTGCTGTCTGTCAGCAGAGGTAATTACTGGCTGCTGAGAAGCACTTTGCGGCACTTTCATTGGTTTCAGCTCCGAAGATCCACTAATGTAGGTCAGTGTAGTAGGGGCTGACAGAGATGGCCACAGATTTGCACCTTCAGGTGTAAACCAACACATAGCGACTGAGGGAAAACCAGGTGCTTATTTCCCCCCCCCCACCCCCCACCACCCTAAAGGATGAAATGGGTTTGTTCTCCTTAGAGTGGAGGTGGCTGAAGAAGGAACTGATTCAGAAACATGAGGTGGTAACAGAGGTGGAGAGTGTGAAATGTTTGCTCGTAGGAGGGGCATCTAAAACTTGAGGACATAGCTTTAGGTTAGAAGGATGAAGTTTTAGAGGGGGATCCAGCATTGGATTGTTTCGCCCAGGAGGTGATTTGAATCTGAAATGCCCTGGGGGCATTGTAAAGACGGACACTTCCACATTTAAGAAGTAACTAGACAAGTATTGAATCCCCATTGTGTTGAAGACTATGATCAAGTGCCAGAAAATGATGGTCTACAGCACCAGCGACCTGGGTTTGAACCCGGCTCAGTTTGTAAGGAATTTGTACATTCTCACCGTGTCTGCCTGAGTTTCCTCTAGGTGCTCCGGTTTCCTCTCACCCTTCAAATGGCATGGGAATTGCAGGTTAATTGGGGTATTTGGGTGGCACAGCCTCATGGGCTGGAAGGACCTGTTCCAATGCTGTATCAGTAAAATTAAAATTAAAAAATAAATGGCCTGCTTCCATGAGAGCTGAGAATATATAAATTGGAAATGCCACTTTAATATAACCAAGTTCCTATTTATTAAGTCATATTATGTGGAAACAGACCCTTCAACCCAAACTTGCCCACAGCAACCAAAATGTCCCACCTGCTTGCATTTGGTCCACATCCTTCTCAACCCAATCCTATCCATGTATCCATCCAATTTTTTCTTAAACATTGCAGTGGTGCCTGCCTCAATCACCTCATCCACCAGTCCATTTCATAAAGAGGGGATTGAAGTATAGGAGCAGAGATGGCCTCCTGCAGTTGTACAGGGCCCTGGTGAGACCTAACCTGAAATATTGCGTCCAGTTCTGGTCCCCAAATTTGAGGAAGGACATACTCACTATCAAGGGAGTGCAGCACAGATTTACAAGGTTCGTTCCCTGGCTGGCAGGATTGACATATGCTGAAAGGTTAGAAAGACTGGGCTTATATGCAATGGAACTTAGAAGGATGAGGGGAGACATGATTGAGATATATAAGATTATCAAGGGGCTAGACAGGGTGAATTCAGATTACATGTTCCCAATGTTGGGAGAGACTAGGACTAGAGGGCATAGTTTAAGAATACAGGGATGGCCCTTTAGGACAGAGATGAGGAGAAATCTTTTTACCCAGAGAAGTGTGGATCTGTAGAATACTTTGCCGCAGAGGGTGGTAGGGGCAGATTCACTGGATATGTTCAAAAGGGAGTTAGATAAGGCTCTTGTGGGCAGGGGAGTTAAGGGTTATGGGGATAAGGCTGGGAATGGGTACTGATAGTGAATGATCAGCCATGATCTGTAAAATGGTGGTGCTTGCTCGGCGGACCAATTCTCCAGCACCTACTGTCTATTGTCTATCCTCTGTGCTCAGGTTCCTGTTAAATCTCTCATCCCTCACCTTAAACCTATGGCCTCTACTCTGGACAAAAGACCTCTGCACCCCTCATCCTTCTGCACTCCAAGGAATAAAGCCCTAGCCAGCTCAACCTCTCCCTCTAGCTCAGGTCTCCCGAGTCCTGGCAACCCCCTCATCAATCTTCTCTGCACCATCTCCAGCCAGACAGCATCCTTCCTACAGCATGGTGGGACCAAATAATATAATTTCCCTTTTTTCTTCCACATTGTTCAATAAACTGTTCCTTTGAAGGTGTGGATTTCCAGAGAACACCTCCTCAGTGGTCTCAGTCGGATGGTGCAAGGAAACAAGGACAAGGATGAATTCTTGGAATATTGGGCCGCAGCTGTGGAACCCACAAATTGAATTGAATTGTTTGTTGTCACGTGTACCGAGATACAGTGAGAACCCTAGTTTTGTGGATTATGCAGGCAAGTTAATTCATTGTTAATTGCAATAGATAGTGCAAACTGTAACAAAAATGCAGAGTATAGTGTTACAGAGATAGAGTTCCATTAAAACAGTAGTGCAGGGGCATTATCATTACCTTTCAAGGGTCTGATAACAGTGGGGAAGAAATGCTCCCTGGTTAGTGCAATATTATTACTGCACCAACAACTTGGGTTCGTATCTGGGGCTGTCTGCAAGGAGTTTGTATGTTCTCCTCATGACATGCGTAGGTTTTCTCTGGGTACTCTGGTTTCCTCCCATCCTTTAAAACACACAGGTTTGGTTGGTTAATTGGACTGCATGCATTTCATGGGCCATGGTAGTAAAGCCTTCCACCTGCTGGCTGCAGTTAAGGTGCAAACTAAAGCCAAACTATAACCACAGAGCTGAGCTCAGCAAAATTTGACAATTTGCCCAGAATTGGGCAAGTCGCTTAAACTCATGCCATTCAAGTAACAAAAAAAGAGATCAGAGAGGTGAACTGACACAAGTCTTTCTGAATGCGAGAGGGCCTGAGAGAGTAGATATGCAGAACATGATTCCAGTTGAAGGGAACCCTCCATGTCTACTCCATCAAGCTGGTGGACATGTGAGTGAGAGTAGACTGAGGGGAGATGTGAGGGAATGGGATTGATGGGCATAGTCTGATAGCTGGCAATGACTTGCTGCGCTGAATAGTCTCCTTTTGTGCTGTGAGAAATAAAACCTGATCTCATTGAAAAGAAGTAAGAAGCACAATGCTGGAGAAACTCAGCTGGTCAAACCGTGTTCTTTATGTTGCAAAGATACATAATCAATGTCTGGGGCTTGAGCCCTTCATCAAGGTGTTTCAGGAGATTTGGTACGTCGCCAAAGACTCAAAAATTTCTACAGGTGTACCGTGAAGAGTATTCTGGTGGTTGCATCGCTGTCTGGTATGGAGCACCAATGCGCAGGACAAGAAAAACTCCAGAGAGTTGGGAACTCAGCCAGTCTTCACCCCATCGCGGACATCTACAAGTGGTGGTATCTTAAGAAAGCAGCCTTTATCCTCAAGGACCGTCACCACCCAGGCCATGCTGCCATCAGGAAGAAGGTACAGGAGCCTGAAGATGAACACCCAGCAGTAGAAGGGCAGCTTCTTCCTCTCTGCTGTCAGATTTCTGAATGAACAATGAGCCACAGACGCTCCTCACTTTCCCCTATTTTCTTCCATGATTTATCTATTTTTGAAATGTAATTTATACAAAATTTGCACTGTAATTCTTCTGCAAAACAACAAACTTTGTGAAACATTCATGACAATAAATTAAAAATTTAAATTTAGATATACAGCATGGTAACAGGCCATTTAGGCCCACAAGTCTGTGCCACCCAATTTACACCCAATTAGCCGACAACCCCCGGCCTGTTTCGAATGGTGGGTAGAAACTGGAACCCCTGGGGAAAACCCACACAGACACAGGGAGAACATACAAACTCCTTGTAAACAGTGTAGGATTCAAACCCCTGTCCTAGTCACTGGCACTGTAAAAGTGTTGTGCTAACTGCTGTGCCAACCATTCTGCCCTTCTGTTTCTGAAGATATTCGAGGATTTGGTGAACAACTTCAATGCAGCCATCACTGAATTCAGTAAACGTGCAGGAGACCGTGTTACAAAGAAGACAATAAAGGTATTTCCCAATTAGAAACAATGAAAAAAATCGGGAAGTCGACTGACTGCTGAAGGCGAGGTGGAAGCACTCAAGTCAGGTGACCCTGCCCTTGACAAGAAATCCAAGGGCCAGCAACATCAAGCTTGAGTCCCAAAAGAAATCCATGGATCTATGGCGATCATGCCAAGGCATCTTTCCCATAGCAGAGAACCAAGCTGCAGTGCACACATTCCGATGAGTTAACCATGTTCCATGCTCACTAAAAACAAAGGTCGGTTGTATGTCACCCACTTCAACCACAACAAATGCTGTTGTACCATGGTCACAGCTGATGAAATCAGGATGATCTTGCTGTGGGTGAACTCGTGGAGAGCGACTTGCTCAGATTAAGTCCTGGATGTGTCCCAAGAGCCTGTGCTGATCAACCTGTGGACATATTCACAGATATCTTCAATCTCTCTCTCCAATAGACCATAATTCTATTTGCTTCAAGAAGGCCATCATTTTACTGTGCTGAAGAAAAGCACCATAACAGGCCAAAATGACTATTAATTGGTGGTGCTGACATCCACCATCATGAGGTGCTTCAAGAGGCTGGTCATAGCTTATGTCATCTCCAGTCTACTCATCAGCCTAGACACACTTCAGTTTGCCAACTATCCAAATAGATCCACAGCAGATAACATCTGCCTGGTCATCCAATGAGTTCTAGTATACCTGGACACCAAGGATACTGGCATTTAACTACTCTTTATGGACTACAGCGTCTTCATTGTTGGGGTCTTTCATGAACCCCAACAATGAAGACGCTGTTTACATCCGGTACCGCACGGATGGCAGTCTCTTCAATCTGAGGCGCCTGCAAGCTCACACCAAGACACAAGAGAAACTTGTCCGTGAACTACTCTTTGCAGACGATGCCGCTTTAGTTGCCCATTCAGAGCCAGCTCTTCAGCGCTTGATGTCCTGCTTTGCGGAAACTGCCAAAATGTTTGGCCTGGAAGTCAGCCTGAAGAAAACTGAGGTCCTCCATCAGCCAGCTCCCCACCATGATTACCAGCCCCCCCACATCTCCATCGGGCACACAAAACTCAAAACGGTCAACCAGTTTACCTATCTCGGCTGCACCATTTCATCAGATGCAAGGATCGACAATGAGATAGACAACAGACTCGCCAAGGCAAATAGCGCCTTTGGAAGACTACACAAAAGAGTCTGGAAAAACAACCAACTGAAAAACCTCACAAAGATAAGCGTATACAGAGCCGTTGTCATACCCACACTCCTGTTCGGCTCCGAATCATGGGTCCTCTACCGGCACCACCTACGGCTCCTAGAACGCTTCCACCAGCGTTGTCTCCGCTCCATCCTCAACATCCATTGGAGCGCTTACATCCCTAACGTCGAAGTACTCGAGATGGCAGAGGTCGACAGCATCGAGTCCACGCTGCTGAAGATCCAGCTGCGCTGGATGGGTCACGTCTCCAGAATGGAGGACCATCGCCTTCCCAAGATCGTGTTATATGGCGAGCTCTCCACTGGCCACCGTGACAGAGGTGCACCAAAGAAAAGGTACAAGGACTGCCTAAAGAAATCTCTTGGTGCCTGCCACATTGACCACCGCCAGTGGGCTGATATCGCCTCAAACCGTGCATCTTGGCGCCTCACAGTTTGGCGGGCAGCAACCTCCTTTGAAGAAGACCGCAGAGCCTACCTCACTGACAAAAGGCAGAGGAGGAAAAACCCAACACCCAACCCCAACCCACCAATTTTCCCCTGCAACCGCTGCAATCGTGTCTGCCTGTCCCGCATCAGACTTGTCAGCCACAAACGAGCCTGCAGCTGACGTGGACTTTTTACCCCCTCCATAAATCTTCGTCCGCGAAGCCAAGCCAAAGAATGGACTACAGCACTGCCTTCAACACCATAGACCCCAGGAAACCCATTCCCAGACTTCAGCATCTTGGCCACAGCCACATCTCCACAATTACACTCAACACAAGTGCTCCTCAAGAATATCTACTCAGTCTTCTGCCATGCTCCCTACAGTACAGTGAGAAGGGTTTTTCTCCAAACAGTCTAGCAGTCTATCTCTAACATTTATGTAGCCATCTGATGGGTACCATTTACTGAATATAGAATTGCAATGAAAAGAAAGATCAATTTGTACCAAGCAAGAGCAACATGATCAATGAAAAATGATAAAACAGAAAAATCCATAGACAGCTGTCCAACACCAGTGACACAAGGCATATGTGGCAAGGGATCAAAACAATAACAGACCTTGCGAGTTAAACACAATGACACCTCCCTTCCTGACAGGCTGAACATGTATGCATGGTTCCGTTAGAAGAACAGGATGATGCCGATGAGCGCTTCATGCCCCCTGATGAATAGACCCCTGCATAAGCACGACCAAGGTGAGGATAACTCTAATCAAGGTGAATCCACACAAGGCAACGGGACCAGACCAGTCCAGAAAGACTGCACAGACCAACTGTCAGAGGTTCTTACAGACATCTTCAACGCATTACTGCAGCAGTCCATCATCCCCATGGGTTTCAAGACCTCCACCATCATCCCAGTACCAAAGAGGGCAACAGGAACAGGCCTCAAATGAAATACTTCAAGTGTCTGTTGATGGAATGCATCAAAGCACTCCTCCCAGAGACACTGGACCCATTTCAATTCACCTACAGATGGAACTGCTATAGCTTTGTACTGACCCACCTGGAGAACGACGCCTCATATGTCAGGCTGCTGTTTAAGAAAGCATAGGTGGCATAGTGGTTAGGGGAATGCCTTTACAATGGCAGCGATTGAGACTAGACTTTGGTTCGAAATCTGCGCTGTCTGTAAAAAGTTTGTCTCCCCATATCTGAGTGGGTTTTCTCCAGGGGCTCTGGTTTCCTCCCACTGTAAAAAACAGTATGTTTAGGTTTATGGGGTGCAAATTGGGCGGCACAGACTCAAGGGCAGAAATGATCTGTTACCAATAAGCTCAGCATTTAATACGATCATTCCTCAGAGGTTGGTGGAGAAGCTGTCTTCACTGGGACTCAACGCCTCTCTCTGTAACTGGATGTTGAACTTCCTAAGAGAAAGACCACAATCTATCAGTTACTCGCTCCTGTTAACACTACTGACCAACGACTACAACAACAAATCCAGCTCCAACAGAGTCATCATGTTTGCAGATGACACGACAGTAGTTGACCTCATCAGCAACAATGAAGAGTTTGAAGAGATTCGGTATGTCGCCAAAGACTCTCAAAGATTTTTACAGGTGTACCATGGAGAGCATTCAGTCTGGTTATATCACTGTCTGGTTTGGAGGTGCCAATGCAGTGGCAGAAAAAAACTCCAGAGATTTGTGAACTCAGCCAATGACATATCAGGCACCAGTCTTCATCCATCAAGGACATCTACAAGAGGTGTTTTCTTAAGAAAGCAGCCTTTATCCTCAAGGACCACTACCACCCAGTCTACGCCCTCTTCTCACTGCTGCCATCAGGAAGGAGGTACAGGAGCCTGAAGATGAGCACTCAATAGCACAAAGTCTGCTTCTTCCCCTCTGCCATAAAATTTCTGAATGGACAATGAACAACGCACACTACCTCACTTTCTCCTATTTTCTTTCACGATTTATCTATTTTTGAAAGTTAATTTATAGCAATACTTGCACTGTAAGGTTGTTACAAAACAATAAATTTTGTGAAACGTTCATGACAATAAACTCTGATTCTGAAGATGCTCAAGGATTTGGCGAACAAC
This sequence comes from Narcine bancroftii, assembly GCF_036971445.1. Classification (NCBI taxonomy): domain Eukaryota; kingdom Metazoa; phylum Chordata; class Chondrichthyes; order Torpediniformes; family Narcinidae; genus Narcine; species Narcine bancroftii. Next base: position 472,043,055 of record NC_091469.1, read on the forward strand.
CTCAACGACTGTACTGCCGCCATCACCGATTAATCAGCAAGTGTGCAGAAGACCGTATGACAAAGAAGACGATAAATGTATTTGACAATCAAAACGATGTCGAGTTGAACTACAGAGAAGATGGTGCGAGAATAACAACCTGAGTCTCAATGTTTATGAGACAAATAAGATGATCGTGGACTTTCCTACACATCAATAACTGTTGTGGTGAGAGTGGAGAGCACCAAGTTCCTTGGAGTCCACTTAACTTAGTGACCTATCGGGGATACTCAGTATCTCCTCACTTGTCAGGAAAGTGCAACAGTGACTGCACTTCCTGAGAAGACTGAGGCGGGCAAGGCTACCGGCCACCATCCTGGCAACTTTCTACAGGAGCTGTATCGAGAGCATCCTGGCCAGCTGCACCACTGCGCGGTATGGTTGCTGTAGAGCATTAGACCAGAGGTCCATCCACAGGACCATAGGAGTGGCAGAGAGGATCACTGGAATCTCCCTCTCCAAATGCCCCCCCCCCCCCAAATCGTCGACATGATCTAACAGGATCGTTATCTGAAGAGGGCACACAAAATCATTAATGACTCTTACTGCATCTTCCAGTTGCTCTAGTCGGGAAAGAGATACAGGAGAGCCAGAACCACCAGGCCGAGAAACAGCTGTATGATGTGTCTATACATTATATGTGTCTGCATGTTTTTACACTGAGGACCGAAGAAGCACTGTTCCATCAGGTAGTTCTTATTCAATTGAATGACAATAATAAACTTGAACTTGATAGCACTGTTGTAGGATTCATTCAAAAGCCTGATAGCTGCAGAAAGAAAATGTTTTAAATCCTGTCGGCGCACATTTTCATACTTTTGTGCTTCCTCACAGATGAGAGGAGAGAGAGAAGTACCTAGGGTGAGTCTAGATAGTTACAAGGGAGCACAGTGACATCTATGAATGAGCACTGCCACGAAAACTAATGAATACTGTCACATGTACAAAATACCCCATTAAAGGTGCAGGTGGGCACAGGTGATGATGGAAAAGGCATCAGAGATGTCCTCCTTCAAACAACATGGCTTTCGCTCTCCCACCATCTTCTCGGCACTCACCCACATATCTCCCATTACCTGCACATCTGCCCTGGCCCCCTCAGCCCCCACGCACAACAAGGACATGATTCCTCTTGTCCTCACCTACCATCCCACCAGCCTTCACATCCAACACATCCTGCTCTTCCATTTCTATCACCTACTACGTGATCCCACCACTAGACACATATTCCCCTCTCCTCTCCTTTCCTCCTTCCACAGAGACCACTCCCTCCCTTGTCTACTCCTCCCTCTCCACTAACCATCCCCTTGGTACCTACCCCTGGGACCACAGGAGATGCTCCACTTGCATCCACACCTCCTCCCTCACTACCATTCAGGGCCCCAAACAGTCCTTCCAAGGGAAGCAATACTTCACTTGTGAATCTGCAGGGATCATCGACTGCATTTGATGCTCCCATTCTGGTTTCCTCTACATCAGACAGACTGGGAGATCATTTTGTTCAGCACCTTGGCTCTGTCTGCTGCAATAGTGTGGATCTCCCAGTGGCCACCCATTTCAATTTCCCATCCCATTCCATTGCTGACATGTCCACTGACACAAGTATAGGTAAACACTGACACAGCTACAGATGAACACTGTTACAGGTGCAGGTGAACAATTACATAGGTACAGGCAAACACTGATACAGGTATAGGTGAAAACTGACACAGGTGCAGTTTGTTACTGTTATAGGTATGGACACAGGTACAGAAGCAAAGGCATTCTTCCACATACAGGTATGTTACAACAGGTTTAGGGCACCCTAAAACTGGCACAGGTGAGCACTACAGTGGACTTCAATGATGTATAAGCGCTGGTTAGAGTTACAAGTAAAGCCAAATTATGGGTATAATTATGCAAGAGACAATGTGGAGCACCACCAGGGCACAGATGACCACTGCAACAGCATTACAGGTATCGTGTAACACAGTCCCAGATAGAACATTGCACTGGGACCTGTTTCTGAACTCAGAACATCATTCAAGATGGTGAACCCTCACAAGGCATTGGTCCCTGGTGGCGTACCTGGCAGGGTATTGAAAATCTGTGCCAACCAACTAGCCGGAGTGTTCACGGACATTTTTAATCTCTCATTGCTGCAGTCAGAGGTTCCCACCTGCTTCAAAAGGGTATCCAGTGCCAAAGAGCAGAGTGAGCTGCCTCAATGACTATCAGCCAGTAGAACTAACATCTACTGTGATGAAATGCTTTCAAAGGTTGGTCATGACCAGAATAAACATGTACCTAAGCAAAGGATCGGACCCACTACAATTCGTCTATCGTCACAATCGCACCACAGCAGACACAATATTATTGGCTCTCCACTCAGCAATGAATCATCTCATAAACAGCAAACGTACATACGGTTGCTCTTCATTGACCACAGCTCACCCTTCAATACCATTATTCCCTCAGTGCTGGTTTACAAGCTCCAAACCATGGGCCTCTGCACCCCATTTAGTAACTGGATCCTTGACTATTTCATCAGATGAGCACAGTCAGTTCAAATTGGAAACACCTCCTCCACACAAACTATCAATTCAGGCGTACCCCAAGGATACGTGCTTAGCGCACTGCTCTACTCACTGTGCACCCGTGACTGTGTGGTCGGGCACAATTCCAATGCTATCTACAAATTTGCCAATTACATCACAGTTATCGGCAGAATCACAAACGGCAATGAGGAAGCGTACACGAGGGTGATTGATCAGCTGGTTGAGTGGTGTCACACCAATAACCTTTGCACTCAATGTCAGCAAAACCAAGCACATGATTGTGGACTTCAGGAGGAAGTCAGGGAACACGACCCAGTCCTCATCAAGGTGTAAGCAGTGGAGAGCGTCAAAACCTTCAAATTTCTGGGTGTCAATATCTCTGAGGATCTGACCTGAGCTTCCATGTTGAGACATTCACGAAGAAGGCTCACCAGCAGTGAGGTGTTTGAGGCGATTAGGTATGTCATTGAAGACGTTTGAAAACTTCTACTTCTTGGAGAGCATTCTGGCTGGTTGCATCATTGTCTAGTATAGAAGTGCCAACGCTCAGGACAATAAAAAAAAACTCCAGAGGGTTGTTAACTTGGCCTGCAACATTACGAGTACCATCGAGGACAAGAGGGGGTGTCTAAAGAAAGCAGCCTCTATCCTCAAGGACCCCCACGACCCAGGCCACGCTCTCTTCACTCTGCTACCATCAGGAAAAAGGAACCTGAAGACGAGCACTCAGCGGCACAAGGACAGCTTCCTCCCCACTGCTGTCAGATTCCTAAATGGTCAATTAACCAAAGGCACTTCCTTCTTTTGATTTTTTAAATTTATTGTTGTAAGGTGGTTTATATGAATGTTTGCACTGTGGTGCTGACGCCAAGCAATGAATTTTGTGACTTGTTCATGACAGTATAGTCTGATTCTGATTTATGGATGCACTGCCACCCATGCTAGTGGCTACTGTGACTGACACAGTTAACAGTTGCTGCAGGTACGAGGCGACCTTGCAGAGAGATGTTGCAGGAGATACAGGTGAGCGTTACATTGGGCGCAAGTGAGTGTAGTAACGGATGCAGCTGGCACCTGAGTGTTGCAGACGAGGTCTGCTGCAGGCACAAGGGAGTTAAAGATTCATCCGACACTTCAGATTGGAGCACTCTTTGCTCAGTGTCCTCTCAGATTTCTTTTTATCCATTATGCTCGACCATTGTCTTTACCTTTTTGGATATTTTGAAGGGAACAATCTCAACGTAATAGGTCACTGTAACGACCTGTAAAATAATGTCATTCCTCAGGCAAAAGTCAGGCAGCTACACAAAAGATTATTTTGATGTCTAACCAATTTTGTTAACATTGAATGCAAAACAGTTAAAAGTCCCATATTTATAGCAGACACTTATAGCAAATCCAATCTTTTGCTTTCTCGAAAATAAACTAAAATCGACTTTGCTGGTTTCCAATGTAAGACAGATTTTGAAATCGTACCCATTTATTTTTGAAAATGGAGTGGCACTGAAGTGCAGATCACACCTTATAGATCCACTGTCCCAGGTTCAATCGTGATCTCTGGTGCAGTCTGTGCGGAGTTTGCATGTTCTCTCTGTGACCATGGGTGTTTTCCTGGGGTACTCTGGTATCCACCCAGATCTCAAAGACATGGGAGCTGGTAGGTTAATTGGCCGCAATAGAATTTACCCATGTTGTAGGTAAGTGGGAAAATCTGGGGATTGGCCACAAGATTGAGATGTAGGGAAAATCATTGGTTAATGAGCCCTCATTGGCCCAATGGGCTGAATGGTCTTCTCCATGCTGTAGGAAACTAGGGAAAATTGCTCTCTGGTAGTGCAAATGTTGAAATCCACACAGCTACTGGCCAAATTATTGAGTTAAAAATTAAACAAACCCAAAACCTGGAGCTCTTGGATACAGAACTGCCTGCCAAAAAATCCACAATAATGGGACTCCCCTCAAAAACTTCAACCATCAATCCAACCTTTGAAAGGTGAAAAACACGGCAATAATTTTCAACCTTGGAAGAAGTGGAAAGCTGACGATAGAGGAAAAGGCTGCCTGTTGGATTTTCCTTTCCATTGCAAACTGCAAAAAGGGCCATGTTACACTCGAGCAAGCAGGTTGTTTAGAGGCCACAAATGATTACTTTGAACAGTATTTCCATTGGCAGGAAACACTCTGACTACAGAAGAGCAATAGTTTCTCCCAACCCCAAAAAATTTCCAGTGGTTTTACATGCCACAGGCCTGTCATAAGGAGGATTCCTGAACTCCATAACTATAAAGATAATAATAAGCTTGTGGCTGGAATCAACCTTAAATTTTCACTGTATCCAGCTGCCTATATTGGCTGGCTCCTTGGGAGCTCCATTACTGGAGAGATACCATTACCAGACATCGTCCTCTCCCTGTCTGTGACCAGGAGTGATCTCTTTAAATAAAAATTGCAAAAATAAGAATGCCACACTAAATGCGCTGATTGGCAAATAGGCACCGTCACTTTGGTGAATTTCATTGATTAGGAGTATCAAGTCACCTTTATTTATTGTTTATAGCATGCTTGCAAGACAACATAGCATTTCTCCAGGACCATGGAGTATATTTAAATAAATATAAATTAAAATAGAAGTTAAACACATAAAATATTAAAATGAATACTGTAAGTGTCCCCGATACCTAGGTACTCTATGTATAGATGTTTTTGGAATTCAAGAATCTGATGGCCTGGAGGAAAAAAACTGCTGCCTGATCTGGACGTATGGGCCCTAGCTCTGCAGTACCTCCTACCAGATGGCAGAAGGGTGAACAGTTTACTTGAGGGGGGTATGTGGAGTCCGATTGCCTTTCGCCTGCATCGAGTGTTGTTGATGTCCTTTGTGGTAGGAAGAGACCCCCCCCAAATATCTTATCCGCTGACTCCTCTATCCTCTGCTGGGTCTTGCGGTCCAAGGTGATACAGCTTCCAAAACAGGCAGTGATGCAGTTGAACAGGATGCTCTCAGTACATCCTCTGTAGAATGTAGTGAGGATGGAAGGTGGGAGATGAACTTTCCTCAGCCTTCGCAGGAAGTTGAGGTGCTGCTGGGCTTTCTTGGCTATGGAACTGGTGTTAAGGGACCAGGTGAGATTCTCCACCAAGTGCACCCCAAGGAATCTGATGCTCCTGACAGCCTCATCAGTTGAGATGTCAATGGTCAGCGGAGCGTGGTCCCCCTGGACCCTCCTGAAGTTGACAACTATCTCTTTTGCCTTTTTAAAATTCAGATATAGGTTGTTGGCTCTGCACCAGTCCATTAGCAACTGCACCGCATCTCTGCACGCTGACTTGTCATTCTTACTGATCAGGCCCACCATGGTCGTGTTGTCATTGAACCTGATGATGTGGTTTGAGCTGTGTTTAGCTGTACAGTCGTGGGTCAGCAGAGTGAATAACAGTGGACGAAGCACGCAGCCCTGCGGGGCACCTATGCTCAGTGTAATGATCTTTGAGGTGCTGTTTCTGATCCAGACTGCCTGAGGTCTCCCCAGCGGGAAATCGAGAGATCAGAGCTAAAGTAAAAAAAAAGAATTATATGCCAAACTAGGACAAAAGGTTCAGGAGGTGTATAGAAACACAGAAATTAAGAGCCATAGAGCCCCTCAAGCAGTCACTATTCAAAACAATCATGGCTGATCACATATCTTCAGAAACCCATTCCAGGTTTCTCTCCATACGCAGTGCCAGGTTGATTTAGAAGCAAAAGTTGCATATGCCAGGGGCCTGCATTTCCCTAATGTTTGCAAGCTATCAATTTCAAGGGGATCTCACATTAACAGATTTGAAACATGATTATCTGCCATGCACGGTGGGGGTAGTACATATAATCTCCTTTTAAGTTACATTTTAAGGAACATAGAGAGCTCAGGACATGATTTGAAATGTAAAAGAGCAACTGTTTCATTGTTCCAAGATTGCTCAATACAATACCTTTGCAGAGGCAAATCGACGGAGGAGGGAATCCCGGGCAAAACTAGCTGACTCAGCATTTTTCTTTTAAAAATATTTTTGTTGTTTAATTTCTTAATCCTACACACAAAGTCTACTAATATAGCTGAAAGCATGTCATATCATATATATATATCAAAAATTAATCAAATGTCAATCAAATCTATACATATTTGTTGCTTTAACATTAATTCTGGATGGAAACCGAATGAGTTACAATATAACAAGCACCCACCCTTCCTCCCCCCCAACTCTTTTGTTCGGACGCCTGCCGGCATTTTGTCGTACTTTGCTGAATGGCTCAGGGGTTCTGTATCTTTCCCTTTGCTGCATAAAGGACATGGTTCGACCTGCTGAGCTTCTCCAACAACATTTTGTGTCTTTACTTCAACCGCGGTGTCTACGGAATGTTGTGATTTACTAGATCATAACATAGTAATATCTGTCTAATGTGATAATATGATCTAGGACAACTATCATTAAACCTGTATATAATCAATTAATCTAAAAAAAAGGAATAAAAAGAAAAAAAAAAGAGAAAAAAAACTAAATCTAATCTACCTCTTAATCAAGGCTAATTTATAGAGGGAAAAAAAATAAAGGTACGAATCGAATAGCGACCTTCAGAAACCATGTCAGCTCTGACATGCAGCCTTTTTACATCGGAATGGGATGGAGCCAGAGATAGGGACACAAATTTCCATTCCCCGCAAAATACTAGGGTGATCTATAAGATCACCATCAGGAGATCAAATCTGGTCTGAACAAAGAATGAATTCTTCTGCACTTTTTTTAAAAAACTTTGTGACCCTTTTTGCCTGCTTTCTTTTGAAAGAAGCAATATTTTGTCAAAAGACCAAATTCCGTTTTAATATTTAGATGATTATACAAACAGCAAATACATCTTGTTAAATATTGATAAGCAGCACATCTGTCCTTGTTAAAAGGTAGGATAACGGCAAGCTAAAACAATTTGTTATTGTCACCAAAGCTGAGAAAGCGATCCCTCACTCCCCACCCATCCTAAAGACTAAACAGACGGCACGGCACGAAGACCCAGCCGCAGCAATCTGCAAGGAAGGCAACATTATCGCTGGTGGATTCCAAGAAGCATGTTGAAAACTGATTTACCATTTATGTTGAAATTTATGCACTGACTGTGGAAAGACAGTTACACTATAAGTTCACGGGCAGATGATACTGTTGAGTTCAGGAAACAAAATCTGTAGTTAGTAGTTGTGAGGAAGGGTGAGTTGAAAATAACATTGTCTAATTGCAAGGCAATGACTTTTGCTTCCCTTGACAAATCCTGATGTTTACCACACAAGGAAGGAACAGCAGGAAACAAAGGCAGATTAATCTGCAGCTAGATTGCCTTTTAGTGAGAAGATGGCCTTGGCAAGTTAATTAAGCAGGAGCCTGTAAAAAAAGTCTATTTACATAGTAAATCCTGGCCACTATGTAAGTGTGGACAACTTTGGATTAAATTACAGCCTCACGAATATGAGAACCTTTCTCCAGGTAGCCCTTCTGTAGCCACCCTAAAAATTACACAATCCTCTAAGGGAAAACTATTTTCCTGTCTGGTGTCTAATAAATAAAGCGCACCCCCTCACTCTGCCATTCCGTAAAAAATAGACCACAAGGTTTGTTACACTGCTGTGTTTAGAATAGACAATGGCAGATTTTCTCCGAATCACCAGAAAGCCAAATGACTTATTTCCTCAAGTCACCCATGTAAGATTGTATCCATTCATAAAATACACGAGGTTATATTGGCAATGATTTATCGCTTGGAGTTCATCTCTCACCTCTGAATTTAGCTTTCCTTGGCATTTGGTGTCCAACTTGCCTCTCATTTTCTCTTTTAAACCACTAAATGTTTTAATATTTATGTGTATTTTCAAATTTTGGGCCCCTTTATATCATATGCCCCGCACTAGCTTAATCCAGCCCTCTCCATACCCCTTGACTCCTTTCACCAAGAGAGCTATATCCCACTCCCTTTTCATTAATGTCTGATGAACTGGTCTCAACAACTTTGCGGAAAAGAAAATTACGATGGGATGAGGAAGGAACAAGCGAGAGTAAATCAGAAACAGATGTTCAAGGGTGAAAGCACAGGACTAATGTGGAGGAAGTTTAGTGACCTCTGGGTCAGGAAAAAAGATGGTAGGAAAAGGGAACCATGGTTGACGAAACAGGTGAGGCAGCTGGTCAAGAAGAAGAAGGAAACATACATTAGATGTAGGAAGCAGGAAACAGGACGAGCTCATAAGAAGTGTATGTATGTGGTACCCAGAAAGGAGCTTAAGAAAGGAATAGAACTCAAAGGGGGGCTTGACGAGGCCTTGGCATGTAGGATTTTAAAATTTTTAATTTTTTTTTATTTTTCACACTGTGAACCATATCAATCAAAATATATACAAACATTTCCCTCTTGAATATACACAGTGGCATTTTCTCCCCTCTTTCCCCCCTCCCTTCCCTCCCTCCTTCCCACCCTCCTCCAAACCCATTAAATGTTCAATATATACAATACAGTAAAACCATTAAACAATGTCATCACACAATGAAAATAAACAAGAAAAATGTGTCATCTACTTTTACACACTGGATCAGGTCATTTTGTCTTCTTCTCATTCTATCATTTTAGGGGGTGGGGTGTAAGATTAGGGAGAACCCCAAGACATTCTGTGCATATGTGAAGAACAGAAGGATGATGGGAATGAAGGTGGGCTGTTAAAGGATAAAGGAGGCAACATGTGCCTGGAGGCACAGGAGGTTGGGAAGGTCCGAAATGAATATTTTGCTTCACATATTCACTGGAGCAATGGACCTGGGTTAGGGTGTGGTCCGAATAGAACAGGCTTATGCGCTGGATGATGTTGAGGTTAAGGTAGAGGAAGTGTTGGATCTTTTTAAAAACATTAAGATTGATAGGTCCTCTGGGCCAGACATGATATACCTCAGGTGGCTGTGGGAAATGAGGGAAGAGATAACTGGGGCAGTGGATATGATATTTATGTCCGCTTTGGCCACAGGAGAGGTGTCAAAGGAATGGAGAATGGCCCCATTATTTTAAAAAAAGGTAGCAGGGAGAATCCTGTGAATTATAGACTGGTGGTGTGCAAACTATTGGAGAGGATTCTTAAGGATGGGATCAATGAGCATTTAGAGAAGTACAGTCTACTCAAGGATAGTCAACAGGCCTTTGTGAAGGGAAGGATGTACCTCATGAGCTGAATTGAGTTTTTTGAGGAAGCAACAAAATAAATTGATGAGGATGGGGCAGTAGATGTGGTCTACATGAATTTTAGTAATCAATTTGACAAGGTCCCCCACAAGACACTCATTCAGAAAGTCATGAGGCATGGGATCCATAACTGTGTGGATAAAAAAAATGGACTTGCATGTAGAAAAAGTATTCTGTCTGGAGGTCTAGTAGAGTTTGGCAGGGATCTGTTCTGGGACCCCTGCTCTTTGTGATTTTTAGAAATGACCTGGATGAAGAGGTGGAAGGATGGATCAGTAAGTTTGCAAATTATATGAAGATTTGGAGGATGGTGCTGAAGGTTGTCGTAGGTTACAAAAGGATATAGATGGGTGGCAGAGTTGGGTGGAAAAGTGTCAGATGGAGTTCAATCTGGAGAAGCATGAGATGATGCATTTTGGAAAGACAAAGCTGAAGGTTGAGTACAGGATTAATGGTCATTTACTCAAGTGTGATTGAACAGAGGGTCCTTGGGGGTTCAAATCCATACCTCCCTCGCACTTCAGGTTGATAGGATAGTTAAGAAGGTCTATGGGATGCTGGGCTTCATTAATAGGGGGATTGAATTCATGAATAGAGAGGTCATGTTGCAACTCTATAAATCTTAGAGTATTGTGTTCAGTTCTAGTCACCTCATTATAGGAAAGATGTGGAAGCTATGGAGAGGGTGCAGAGGAAATTTACCAGAATGTTACCTGGATTGGAAAATAAGTCTTATGAGGCAAGGTTAGCAGAGCTGGGACTTTTCTCTTTGGAGTGTAGAAGGATGAGAAAAGACTTATAGAGGTCTACAAGATTTTGAGAGGCATATATAAAGTGGACAGCCAGTGCCTTTATCCCAGAGCATAAATATCAAACACTAGATGACATGTGTACAAAGTGAAGGGAGGGAAGTTTAGGGGAGACATCAGGAGAAAGTGCTTTCAACAGAAAGTTGTGGGTGCCTGGAATGCCTTTCCTGGGATAGTGGTGGAAGCTGAAACATTACAGGCATCACCTCACACATATCTGGATTGAACTCCATCTGCCACTTCTCTGCCTAACTCTGCATCCTTCTGTCTATACCCCCTTTTTACCTTCAACAATCTTCAACTCCATCCACAACTCCTCCAACCTTAGTATCATCCGCAAACTTACTGTCCCATTCTTCTGCCTCTTCATCCAGGTTATTTATAAAAATCACAAAGAGCAGGGGGTCCCAGAACAGATCCTTGTGGTACTCCATTAATCACTGACCCCCCAGGCAGAATACTTTCCTTCTACTACTACTCTCTGCTTTCTACCTGCAAGGCAATTTTTTATCCACACAGCCAAGGTTTCCATGGATCCCATGCCTCGCGATTTTCTGAAAAAGTCTCTAATGGGGAACTTTGTCAAATGGCTTACTAAAATCCATGTAGACCACATCTACCACATCTACCCTCATCAATTACTTTTATTACCTCCTCAAAAAAAAGGCCATTAAATTCGTGATGCACGACCTTCCCTGCACAAAGCTGTACTGACTATCCTTGAGTAGACTGTACTTCTCCAAATACTCATAGATACTATACTTATGAATATTCTTCAATAAGACACACTGATGTAAGACACACTGTTCAATAATTCCCAGGAATTAATTCCCTATTACCTTTTTTAAACAAGGGGACTTACATCTGCCATTCTCCAATCCTCCGGCATCACCCCTGTAGGCAAAACGAACAGAAAAATCATAACTACTGCTCCAGCTATCTCTTCCCTCACTTCCCACAGTGACCTGGAGAATATCGCGTCCACCCATTCATCCATTGAGCACAAGTACCTACTGACACGAATCCCAATGTATTCTCCCTGCCCAGGTAATAATACTAACCTAAAGTCAATTCATCCACCAATTTGAGAGGTGAAGGGAAAGTAGGGGAGAACAAACTTCTTACTGACAGCTCCGTACTCGAACTCAGGTAGTTGGCACTGTAATGGCATGCACTAGCCACTATGCCATTTGTGCCATCAGTTGATATAAACAAACCTCCGTCTTACTGCATCCTTCCAGATTATCGGCCACATGGCAAACAATTGGCACTTAACATTTTGATGCGGAAAATCATTGGTTTCATGTTTCACAATAAACTAGAAGAAAAAATCCTGCACTTATTTAGTAAAGTTCTAGTACACATTTCAAAGCATTTTATTTCTCATTGGTAGCGTCTGAGCCTCAGACAACACAAATCCACAAACATTCATCAGATGCACCCAAGTGAACACATGGAAAGCCTTAAGTACACATTACAAATAATAATAAATTTGCAGTGAAATGAAAGGTAGTTATCGGATGTGCTGATTTATAATTTCTATTTATTATTTGCAAATAGAAACTGTATATCTGCATACCTGAAGGAGTTTCAGGAACTGAGGAGCCAGATGAGAAAGAAAATCTGGAGGGCATAAAGGGGACAGGAGGTAGCTGCGGCAGATAAATTTTAATTATTTAAAATTTAGAAATACGACACGGTAACAGGCTAGGAGGGTGGGAGGAAACTGGAGCATCCAGAGAAAACTCCTGCAGACGTGGAGAGAACGTAGAAACTCCTTACAGAGAGCACCGGATTTGAACTTGGGTCACAGGCACTGTAATAACGTTGCACAAACTGCTATGATCCAAAGATGAAGCGCAGGCTGCCTTCAGGAGAGCGAATCCAAGGAACGCATTCGACCGGATGGAGTACCTGAATGAGTTTTAAAAATCGATGCTGACCAACTTGTCATTGTATTCATGGACATCCTCAAAATCCCACTCCTGTCAGGTATGGTACGCACCTGTTTCAAACAGGCGTCAATTGTATCTGAACCCAAGAAAAATGTAGTAACCTGCCTAAATGACTATTGACCAGTGGCACTCACATAAACAGTAATGAAATGTTTTGAAAAGCTGGTGTTGAAACAGATCAGATCCTGTCTACAGCAGATACCATCTCACTGCCTCTACACAAAGCCCTTGTTGCAGGTTATATTATATTTTATATTGTATATAAATATGTCTTTAAAAGAGAGAGATTATAGGGGGTTTAGTGTAGGTCACTTCACAAACAGACAGTAACACTTCACAAAAGACATCTCATTTGAAATGCAAGAGCTATGCATAAACAGATTTCATGTCCACAGTGACTTTACAGAAACTTTAGAAGAATAAAGTTCACAAGTAGATGTTAATTGGCTGATGTTTCAAAGTAAATGGAGAGAGAGAGAGAGAGAGAGAGAGAGAGAGAGAGAGAGTGAGAGTGAGAGAGAATGAAAGAGAGAGAGAGTGAGAGAGAGAGAGAAAACAAACAATTTTTTGGAGGCTGCAACATGGAAAGCTGGCATGCTTGTTGAAAACCCCATTTTGAAGATGGGTTGTGAGTTCTGAGTTCAGCCTGTTGAAAAGCCCTTGTGGTCCTTACAAGAGGAAGTGGCTGGTTAGAGTGTTTCTCCTGAAATAAGGGAAACAAGAGGAACTCCATGGTGACCTGGAAGAAGAGGTTAGAATTTGGAAAACCCATGATGGGGCAAGTTTCTTTGACAAGACACTGAAGTGACTGATTGGAGGAAATCAGTCTGTGTGCATCCAATAAACAACAAATCTCTCTCTGAAACCAACAAGAACCTTCCTGAGCAGTAACCATTAAACTATAAGCACTAGAGCCTGGTGAAGATTCATAAATGTTAAATTCTGTGCACAATATAAGAATTGCTTGATACCGGTGAACTTGGAGGAGTGAGAAATGAGAAATAACTTTCCTGAATGTATCCACATTGCATACACGTGCGCTTAGAATAAGAAAGGGGTTAAGTTAGGTTAAATTAAGTTAATAGTAATAAGTTTGATCCTGTTTTTATTTTTAAAGAAAATTAAAAGCAACTTTTGTTTAAGTTACCATTTCTCTTGGTGAATTTCTATTGCCGCTGGGTTTTGGGGCCCTCTGGACTCCTGAACAGCAAGAATACATACATCAGGATGCCCTTTATCAAGTACAGTTTGGCATTTTATATCATCATTCCCTCAAAGATTAACAACAAACCCCAAGAACCGGGACTCAACCCCCACTGTGTAATCGGATCCTAGATTTCATCACCTCCAAACCACAACCAGTGAGGATTGATAAGAACATGATATTACAGTAGTGGGTGGTATAAAAGGGATCAATGAGTCGGCATACAGGAAGGAGATTGAAAACCTGGCTGAATGGCGCACCAACGATAACCTTGCACTCAAGGTCACCAAAAGTAAGGAGCTGACTGTTGACTTCAGGAAGGGAAAGCCAGAGGTTTACAATCCAGAGATCATTAGAGATGGAGAGGGTGAGCAAATTGAAGTTCTTGGAAGTCACTATCTGAGAGGATCTTTCATGGACACAACCCACCAATGGCATCATGAAGAAAGCACGTCAGTACCTCTAATTCGTCTAGAGTTTGCGAAAATTTTGGTTTGATACCAGAAACCCCAAATTTCAACAAAGTTGTGGTGGGAAGTGCGCTGACCAGCTGCATCACAGTCTGGTATGGGAACACCAATACCCCTGAGTGTAAAGCCCTCCAAAAGGTAGTGGACACAGCCCAGGACATCACAGGCAAAACCCTCTCCACTGTTGACAACATCTACAGATTACGCTGCTTCAGCAGTCATCAAAGACCCACACCACCCAGCATATGCTCTGTTCTCACTGCTGCCACCAGGGAAGAGGTGGCACCACCAGGTTCAGGAATGGCTGCTACCCCTCCACCATCAGACTCCTCAGCATCAAACTCAAACAGGGATTATTTAAGGACTCTAACTTTTGCACTTTATTGTTTTTTTAATCTCTCTCTATATTGCACATTTTGTTTACATATCTTTATTTGTTTACATGTGTATGTTGAGTTTTTTTTTTGCTTTGCCAAAAAGTAGGAATTCTGCCTCACCCACAGAAAAAAGAATCTCAGGGTTGTATGTGATATTCTGACAATACATCGGAATCTGCTAACTGTGCTGCCCCGAGCCCCAATAACATTAAACATAATCCCAAGAGATTTTAAAAGAACATGACAGTAAAAAGGGTAACCAGATAAAAACATTGGACCCCTCAGGAATCGATGAAGCCAACTCTTTGTGGATCCATAGGAGATGGAAAAGGCCCTCAAAGAATACTTCTCCTGTTTTTACTGTGAAGAACTTTGGGTAGTCAATTATAGTGTCTTGAGAACAGTCAGCATTACAGCTGAGGAGGTGTTTTAGGTCCTGAGGTACATGAAGGTACACAAATCTCTTCAGCCTGATCAGATGGATCTAAGAACATGTGGGAAGCTAGAGAAGAAACTGCAAGCACCCTGCAAGCTGAGATTCATCAGTCATTATTAAACATGGGTGAGTGCCAAGAGACTGGAAGGTGGCAAATGTTGTGTTTCTATTCAAAAAGAGCTGCAGGGAAATATCTGGAAACTACATATCAGTGAGCCCAACATCTGTGGTTCGTAAGTTGCAAGAAAGTATCCTAAGGGAGAAGATATACATGGACTTGGATGGACGTGGTCTGATTAGGGACAGTCAGCATGGTTTTGTAAGTGGGAGGTCATGTCTCACAAATCTGATCATGTTTCTTGAAGA
The DNA here is from genome assembly GCF_036971445.1 of Narcine bancroftii. Classification (NCBI taxonomy): domain Eukaryota; kingdom Metazoa; phylum Chordata; class Chondrichthyes; order Torpediniformes; family Narcinidae; genus Narcine; species Narcine bancroftii. Next base: position 472,058,491 of record NC_091469.1, read on the forward strand.
TGTGACGGAGGTTGATGAGGGTAGGGCTGTATGCACGGACTTCAGCAAGGCATTCGATAAGATCCCACGCGGTAGGTTGCTCTTGAAGGTTGGATCACACAGGATCCAAGGGGAGATCACAGAATCAAGAGATAATGAGCTTCATGGTAGAAAGTAGAGAGTGATCGTGGAAGGTTGTTTCACTACCTGTGGTGTGACTAGTGGTGTGCCACAGGATTTGGTGCTGGGCCTATTGTCATCTATAATCAATGGTTTGGATGAAAATGTGCAAGGCATGACGAGTAAGTTTGCAGATGACGCTGAAGTGTCTGGTATTGTAGATAATGAAGATGGTTGCCAAAGGTTGCAGCAGGATCTTGATCGCAATGGCTACGGAGGTTGCAGACTCTGGGGATGCAGAGGACTGGTGCAGGGTTCCTGAAAATGGGGAGACAACCCCCCCCACCTGCCCCCCAATTTTAGAAGGACAAGCAGTGTGGATAACCCAGGAGACAGGTACCTTGGCAGGGGATCAATGAGGGGCGTTGAGGCTGACGAACACACTATGGGTGTCTCGAGCAAGGAACTTATATAGGCTATGGGTGGCTGCAGTCAAAGGATCATAACTGACCATGAACTGCTGGAGACTGACTTATAGGTTATCAGGTATCAGACCTGGGATGCAAGAGGTTTCCTGCTCATTTCACAGGTGTGCATCTTGAGCTCCGGTCGCTGATATTTTGAACTGAAAGCTGTGTGGCTGCAGAGGCTGAGGGAGCACTGGAGGTGAAGCCATGGCATTCACGGAACCTGTGGGGATCCTCTTTTGCTTCCCTTTCTCCGGTTGTGAGGGGCACTGGTCAACTTTTGCTGATGGTGAATCTTTGCCTTACAGTAGAGTAAAGGAAATTTTGTGTAATATCACATTTTCTGTTTTCTTGCATGACAAAAAAAAAACTTGTAAAAAGGAGTGCAAACAGAGATTGGTGGCATCACATAGAAAGAAGAGTCACTTGTTGCTTCAGCTTGTGTTTTCTTTCTGGCCTACATCAAAAATTCTTAACAATGGCGTGAAGCAAGGCTGTGTTCTGGCACCAACCCTCTTTTCAATCTTCTTCAGCATGATGCTGAACCAAGCCATGAAAGACCCCAACAATGAAGACGCTGTTTACATCCGGTACCGCACGGATGGCAGTCTCTTCAATCTGAGGCGCCTGCAAGCTCACACCAAGACACAAGAGAAACTTGTCCGTGAAATACTCTTTGCAGATGATGCCGCTTTAGTTGCCCATTCAGAGCCAGCTCTTCAGCGCTTGACGTCCTGCTTTGTGGAAACTGCCAAAATGTTTGGCCTGGAAGTCAGCCTGAAGAAAACTGAGGTCCTCCATCAGCCAGCTCCCCACCATGACTACCAGCCCCCCCACATCTCCATCGGGCACACAAAACTCAAAACGGTCAACCAGTTTACCTATCTCGGCTGCACCATTTCATCAGATGCAAGGATCGACAATGAGATAGACAACAGACTCGCCAAGGCAAATAGCGCCTTTGGAAGACTACACAAAAGAGTCTTGGAAAAACAACCAACTGAAAAACCTCACAAAGATAAGCGTATACAGAGCCGTTGTCATACCCACACTCCTGTTCAGCTCCGAATCATGGGTCCTCTACCGGCACCACCTACGGCTCCTAGAACGCTTCCACCAGCGTTGTCTCCGCTCCATCCTCAACATCCATTGGAGCGCTTACACCCCTAACGTCGAAGTACTCGAGATGGCAGAAGTCGACAGCATCGAGTCCACGCTGCTGAAGATCCAGCTGCGCTGGATGGGTCACGTCTCCAGAATGGAGGACCATCGCCTTCCCAAGATCGTGTTATATGGCGAGCTCTCCACTGGCCACCGTGACAGAGGTGCACCAAAGAAAAGGTACAAGGACTGCCTAAAGAAATCTCTTGGTGCCTGCCACATTGACCACCGCCAGTGGGCTGATAACGCCTCAAACCGTGCATCTTGGCGCCTCACAGTTTGGCGGGCAGCAACCTCCTTTGAAGAAGACCGCAGAGCCCACCTCACTGACAAAAGGCAAAGGAGGAAAAACCCAACACCCAACCCCAACCAACCAATTTTCCCTTGCAACCGCTGCAATCGTGTCTGCCTGTCCCGCATCGGACTTGTCAGCCACAAACGAGCCTGCAGCTGACGTGGACTTTTTACCCCCTCCATAAATCTTCGTCCGCGAAGCCAAGCCAAAGAAAAAGAAACATCAAAAATTCTTAACATATCTCAAGATGCAAGTCTGAGCTCTCAGGAAAGTGACTCTCTGTCATCACTGGACAGGCCTTCTAAACATCTGGGTTTGATCCCTGTACCTTCACCAACATGATGCGAAATGCTCAGGAGCATCATTATCTCATCACATACATCAACTAGCTACCTGGTATATCTGCAAAAAGCTATCATTAACTTATTTTTTTAGAAAAATCGTCTCGTGTATCAAGATCCAGGATTTTTCACACTGACACATAAACAGGATAAAAGTCATCAACAAAACTTTCTGCTTTGACAGCAGGTAGTAATGGCACTTAGTGCTCCAAAGATGGACTTGATGACTAAGCGAGCTACAAACATTTCCTCTAACCTTTTTTGAAGATTTCAGAAATTGAGAATGATTGCCAATTTTTTTTTAATATAAGATCTTGACATTGTCCTTTCAAATAAAGTGATCATCAGTAATTCAGTTACCAACCAGTATCTGGAGCTCTGGATTAAAAAAATCCAAGAGCAAGCTTTCGAACCTCGTCACTGGTGCTGGGGAACTGAACTTAAGGTGATTAAATACTGTATTTTTTTTTAAAGAAAAATTAGTCATGATCTGCAAGCCCAACTGCAAAGCAGCCGGGGAAATTTAAAATCTAAATTTAAATAAATTTTAATTTAGACAAACAGCACAGTTACAGGCCATTTCGGCCCATGAGTCTGTGCCACTCAATTTACTCCAAATTGACCCACAACACCCCCCTCCCCCACCCCCAGTACATTTTGAACAGTGGGAGGAAACCCACGCAGACACGCGGAGAACAGGCCATCTCCTTACAGACAGCGCAGGATTCAAACCCCCGCTCCGATCGCTGGTGCCCGTAAAGGTGCTGCGCTAACTGCTACGCCAACCGTGCCACCCCAAATCTGGGATAAAATGCTAGAATCAATAACTGTGCCACCAAGCTATTCAATTCTTGTAAAAAATCCATCTGGTCTATTGATTTCCTTCAGAGGAAGAAATCTGTATGTTTATCCATTCGGGTCTAAATGTGGGACTAGCTCACTCACTTGCGGAGTTGAGTCTCAAACACCCTCTGAAGTAGTCTCGTAAGCCTTTAAGTTCAAGTGCAGATTAGTGTGAAGCGTTAAACAAATGCCTTGACAGTAATACCCAGAGAATGGTGGTAGATTTATTCTCCTGAAGAGCATCTTACAATAGCCATGTTGTTTTGTTCTCATCGATTCAGATCATAAATTCTACTCAAAGTCTTTCAGAGAATTTCTAATTTTGCAAATAGGTCTTGCATTTTATTAAAAATTCTAGAACATCTACAGTATTTAAATTTTATTGGCTGAACTCAGGTCTCCAAATTGTGAGTCAAAATGTTGGTTTACCAGCTCAATATTTAACCCCTACGCCACCTCAGGCATAGGGTCAGACGGAAATATGTAGCTTAGCAACAGGCCATTCAGCCCAGCAGGTCCGTGCCAACCATCAAATTTCAATCTATATTAAATGCAGTGCAATACACTAAAGTGCCAGACAAACTCAGCAGGTCATGTAGCATTTATTAGAAGGATAACCAACATTTTCGCCTGAGCCTTTCATCAAGATATGGGGAAAAAAGAGTCAGGTGTCTGAATAAAAAGGTGGGGGAAGGGGAGGAGGAGAGGAGAAAAGTGGGGGTGGGGAGTACTCATTGGCCATCCATTTCAATTCCACACACCATTCCCACACTGACATGTCCTTGATTTGTCCTCATGTACAGTCCAATCAAGGCTACCTGCAATTTGGAGAAACAACACCTTACCCTCCAACCAGACAGCATAAAAACTGACTTCTCCAATTTCCATTACACCCCTCGACCAAGTCTCCCCCTTGCCTTATCCTTCTCCCTCCTTTAATTCAGCTTCCCACCCCCTTCCCTTTCCTCTCCTATCAGAGAGCCACACTCTCCCCATCAGTACTCATCACGTTTTTATTTCCACCTTTCCACCGATGACCTCTTACCTGTTAGCGTGTGCTCCTTCCCTTGTCCCTTCCTCCCTCCTCACCTCTTCTTCTCCATCACCCAGCTTTTCATGCAGGTTCCTGCCTGTTTTTTCCCTCATACCTTGACGAAGGACTTCGGCCCAAAATGTCGGTTATGCTTTACTTCCTATGGATGCTGCATGACCTGCAGAGTTTTTCCCAACACATTCGTGCATTGGACTCGACTGCAGTATCTGCAGACATTCTCGTTTAACCGCAATAATGCTATTTTGGGATGTGAGAGAAAAGCGGAACACTCCAAGGAAACATGCACTGCCATCCCAAACTCCACACGTACAGTCAGGATTGAAACCAGGCCTCTGGTACTTTAAGGCAGCTGCTCGACACCGCCTGCCACACTTGTATAATATAAAAAATTAAGGGACTGTGATCCTAATATTATTCGTGTGGGGGTGGCATGGTTAGCCTAGCAGTTAGTGTGAAGCTATTACAGTGTCAGCGACCCGGGTTCAAATCTTGAGCTGTCTGTAAGGAAATTTGCACTTTCTCTTCTGTCTGTGTGAGTTTCTTCCATGTGCTCTGGTTTCCTCCCACCATTCAAAATGTACGGGGGGGCTATAGGTTATTTGGGCGACATGAGATTGTGGGCTGGAAGGGCCTGTTACTGTGCTGTGTCTCTAAATTTCTTTGATTTACTCTGATGCCCACATTCTTTATACTGTGAGAATACTATTAGATTCCGTCTCACTTGCTGGTGACTATCCTACATCTTCTGTTATACTTTGGCCTTAAGTGCATTATTTATTTGCAGTGAAGTCCAAAACAGTTTCTAATTTGGTGGAAGGCCCTTAAATTCCTTGTGAAGAGTGAAAAGCTCGAAATAAGAAGATTGTTTCTGAAAGCTTTAATGCGGTTGCTGGGGCTCCTTCTATTTTCTCTTTAACAGACAGATTAGCCAATGCATTTTACAGTGATTGTCATGCAGCTGTTTAAACACCTGACAAAGAAATTCCAGAGGAAATCCTGAAGAATTATTTCACTAATGTGGCTCAATACAATTCAACACCGTGGTATAAATTGGGTCCTGAGAAGAATCACAGAAGGGCAATAAAATTAAATTATTTGAAAAAATAGTGGATGGGAGGTGGGCGTTGTTGGAAACTCGAGCACTGAATTGCTCTTGAACTGAGTGGCCATTTCAAAGGGCATTTAAAATTGCTGTGCATACAGGCCAGAATAGGAAATCATGGCAGATTTCCTCACCTGATATACATTATTAGACTGATTAATAATCTAAAAGTTTGATGGACACTCTCTCTCTCTACACACATATTTACTCTCCTCTCATCCCCCCTTCCCCCACCTTTTTATTCAGACCTGCCTGTATTTTGCTTATATATATAAAAAAATAAATTGTAGTAGGATCTGATGGCTTTGAATCATTATTTTTGTTTTCCAGATTATTAGTTCAAGTTCAAGATAATTATATCTGTGTACTGCTGAACAAAACTGTGAAGGAAATGAATATCCTATAGTGCCAGTTTACACCCATTTGAGAAATTTGCACCATCCTTCAGACACCTGAAAAGGGAAAACATTTTGGCCCAGGCCTGGGAGATTGCTCACCTTTTACTTCCTATGGATGTTGTGTGACCAGCACATTTACTGTTGCATTCACCCTATTCAGATAAATTAGACCAAGAAATGTTTTTTTTTGTCCATTGGACCATAGGTGGCTGATGAGTGACCTTAGAGGTTTTTTAAGACCATGAGGAGGAGTGGGTATGATAAACATTCATAGACTGTTTTCCACAAGGCACAAAAATCTAAATCTAGAGGAAATTCAGTTGGTTAAGATGAGGGCGGGGAAAATTTAAAAGGAAAATGAAAGTTACCTTTTTCACACAGGAGCTGCTTGAGAAAGTGGTAGAGAGGGGTACAATACCAACATTTAAAAAACAGGTACATGGATTAGAAGGATTAGAAGGGCCCACACAGATGGGTATTGTAGAGCTCGTCGAAAGAACCAAAGACTTGTTGATCCAAACCAAGGCTTTTATTAGCAAAAGACAGGAGCTCTTCACAGGTGGCCGACCAGTCCAGAATGATCCGACCTGGCTAGGGACACAACCCTTTAAGGCCCAGACAGTAGGCGTGGCTAAACTCTCAGCCAATCGCTGTAAGCACAGTCTAGATACAGTAACTATATACACTTTGTACATTGGTGATAGATCTGTACTATCACAGGTATCAACATTGACAAGATGGGCCAAAAGGCCTTTTTTGGTTCTGTACTCTAATTATCCATATCAGTCCTCCTTCCACAATCTCTTTGAGCATTGCTGTGCTCTTTGTAGGACAATACACAAAAGGGCTGGAGAAACTCAGCAGGTTACCCAGCATCCATAGGAAGTAAAGGGTAAGCAATGTTCTGGGCCTGACCCCTTCATCAAGGTGTGGGCAAAAAGCAGGCAGGTGCCTGAATAAAGTAGTAGAAGGAAGGGAAGAGAAGATGAGGAGAAGAGGGAGGAAGGGGATACAGGTGGGAGGGTAGAAAAGAAAAAGCTGAGAAGTGTAATTTGTATCACAGTTTATTGTTGATGAACTATGTTGGACTACATCTCATTAAATGGTTGGGAGGGGTTCTCAAGTAGGCTATCAGCCTCTGCAAGCAACATGTTGCACTCAGCAGGTGAAGTACAATGTAGGGAAATAAAAATGTGTCTGTGACCCTTCATCAGAACTCCTTAACCTGAAATATTAACTGTTTCTCTATTCACAGATGCGGCCTGACCTGCTGAGTGATTCCAATATTTCCTGCATTTATTTCAGGTTTCCATCATCTGCAGTTTTTCTTTAATTTCCAGTTTGAACCAAGTGGACTGAATAATTTCATTCTGAAATGCAACTTGCCAAGATTTTACCTTCTCAATTTTATGCTTCCAATTACTTTGATCAATAGAGATTTGAAAGGAACTGCTGCTGTAGTGTGAGTGGGTTAATGGGAAGCCCTCCTGTCATCAGTCAGATGGCTGTAGGTTCAAGTTCCAATCGGGATGGCTGACCACAGAAATCAAAGTGGTCTCCCAGGAGGGTCATCCAGTAGAGTAGATGCTGTCCTTCAGATGATATGACAAAAGAACCACCAATATACCCTCCAAGTCTGCTCTGCCTTTCAGTTCTGGACATTGGCCTCAACTAAATTTTCCTTCCTGATCCCATCAGTCCATCTTTTCCATCTATCTCAGTCTGGAATGTACTTAATGGCTTTGTATCCACAACTCTCTAGGATACTGAATTCCAAAGATTCTCAAACCCCAGAGAAAAGAAAATCTCCTCATCTCCCTTAAATGAATGGCCTTTTATCCTTTCTGTGCCCCCTAATTGCCCACAAGGTCTTGTGTTTGTTAAGTTCCATCCCCTGGCTTGCTTCCGTGAAATCACGGGTTGTAAAACTCTGCAAACTCTGTGGTGGAAGTAAAAGCACAATGTTGGAGAAACTCAGCAGGTCCATCAGTGTCTTTTATATAGCAAAGATAAAGATATATAACCAATGTTTCAGGCTTGAGCCCTTCATCAAGGTCTGATGAAATGTAGACAGGAGACTGAACAAAATGGTAGTGGGAGGGGAGGGCAGAGGGAGTCCCAAGGGTATTAGGTGGATGCTTATCTCTGTGTGCTGTATCTTTCCATGTTTCAGCGACTCCATGATTAAGAAGAAACATTGCCAATTCCTCAACTTTCTAAGAAAACTGAAGAGATTTAGCATGATGTCAAATATTATCTCAGTCCTCTGCAGTTGCACCATGGAAAGATGTATCACAGCCTGATTTTGGAAATTCGACGGCCCAGAAATGCAGAAGGCTGCAGAACCTGGCAAATCTAGCCAAATCAATCATAGGCACTGGCTACTCAGCCAACTGAAGACATCTCTGTAAGACCCTGGCTCAAGAAGGCAGCCAACATCATAAAGGACCCCCATCCCCCTGATCACAACCTCTTCTCACTGCTTGCTTTGGGCAGAAGGTACAGAAGCCTGAAGTCCAACACCTCTAGGTTCAAGAATAGTTTATCTTTTTCAATATTTTTCTCGGTTTCATCAAGTAAATGTAACATAAGTACCTGATAATAAAGTATATACAAATCACATATAAGAATAAAAATGGTCAAGACCTTATGTTATACTGAAAAGTAAAACAAAACCTAAAAAAAAACCCACACTATACTAATTGTCAACCCCCTACCTTCAGAGGCTACTGGCTAAACATAAACAGTCCACTACCTAATTAAAAAAAGGGCATGTAATCTGTCTCTGTGGCCTCCGTCGGTCGTACCCAACCATGGGTGCTGCGCCTGTGGTAGTCACTATAGAGTGGCATCTTCAGGGCACAAGCCAGGGCAGAGATGATATGGAGTTTTGTCTGTTGCACACCCCACCCCCCACAACATGCTAATGACGGGTCCAAAGGAACAACAAAGATCGATGCAGTTTGGTGGCAGCACCATCGCAGGAGTTGCTGAGCCAGTGCTGGGTATAGCAGTCAGCCGTCTTTGGGAACCCGAATCCGGATTTTTCCTTGGGGTTTACTCCCAAAGCCTTTCCCATGGGCGGGTGTAGCCACAAGGCAGCGGAGGTTTGAAATCAGAGTTTTCCCTCTCCTGGATGAGTTACCATCTGTGGTTAACATGCCCCATCTGCCGGAGCAGAGTCAAGGTGCCAGTAGCCCGCCTTTGCCCCTTCTCCTTTCAGTGAGAACAGCTCTGCTGGGCATGAGATCTATGCCACACATGAAGGCTAGGAGTTAGACTTGGTTGTCAGAGGCTGTTTGAGATGCACGCCATGAGGAGCATTTGTGTAGCACCCTTCAAAAAATTTAAAAGTAAACTAGCCTTGGAAAATAATTAAGAAACGAACCCCATAAGGAAACAAAATTAAGAATCGTTTCAGTAGTGAAGCTATAGTTTTTTTTAAAATATTTTCTTTTTAAAACAGATTTTTCTAAGACCTCCTTGAACTACGTAACCATTACTCACTAGAAGACAAGCAAATGATCTAGCTGCAGTTTTGAAACATCACTTTTTTGGAACTCACTAAAGCTGTGACTAATTATCTAACCTTTTACATTGTACTTATGCACATGGCAAAGTTGCCATCATGGTGATTTTTATAAATGACCTGAACAAAGAAGTGGAAGGATAGGTCTGTAAGTAGGCAGATGACACGAAGGTTGGAGGTGCGATGGATAGTGCAAAAAGTTGTCATAAGTTAACAGGATTTAGACAGGATATGGAGAAGTGGCAGATGGAGTTCAATCCAGATAAGCGTGGTGATGCATTTTCTAAGGTCAAACTTGGTTAATGGCAGGATTCTTTTTAGTGTGGAAGAACAAAGGAACCTTGGAGTCCAAATCCATATAATTCTCCAGGTTTCTGCACAGGTTGCTGGACTAGCTAAGAAGGTCCATGGAATGCTGGCCTTCCTTAGTTAGAGCAGTGAGTTCAAGAGCCATGAAGGTAATGTTGCAGCTTTATAAAACTTTGATTAGACCACACTTGGAATACTGTGTTCAGTTCTGGTCAGCTTATTACAGGAAGGATGTGGAAGCTTTGGGAAGGGTGAAAAGGAGATTTACGAGGATGATGCCTGGATTGGAGAATGTGTCTTATGAGGCGAGATTAACAGAGTGAGGCTTTTCTCTTTGAAGTGAAGAAGGATTAGAGGTGACTTAATAGAAGACTACAAGATTATGAGAGACATTGATAGAGTGGACAGCCAATACCGTTTTCCCCGGGGAAAGACTACAAATCACAGACTTGATGGGCCAAATGGCCTCTTACTGTTCCTTTCCCTTGCAATCTTGTGATGTCTGGTTAAGGTGAGGAGAGGAAAACTTAGCAGAGATGTCAGGAGTAAGTTTTTTTTTAAAACACAGAGGACCTGGAAAGCACTGCCAGGAGTAGTAGTGGAGACGAAGGACACTTAAAAGACACTGACAGGCACATGAATGCAAGAAAAATGTAGAGTTATGGGAATGAGGTAGGGAAGGTTTCAATTAATGACTAGGTTTATATGGGTTAGCAGAACATCATTGGTCGAAGGGCCTGTATGGTGCTGAGAAGTTCTACATTATCCTAATACTGCAAAAAAAAAACTGTCAAAGTTTAAACTGCTTTTGTGGGTGAACATAAATGATTTTTTGAAGAGAAAGGAAATCATCCCAGAATGCCTCAATCAATGGTCTGAAATTGATTTCCTCGTTGTTATCACACAGCCATTTAAGGAAGTTTATTGTGTACACTAGATTGGCAATATTCCTTACAATATGTTTCAAAAAAGTGTTTTTCTTAAATAAGCCCCTTGAGCTATTCAGACAAGGCATCAATGCAAGTAATACTATTTGCTCGGTTTGAGGTACCCATCTTCTTACAACCTGCTGTCGATGTTCAGAATTTTCACACTTGCCAGTCGAACTCCAGGTTGCTCAGAGGCTGAGTTCCAAGCTCTGTCGATGCTTTCACTTACTTTCAACGTCCATGAGAAACAAGGATTTCCGCAAATCTGCCCTGCTCCACCATGATTCCTTTTAACAACACAGTTTGACAGCAAGGCCCTGAATAACACAGACCCTTTCCCATGTCATGGGTGACACATCTCGGCCAAAGCTGCCATAAATGATACAATTCATCAAAAGAACAGCACATCTTTTTTGTCGATTGAGGAGCAGGGTGTTTGAAGGTCAAAGATTCTGACCTGGCACAAAACGCATGGTCAGCAGTAATCCTTGCCCTCCTCCATGATTCTGAGATCGGCACTACCCACTGCAGATCAACATCACGGCCAGATTTCATTTCTGACTTGCTTGTCTGCTATGGTACAGACCCCACAGCAAGTTTAAATATTAATCCAGTTGTCTCAATCAGTTTTCAAAGCGAATGGTTCCAGTATTTAAACAGCGCGGTTAGTGTAGTGGTTAGTGCTACGCTGTTATAGCGCCGGGTTCGCTGTCTGTAAGGAGTTTGTATATTCTCCCCGTGTCTGGATGGGTTTCCTCCGGGTGCTCCAGTTTCCTCCCACAATTCAAAACGTACTGGAGGACTGTCAAGTGGGTGTAATTGTGGGCCTTTTATGTCTCAATTAAATTAAATTTAAAAAAAGTAGCCTTATCAACTCTAAGACGTTCAATTCATCAATCTAATCTAAATGACCTCTTTTTAAAATGGAGTGCTGCTTGAAGGATGGATTTCAACATCGAAGGGGTCACAGGGAGAGAGTCAGACACTTGTGTCTCTGAACCTCGCGGGGAGTGAGGGGATGAGACCAGACTCAGGCTTGGCATTGTTAAAGACAGGCCTCACGTATGAGGTGCTGCCGGAACCCCAAGCAGCAAGAGGAATCCAAATCTTCAGGGGCAGAAACCAGAAAACAATTATTAAGGTGAAGCCTACTGAAGCAAGCCAGAAAGGCAAACCTTTTCACTCTGTCATGTTCACCTCTCTTTTTATACAATCCGAAATGGCAGCCTGTCTATCAACATCCGAAAGCTTAACATTCCAGGTAAAGACTTCTGTGAAAATGTTAGGCTGCTTTTAGGCTGCAGTAATAAATGATTCAGACAGGGGATATCCATCTGCCCAGCAAGTAACAGAAGGAAGAAAAGATGGAATTAAGAAGTAAGGAATGACTGAAGGAAAATAATAAGCCGACATTTGAATTGCATCTTCTTCAATTAAAAGCTGTAATTGTAAAAATACAGAAATAAAAAGAGAAAACAATTTCTGAGGAAAGATGGGTAGTTTTAATGTTTCAGGTCCAGGACATAATACTCTATCACAAAGAGAGAAATACAAATTAGTTTTAGGTAGCAGAGAAGGAGAGGGAAGAGTGGGCAAAGCAAAAGGAATATCTCTGATAGACTGAGACCAGAAGGGAAATCTAAGATTAAATTCAGCTTCTTTGCATGATGTGTTGCTAAGTATAACACTTGAGATATTTCAACATTATTTTATTGTCATGTAATAAACCAGAAAATGTGATATTACACAAAATTTCCTTTAGTCCACCACAAGGCAGACAAGATTTGCTATCAGCAGAAAGCAAAAGAGAGTCTCCCTCGAGTCATTGAGTGTCCACGCCTTCAGCGCTCATGCAGCCTCCGCAGCCACACAGCCTTCGGTCCAAATCATCGGCAACCCGCACTCCAGGACGTACACCATTGGCACAATCAGGAAGCCTCCAGCACCCTCTGACTTCCCAGTTCTGATACCGGCTACCCTTTCAGCCAGTCTTCAGCAGTTCGCAGCCTGGTGTGAGTCCCTTGACCACAGTTGCCAGCAGCCTGCAGCCTTTGTGTGTTCCTCTCCTTGAGTCACCAATACCCTGTGTGTTCTTCAGCCTCAGACCCCCTCGCTGATCCACTGCCATGGTCACCATCCCATGGGTCATCTCCTCTGCTTTTCCTTCTCAAACAGAGATCTCCCTGTTTTCTGGTGCCCTGCACCAGTCTTCTGCTTCCCTGGATCTGCAACCACTCAGGGCTGCTGCTGTATATATGCACCAGTATCTTAGGCCCAGACCCCGCGGTGCAGGAATTTAAAATAAACCACCGTCCGCTGCTTCAATACAGAGCTGACGGTGGTCGGACTGGGCGGTTGGACCTCACAGGGGCATACAGTGTCCCCTCTCCCCATTCTCTGCCCGTGTCCAGCAAGCCAGATGACACGAATGGAGAAAAAAAAAAGATAATTTGAATCAAAGTGATGACTGGCAGAAATGGCAGGTTCTACTACAGGAGTGAGTTCCAAAGGTTAGAGAATCGGCCATTGATACAGGAAGGCTGCAATTTGTCCAGATCTGAGGAGGGTTGGGGGGGGGGATTTGAGTGGTGGGAGAGATAAGTGCTCTTCTACAAGCATGCACAGAGACTCTTTGTAAGATCACAAAATGCTGCAGGAGAAAGAGAGAGTGAGATGAACCAGTAAAGTGGCCGGCAACAGGAAGCTTAGGCTCACTCTGACAGATGTACACGTCGTGAACAACAAGTCCTGGGCAAATGTGCCTATGAATCGCTGTTTCACTGGAAAGACTGTTTCAAGTCAAGCCAAGTTTATTATTATCTGATTGCACAAATGCAACCTGATGAAACAGCTTCCTTGAGGCAAAACACGCAGACACACAACCAGACATTACACACCTACAGAAAAAACAATACATTTGCAGGACAAGTATTCATACATACAAATAAATAAAGAAATATCATTTTGTAAATGAAGGTGTCTCAGATGGTTTTTATGAGCAGTTCCTTTGGTTGTTCATTGACCATGGTCTAGTGGTGTTGGCTCTGATACTCCTGTATTTCTTTCCTAATGATAGCAGCTGAAAGATACTGTGTCGTCAGGATAATGTGAATAATTTTGTAACTGCTTAAGAATACACCCTTTTCACTGTAGTAACTGTAGTGCACCACTGTGGGCCGCATGTATATGTATATGTGTGTGAACAGTTTCCTGAGATGGTGGAAGGCATCAGTAAGTAAAGTCCCTTGTTATTTGTATCTTGCATCTCTAAGTTATTTAAGAAGCCTCCCAAGTAACACAGAGACATAACATGGTGGCAGCAGTGGGATAAGACAACAGAAATAAAGCTATACAATTGATTGTAAGTCACTGAAATCCGAAGAGGAAGAAGAAAAAAAATTACAGAAAAAAAATATCTGGAGCAACAGCTGGACTGGGAGGCTGAGGACATTGTGGAGTTGTTTGAAAAGTTTCAGTAGAAGTACAATTTAGCATTCAAAAGCTATTTTAAAAATCCAACAGCAGAGGAGAAGGTCAGTTCTATACTTCACTATAGACAGGGGAGCAAGGCCTTGACTTATTTAATAGCTGAGAGCTTACAGAGGTGGAAAAAAATGATCCAGTGCAGATATTTGCAAAGTTTGCTTCTCACCTTGAACCCAAGTCTAATCATAGAATTAAACGTTATGAGATTCAAGGCTTAATGCAAGAGACTGATGAAACTGTTGATAACTTCTTCACTGGACTAAAAACATGTTGCTGCAAAATGCAGATTTAAGGATATAAGGGAAAGATTAGTTGATCAACTAATATGGGGGAATGCACATCCTGAAGTGCAAAAGTCCTTGATAGGGAAGGACAGCTTCACGAGAAGTCAGGTGAGATGAAAGAAGGAAGCAATCCAGAACAAGCCTACGATATTTAACTTAAAGGTGAAGCTGGATACTGGATCACAAAGCAACGTCCTTCCACTCAGATTCTACCACCAGATATTCCCAGAGAACATAATAAAAGGGTATCCAAAAGATGGTGCATTGGAAACAGCAAATATCACCTCAACAATCAAACAGCTAGGGCGAGCTAAGATCAATGGCTGCCATAAGGGAAAGAACATCCTCTGCACATTCTACGTGGTAGATGCAGATGGACTAGGTCTGAATGGCTGCCGGGAGTTGCAGTTGATCTCTGTCATTTATGAGATCCAGATGAAGAAGATATCCAAAAGGATCAACATAAACACTCAACAAAAAGAGGAAATGATTTCCACAGAAGTACCTTCCAGGCCATGGCACACAGTGGGAGCAGACTTTTTCACCAAGAATCAAGAGTGGTATTTAATCGTAGCCTGTTACTACGCTAAGTTTTCATTCGTCAAAAGGATGAAAGACCTGAGAGCGTCAACTATCACCTCAAAAATGAGAGCGCTCCTTGCTGAACAAGGAATACTCGAGCAAGCTATATATGTCAATGGAACATAGTTAACATCACAAGAATTCAGAAAGCTGGCTGCAGAGTATGGTTTGTTATCATTACATCACCCCTATACTACCCCAAAGGTCATGGGTTCATTGAAAGACAAGTGCAACCTGTGAAACGCTCACTAGTTAAGTGTCAAGAAACAAAAGAAGACCCAGACCTTACTCTTCTCTCATTGCAAGCAACATTGTTAAGGGCTGACATGAAGTCCCTGGTAGAACTTCTCAATGGCAGGAGATATAAAGCAACTGTGCCAAGCAAAATGCACCCTCCAGAAGACCAGGAGGAAAACAGAAGGAAACTGGTTGATACGCAAGAAGTAGGACAGCAGCATTATAACAAACAGGCACAAACATTGCCATAACTCTTCAGAGGGCAGCATGTGCATATTCAAGAGCTGATGTTGAAATCATGGACCCCAGCAAAGGTCATTAGAGAAGCTGAGACACCAGGATCATACAATGTCGAGACAGACTCTGGCAACCAGCTGAGGAGGAACAGAATTCACAATCGGTCGACACAAGATGTGATGAAGCAGAAAGGTTTAATACCAGCAAAGCCTGCAGCACCAGTATCAAGTGAGGTATCAAGTGAAGAGACCACAACCACTAACACTGAAACATCCACACAGCAGTTGTCAGGTGAAGCACCACAAACTACATCACCTACACATGGACCAGCAACACAGAGCCCAACGGTCACAGCCAAATCCACAAGATGGTGAAGGAACATACTGCCCACAGTGCGATATCGATAAGAACTATTTAAAACAGTTGTGGAAATAAACTAGTGTACAAGTTCAGTTATTTAAATTGCATTAGAAAGGAAAGTGATAAAGAACGCTAATTTTTTCTTTATCTTGAGAAGGAGGGATGTTATGCAGTCAGGATAATGTGAACTATTTTGTAACCGCATAAGAATACACCCTTCTCACTGTAGTAAGTGTGGGGCATAAGTATATGTATGAGTGTGTATGAACAGTTTCCTGAGATAATGGAAGGAATCAGTAAGCATAATCTCTTTTGTTATTTGAATCTTGCATCTCTAAGTTATTTAAGAAGCCTCCCAAGTAACAAAGAAACATAACATAACTCTTATAAATCTATTTCCCTGCATCTATTGTACTACACTGTGATGCAGCCAGACTTGACACTCTCAAAAGAGTTCTTGTAGAAGGTTTACATCAGGGGTTCCCAAGCTGGGGTACATGTACCCCCAGTGGTCATTTGCACTTTTCAGGGGGTACATTGGGTCTGAGCGAATAACCACTACTGTACAATACATGATATTGTAATCTGCAGTCAGATTGCACAATGTCATTTTTTTCATCCTTAATTTTTAGGGGTACATGGGAACCTATAAAAATGTCCAAGGGCTACAGAGGAACAAAAAGGTTGGGAACCCCTGGTTTACATGATGGCAGCCAATTGCCTTGCCTGCTTCAGTCTTCTTAGAAAGTGCAATTGCTGCTGCTCCTCCCTGACAAGTGTTTGTGTCCCTGAATGGTGAGAGGGGAAGTAGAACAGATGTTTGCACCTCATGGAGTCTTCATGAGAGAAGACCTTGAAATGTGGAATGCTAGGCAGGGGCAATAGAGTGGGCCAGAGAGTTTCAAAATACTGAAGTGGGAAGGGTGGGTATATGATGTCCTGTGGTGGAATCTTGTGGGACTGGCTGGAAATTGGATGGGTGAACAGTACATAAAGGGAAATCTTCATGCTCTGTCCAGGAGGAGGGGGTGGGGGGAAAGATCAGAGGGAATAGCCTCAGAAATCAAAAATGTCCCTTCAGAACAGAGATAAGGAGGAATGTCTATGCCCAGAGGGTGGTGAATCTCTGGAATTCATTTCTACAAGATTGCTGTGGAGGCCAAGTCATTAAGTATATTTAGGACAGAGGTAGATCAATTATGATTTGGAAAGGGAGAATGGGGTTGAAAAGGATAGTAAATGGCAGGGTGGATTCAATGAGCTGAATTGCTCCTATGTCTTAAAGCTTGTAAAATAGATAAAGTCCAATCAAGGGCTCTGCCCACTATGGTAAAGGGGAAGCCGAGGTTCTGGAAGGTACCTGTGTGGAATGTCTCATCATGAAGAGATTCAATGGATTCAATGAGCTGAATTGCTCCTATGTCTTCTTTCTTCTTTGGCTTGGCTTCGCGGACGAAGATTTATGGAGGGGGTAAAAAGTCCACGTCAGCTGCAGGCTCGTTTGTGGCTGACCAGTCCGATGCGGGACAGGCAGACACGATTGCAGCGGTTGCAAGGGAAAATTGGTTGGTTGGGGTTGGGTGTTGGGTTTTTCCTCCTTTGCCTTTTGTCAGTGAGGTGGGCTCTGCGGTCTTCTTCAAAGGAGGCTGCTGCCCGCCAAACTGTGAGGCGCCAAGATGCACGGTTTGAGGCGTTTTCAGCCCACTGGCGGTGGTCAATGTGGCAGGCACCAAGAGATTTCTTTAGGCAGTCCTTGTACCTTTTCTTTGGTGCACCTCTGTCACGGTGGCCAGTGGAGAGCTCGCCATATAATACGATCTTGGGAAGGCGATGGTCCTCCATTCTGGAGACGTGACCCATCCAGTGCAGCTGGATCTTCAGCAGCGTGGACTCGATGCTGTCGACCTCTGCCATCTCGAGTACCTCGACGTTAGGGGTGTGAGCGCTCCAATGGATGTTGAGGATGGAGCGGAGACAACGCTGGTGGAAGCGTTCTAGGAGCCGTAGGTGGTGCCGGTAGAGGACCCATGATTCGGAGCCGAACAGGAGTGTGGGTATGACAACGGCTCTGTATACGCTTATCTTTGTGAGGTTTTTCAGTTGGTTGTTTTTCCAGACTCTTTTGTGTAGTCTTCCAAAGGCGCTATTTGCCTTGGCGAGTCTGTTGTCTATCTCATTGTCGATCCTTGCATCTGATGAAATGGTGCAGCCGAGATAGGTAAACTGGTTGACCGTTTTGAGTTTTGTGTGCCCGATGGAGATGTGGGGGGGCTGGTAGTCATGGTGGGGAGCTGGCTGATGGAGGACCTCAGTTTTCTTCAGGCTGACTTCCAGGCCAAACATTTTGGCAGTTTCCGCAAAGCAGGACGTCAAGCGCTGAAGAGCTGGCTCTGAATGGGAAACTAAAGCGGCATCATCTGCAAAGAGTAGTTCACGGACAAGTTTCTCTTGTGTCTTGGTGTGAGCTTGCAGGCGCCTCAGATTGAAGAGACTGCCATCCGTGCGGTACCGGATGTAAACAGCGTCTTCATTGTTGGGGTCTTTCATGGCTTGGTTCAGCATCATGCTGAAGAAGATTGAAAAGAGGGTTGGTGCGAGAACACAGCCTTGCTTCACGCCATTGTTAATGGAGAAGGGTTCAGAGAGCTCATTGCTGTATCTGACCCGACCTTGTTGGTTTTCGTGCAGTTGGATAATCATGTTGAGGAACTTTGGGGGACATCCGATGCGCTCTAGTATTTGCCAAAGCCCTTTCCTGCTCACGGTGTCGAAGGCTTTGGTGAGGTCAACAAAGGTGATGTAGAGTCCTTTGTTTTGTTCTCTGCACTTTTCATGGAGCTGTCTGAGGGCAAAGACCATGTCAGTGGTTCCTCTGTTTGCGCGAAAGCCGCACTGTGATTCTGGGAGAATCTTCTCAGCGACACTAGGTATTATTCTATTTAGTAGAATCCTAGCGAAGATTTTGCCTGCAATGGAGAGCAACGTGATTCCCCTGTAGTTTGAGCAGTCTGATTTCTCGCCTTTGTTTTTGTACAGGGTGATGATGGTGGCATCACGAAGATCCTGAGGCAGTTTACCTTGGTCCCAACAAAGCTTGAAAAACTCATGCAGTTTGGCATGCAGAGTTTTGCCGCCAGCCTTCCAGACTTCTGGGGGGATTCCATCCATACCTGCTGCTTTGCCACTTTTCAGTTGTTCGATTGCCTTATATGTCTCATCCAGGGTGGGAACCTCATCCAGCTCTAGCCTTAGGGGCTGTTGAGGGAGCTGGAGCAGGGCGGAATCTTGGACTGAGCGGTTGGTACTGAAAAGAGATTGGAAGTGTTCTGACCATCGGTTGAGGATGGAGATCTTGTCGCTGAGGAGGACTTTGCCGTCTGAGCTGCGCAGCGGGCTTTGGACTATGTCTTAAAGCTTGTAAAATAGATAAAGTCCAATCAAGGGCTCTGCCCACTATGGTAAAGGGGAAGCCGAGGTTCTGGAAGGTACCTGTGTGGAATGTCTCATCATGAAGAGCAAACACAACCAAGGTGGAAGAAATGGGAGGATGGACTAATGTTCTTCATGGGCATAATCAAGGTAGTTGTGAGAGTGTGTGGGCTTGTAGTGGATATTTATGTAACACCTACTTCATGAGATGGAGACAGACAGAACCAGGTAGGGAAAGGAAGAATCAGAGATGGATTGTGCGCTGGTACGAAAAGTGTGGAAATTGGTAGGTAAAGTGATTAAATTCTCGAGTTCTGCAAGACTGCAGAGAGTAACACAAATACAGTCCTTGGGAGAACAAGCTGGAGAGAGGCTCCAAATTGGACTGAAGCAACAATGTTCCACAAATCCATTAAAAAGACTGGCACAACTTGGGCCCATGTGTATGCTTGTGACCATACCCTTAACCTGGGGAAAGTGAGTGGATACATCGGGTGATAGAAATTAGTTGCAGGAGAAGGCAGAGTTCAATGTGAAAACAAGTTCAGCTAGTGTGTCTATGCAGAGGAGCTGGCTGGGGTTCTGTTTGAGGAATAAGAAGGGGGCCACCAAAATCTCCTGACATTACTGGATTATACACTGACGGGGAAGATGAAACGATTGGGATGACAGAATTGGAAATTGTCAAAATGGTGTCGGGTACCCAGAGTGGGAAGGAACTAGTCCAGGGAAGAAGCGATGGAGTCGAACTAAGAAGAAATAAGTCAGGGAGGGCAAGGAGAGGCCATAACGATGGATCTGCCTGGCAGTCCTGGTTATGCATCTAGGGCAGGAGGTAGAATTAGGCTGTGCAAGGCTGAGACACAACAAGTCAGGGTTGCAGAAGAAGCTCCCCAAGGAAATGAGTGGAGATAATGGCCTGATCTTTGATAGTAGGGTCAAGGTCCAAATTGGCCTCTGAGAGTTAGAGGCCAATTCACCAGACCACAACAATGGTGCCCTTGTCAGCAGATGAGACGATAATGTCAGGGTTGGTTCTTAGTGCTGTAAGTTCAGAGGGTGGTAGGAAAAGGGGAGTGTGCTCAGAGCTAGGCAGCCACTGACCTGTCAGCAGTTGGCATTGAATAAATCAAGGATAGGTCAGAAGTCAGATGGAGGGAATTAGTGGAGATGGAAGAAAGGGTCCTGCAGTCTGGATGGGAGGACCCTGAGGCAGAGAGAAGGGCACTGAGATGGTGACAGCATGAGATTAGGTGAGATTAGGTGGCATATGAGGAACAAGAAGGGGTCAGAGGAAAGCCCAGGAGGTGTGAAGGCCAGGAGAGGCAACAGAATCCAAGTGCAGGTATGAAGGTCAAATGTTGAAGCACCAATGGCAGCTCAGAATGAAGTGGAATGTCATACGCATAAGTCTTAAGAAGGGTTGATCCATTATATTAGACAATTAAGATTTTGTTTCTTGAATACTTTTGAGTGTATTTTATGGATTTTGGGCAGCTGATCACAAAATCGCCTTAAAAATTTTCCTATCATGTATGTTCTTTTAGATATAACCTATTTTTGTGATTTCTTGTCTATCCACAAAGCAAGCTGTTTTGGTCAGTCCAAGCATGCCTGTGTAGGTGCTATGCATATGTTGTCTTAGGCCTAAGCATGCATGGAAGGCATTTAAAGATGTTGTTGAGAATTTTCTTGGCAACTACGGAGCACTAAACTACATCCAGCTGATTGACAACATATGCTTCAAGCATACAAATCCATGAAGGTCCACATGTTATTGTAGTGATAGAGTGCCTCCACCAGGAGGAGTCGGAGATGGAGTGTGTATCATTTGGGGAATATTACTTCTCAAGAATGCTGTTGCATCTTGGGTAGATTCAAGATGGATGCCTCCACATGAGGTCTGGCATGTGTATGTTCTGTCCTTCATGCTGTTTATTCATTTAGTAAATCTAGTTGTTTTAAAAAGAACCCAAGTTTCTTTATTGTAATAAAATAAATATTACCTGGTACCAGGAGTGGAAGAAATAGCCAAGAGTGGAAGAAACAGCCAGGTTCTGCTGTGCAAAGGAGGGAAACAAAAAAAACCCCACAGTGTACATAGTGAATAACAGTCAGTATCAGCAAAGAAAATATGGAGAGATTAAAAACTCTTAATGCTATAAATTGGGCTGGGAATATCAACCATGAGTGGAGGCTGTTTAAACAAAGCTTTATGCTGTACCTGCAAGCAATTGAAATTGATAGTGAACTGGATATATGGAAGATTGCACTGCTTCTTACCGTGCGGGGACCTCAAGCACATTTGTTTTTGCTGAGGCAGTAGACCAGGGCAAATTTGAAAAGATTATCGAGATGATTGATGAACACTGTTCACCAAATAAAAATGAAACCTTTGAGAGATACGTGTTTCACTCATGCACGCAGCTGCAGGGAGAGAGCTTTGATACTTTTTTTAAAAAAAACAGACTTAAAACTAAAAGCTAGAATATGCAATTTTGAACCGCTGCAAGATTCAATAATCCGTGATGAACTTGTGTTTGGGATTATTGATAAGAAAGTGAGAGAGAGGTTGCTGAGAGAGACAGAGCTTACCTTAGCAGGAACTGTGAAGATATGCAACACCATTGAACTAGCTCTGCAGCATGTGAAAAAGTTACAAAGGGAAACTAAACAGAAGTAAAAATGTATACAATATAGAAGAAACTGCTCTCAGTGATACACTTTTTGTGGGCATGGTGGTGCAGGACATGAACAGTGAAGTGTCAAGCAGGATAAATGGACAGTGTCATTGCACACAAATGGAACAAATATTTCTTTCAAGTTAGACACAAGAGCAAAGGTCAATTTGATCTTTGAGCACGACATCAGGGCAATGAAGATAAAGCCATACATCCATGAAAATCCCCGTACTGCTCAAAGCCTACAATGGACAGAGCATTGACACAAAGGTACATGTAAACTCAAGGTGAAAGTTAAAGATAAAGAGTACCACCTCAGGTTCACAGTAGTCCCAGATATACGTATGGATTAAAGTTAAACAGAGAGAAAAATGTCAATTTGTCTCTGACTCCTCCTGGTGGAGGCACTCTATCACTACAATAACATGTGGACCTTCATGGATTTGTATGCTTGAAGCATACATGCTTGGTGACAAAGCTTGTGTAAACTTAAACTTAGTCAAGGGGATGTATCACATTAACAGTGACCATGGGCAGAACAGTGTAGGGGAAATAATGAATCAATTACCAGGCATCTTCAAGGGGTTTGGAATGTTATCATTCACCTACAAGATACAGTTAAAGGAGGACGCACAGTCAGTAGTGCATGCTGGAAGCAATTTTAGAGATGCCCAGACCCACTGACAAAAAAGGGCAATATTGAGAGTGCTGGGAATGATCAATTTCATTGGTAAATTCACCACTAAAAGAAAAGCTCAAGCAGGAACTCGACTGAAAGATGGCACTAGGGGTCATAAAGAAATGATGGAGCCAACAGAATGGATGAATTCATTGGTGTGTGTCAAAAAGAAGAACGGTGACCTACACGTGTGCATGGACCCAAAAGACCTGAATGCCAATATAGAGAGGGAACATTATCAGATTCCAACCAGGGATGAAATTACAAGTGAGATAGCCGGTGCAAAGTTTTTCACTAAATTGGATGCATCCCAGGGTAAATAAAACTGCATGAATAAAGCACAAAATGCAGTACATCTAAAAAACTTTTTGGCTGACACTTCTGTTTGAAGATGCCTTTTGGAATTTCCTCAGGTCTGGAAGAGTTGCACAGGTCAATGGAGAACATCATAGAAGGCAGAAATGGGGAATGTGTGTACATAGGTGACATAATCCTATGGGGATCCACACAGGAACAACACAACGAGGGGCTCATCAAAGTGCTACAACACATCCAGAAGTATGGATTAAAGTTAAACAGAGAAAAATGTCAATTTGTGTGAAGGAAATCACTTTTCTGGGAGATAAACTGTCAGAGGTAGGTGCAGAGCCAGACAAGAGCAAGGTGACAGCAATTTTAGAGATGCCCAAACCCACTGACAAAAAAGAGCAATATTGAGAGTGCTGGGAATGATCAATTTCATTGGTAAATTCATACCAAACCTGTCTTCCAATACAATGTACCTAAGGAAGTTGTTACATTGATAAATGTGAATTCAAGTGGACAGACAACCATGAGGAAGAATGGGGATGACTGAAGACCATTATAACGACAGAACCAGTGCTTCTGATGTTTTTTGATGCATCCAGAAGTACAAAAATATTTATGGACACTTCAAAAGATGGAGTAGGTGCCGTACTACTTCAGGGTGTGGGAGAAAATTGGAGGCCAGTAGCATATGCTTCAAGGACGATGACAACATCTGAATGTTGATATGCACAGATCGAGAAAGAGTGTCTAGGTCTAGTCTATGGACTGGAGAAATTCCACAGTTATGTGTGTGGTCTACCAACGATCGTGGCAGAGTCAGACCACAAGTCATTAATAGCAATAATCAAGAAAAATCTCAGTGAAATGTCATGGAGAATCCAAAGACTGATGATGAAGCTACAATGTTATGGCTTTGAATTGATGTACACACCAGGGAAATTTATTGTGTTAGCTGATGCATTATCCAGAGCAACGATGCAGAGTGAAGCACATAGAAATATGGAAGATTGGAGCAAGAGTAGGTCATTCGGCCCTTTGAGCCTGCTCCACCATTCAATGAGATCATGACTGATCTTAAAGTTCAGTACCCCATCCCTGCCTTCTCTCTGTAACCCCTAATTCCCTTATACTGAAGAAATATATCTAATTCCCTCTTAAATATATTCAATGAACCTGCCTCTACTGCTCTCTGTGGCAATGAATTCCACAGATTCACCACCCTCTGGGTAAAGAAATTCCTCCTCATCTCGGTTTTAAATGGTTTGCCTATTATCTTCAAACCATGACCCCGGGTTCTGGACTCCCCCACCATTGGAAACAACCCTTCCGCATCCATTCTGTCCAGTCCTGCCAGAAATTTTCCAGAATTTTGAGAATTATTCCAGAATAATGAGAGTTCCACAGAGACAGATGTAAATTTCCACATGAACCTGATCACTGAATCTCTTCCCATATCTGACATGAATCCAAGCTGAAACAGAATAAGACACAGTTCTACAGAAGGTCATTGCGAATCTGAATGAAGGATGGCCTAGAGGTGAATGTCAGCCATACTACAACATCAGAGCTGAGCTGAGTGTTGTCAATGGGCTTCTACTCAGACAGAGCAGAATTGTCATTCCTCAATCACTGCAACAAGAGAACCTGAAAAGGGTCCACGAGGGCCACCTTGGAATGGGAAAATGCAAGAGGAGGGCCAAAACTGTTGTTTATTGACTAGGGATAAATGGTGACATTGACAGGATGTTTGAAACATTACTCAAAGCAGACAAAGTAACCCATGATCATAACTGACATACCAGCAGAATCATGGCAGAATGTTGGGATTGATCTGTTCCACATAGATGGAAAGAATTACTTGCTGGTTATTGACTATCTATTGAACTATCCAGAGATTGTGCTGCTTCCCAATATGTTTGCTGGTTGTGTGATTCATTTTATGAAATTAATCTTTGCAAGACACAGAATTCCTCAAATTGTCTACAGTGACAATGGACATGCTACAGTTGTAGAGTATTCCATAACTTTGCAGAAGAGTATGATTTATGACATGTGACTTCAAGTCCTCTGCATCCACAGTCAAACAGTAAAGCAGAGAAAGGAGTTCACATAGTTAAAGAGTTGCTCAAGAAAACACAAGACAGTGGCTTAGATCCGTATATGGCTCTACTGAGTTGCAGAGCTTCGCCACTTGAACACGGCATATCACCCACTGAACTTCTGATGGGACATTGACTACGCACCACACTTCCCTACTCTGCAGACCCAAACAAGAACCAAGATGTTTTACAGAAAGAAAAGTGTTTTCAAGGGAGACAAAAGGCAACTATGACAAGTCAGCAGGAAGCTGAGGGTCACAGGCACAACATGACCCATTGAGACTCAGAAATTCCAATACTTGGGCCAAAAAGGCTACTGTTCTGGGAGAAGTAAATCCAAGATCCTACACGGTCAGAACAGAGGAGGGTCAAATACTGAGAAGGAATCAAAGGAGCCTGTTGAAATGCCAGAGATACTGCAGGAAGATATAAATGCAGAGGATTCAGCCTCCACATCAGCAGAGGGAATACCCATGCTAGTCAGTAGTCAACCAGCAGAGCTGACACAAGCACCTGTGTTGAGAAGATTCACACGAGTTGTCAAACCACCTGACCTACTGAATCTATAAAATTAAAAGAACTGCGCTCTTAAAGTTTGTGCTGTTGATATTCACGTTATGTTTGTGTTGAACTTCAAATTGAAAGAATACTGTATTAGTGCATCATGTTTGATTAAACATCTTAAGGAAATGGGATGTAGTGACAGAATTCTTCCACTAGGATGAATCAGAGATGGAGTGTGTAGCATCTGGGGCATGTTGCATCTCTGGAATGCTATTACATCTTGAGTAGATTCAAGATGGATGCCTCAACATGAGGTGTGGCATGTGTAAGTTCGGTCCTTCATGCTGTTTGCTCAGATAATAAATCTAGTTGTATTTTTAAAAGAAAGAACCCAAGTTTCTTTATTGTAATAAAAGAAACATCACAGTTATTGAAAATTCATTTTCTTCGTTTGCTCTTTGACCTCTTCCCTGCTGATCTTGGTGCAGTCAGTGATGAACATGGTGAAAAGTTTCAGTGATGAACATGGAAAAGTGCTATCAGGTCAGCTAGAATCCATCAATCCTGGCCAACTATTGAGAGGCATCAGATGCCGAGTACAAACAAAAATCATAACATAACATAAACATAACATAACATAACAATTACAGCACGGAAACAGGCCATTAGGCCCTTCTAGTCCGCACCAAACCAAACACCCCTTTCTAGTCCCACCTCCCTGCACAATGCCCATAACCCTCCATCTTCTTCTCATCCATAGACCTGTCCAACCTTTTCTTAAATAATACAATTGACTCCGCCGCCACTATTTCTCCCGGAAGCTCATTCCACACGTCTACCACTCTCTGAGTAAAGAAGTTCCCCCTCATGTTACCTCTAAACCTCTGCCCCTTAATTCTTAACTCATGTCCTCTTGTTTTAATCTTTCCTCCTCTTAACGGAAATAGTCTATCCACATCCACTCTGTCTATCCCTTTCATAATCTTAAATACTTCTATCAAATCCCCTCTCAACCTTCTACGCTCCAAAGAATAAAGACCTAATCTGTCCAATCTCTCCCTAGACTCTAGATGCTTAAACCCAGGCAACATTCTGGTAAACCTTCTCTGCACTCTCTCCACTCTGTTTATATCCTTCCTATAATTAGGCGACCAGAACTGCACACAGAACTCCAAATTAGGCCGCACCAACGTCTTATACAATCTCAACATCAGCAGCAAAACATTTTTAGGTCGGTTGGACGAACGTAATGTGTCAGCGTCATTATGCGATTCAGCATACGAAATTCAATAAAAGTCAATTTAATGTGTCTCCAACTTCCTACATGATAATGCAATTCTGAAATTCTTGAAATTGTCCGTCATAATTCCTAAATATTTTTCATAAAGCAAACCTTTTGAAAAAATATTGTTGCCCAGTGTTACAAGTGAGGTGGTGTTATTGCAGGGGTAGGTTAGAAGCACAAAGGTGTCGATGTTCAGTATAAATCAGAGGTGACCAAACTTATTTAACATGTAATCCTCATACAATAAGCTTCAGATGTTTGAGATATACACAACATGAAAACATATTATATATATGTGTTTGCTCTTACAAGCATAAAATACGATAAAATACTAAGAAATAAACATAAAGGTTCCATTTACATTTAGAATGTTACATTTATATGTTTGCTTTAGCCACCTCAACCATACATGAAATT
This sequence comes from Narcine bancroftii, assembly GCF_036971445.1. NCBI lineage: Eukaryota > Metazoa > Chordata > Chondrichthyes > Torpediniformes > Narcinidae > Narcine > Narcine bancroftii. The sequence goes on from NC_091469.1 coordinate 472,085,607, forward strand.
CTTTAACTTTGTCTGCAGTAAGAAAGACGGTTGCCACTTTGTCCAGCACCGTTCATAGAAATGAGACCCAAGCAAAGAATGAACTCATGACCTCTGGTTTACAAGACCAGTGCTCTAACCACTGAGCTATCAGAGCCTGTACATAACAGAATGATTGTACATAATAATATTTATTCATGCATGTAGGTTTTAAACTACTAATTTGTATTAGTTTCGATAATCAAAAAGTACATAGATACAAACAAATATTTTCAAATCCTGTCTGATTTTCTGTGGTAATCTCTGCCTAAGGGAGCAGTAGAGGTTGCTTCTTTAAATATATTTAAGATACAGTAAGATAGACTAATGTATCATGGGGTTATTAAGGGTTATGGGGGGGGGGGAAAGGCAGAGCTGGGTCCATGGCCAGATCAGCTGTGATCTCACTGATTGTGGGAGCAGGCTCGAAGGGCCAGATGGACGACTCCTGCTCCTGCATCTGATGTGTTCTCTTCAGGAACGCCGCTCCCACTGGGCTCTGCAGATACCTGCACTATTACAGCGTCCACAGCCAAGCATATGATGCGGAAAATCACCTGATGCAAAGCTGCCATCTCCAGTGCCACGTTAATATATTGCAGGGCCTGTAGCAAATGTTGTACTTTATTTTTTACTTTTTAATATATTTTTATTGCATTTAACATAATAACCATATAACCAGATAACAATTACAGTATAGAAACAGGCCAACTCGGCCCCTCTAGTCTGCACCGATTTAAGTGAACTCCTCTAGTCCCACGTACCCGCTCCATGTCCATAACCCTCCAATCCCCTCACATCCATGCACTCATCCAACCTTCTCTTAAATGACAAAATGAACCCTGCTGCAGCCACCTCTTCCGGACGGTTATTCCACTCAGCCACCACTCTCTGAGTGAAGAAGAATCCCCTCATGAAACTTCTAAACTTTTGCCCCCTAACCTTTAACTTACGAGCCCTCGTTCCAATCTCACCTACCCTCAAGGGGAAGAGCCTATTTACATCTACTCTGTCTATCCCCCTCATAATTTTATATACCTCTATCAAATTCCCCCTCAACCTTCTATGCTCCAATGAATAATGACCCAATCTACTAAATTTTTCTTTGTATTCTAGATACTGCAATCCAGGCAACATTTTAGTAAATGTTCTCTGCACCCTCTCCGCCTTATTGATATCCTTCCTATAATTTGGGGACCATTAGTTTACCAACCATTGAGGTCAAACTTACTGGCCGATAATTGCTGGGCCTACACCTGGAGCCCTTTTTTAACAGAGGAACCACTTTTGCAACACGCTAATCCCTCAGCACCAGGTTCCCCTCCAGTGACTGTTGAAATATCACTGTCAGAGCCTCCGCTATTTCCTCCCTGACTTCCCTCAAAGTGCTGGGGAAAATCCTGGAGACTTATCCACCTCTATATACCTCAGAAGTTCCAACATCCCCTCTTCCCTAATCACTATGTTTTCCAGAATCACTTATTTTGCTTCTCTTATCCCACACAATTCCATATCGTTTTCCCTAGTGAATACCGATGAGAAGAACTCATTCAATATCTCTCCCATCTCATTCGGCTCGGCACACATTCGTCTGTTCTGATTCTCTAATGGACCAATTTTATCCCTCACTCTCCTTTTGCTATTCATATATTTATAAAATCCCTTCAGATTTACTTTCACCCTGTTTGCTTTAGCCACCTCAACCATTCTTTTCGCTTTCCTAAATTTCTTTCTTAAGCTACTTTTTACAATCCATGTATTTTCCAAGCATCTCATCCTGTATTTAATGTGGGCCTCCTTTTTATCTCGAACCGACTTTCTAATCTCCCTTGAAAACCACAGCTCTCTCAAACTTTTATTCTAACAGGAACATTTGCAAATCTAAGAAGGTCATATGCATTAAATGGTAGGCTATTGAGATGTGCAGAGCAACAAAGAGATTTAGGAGTGATGGTAAATAGTACCCTCAAGGCTGATACTCAGGTAGATGGTGTGGTGAAGAAGGCATTTGGAATGTTGGTCTTCATAAATCAGAGTATTGAATTCAAGAGTAGGGAGGTTATGATGAAATTGTACAAGGCATTGGTGAGGCCAAATTTGGAGTACTGTGTACAGTTTTGGTCACCAAATTATAGGAAAGATATAAACAAAATAGAGAGAGTGCAGAGAAGGTTCACGAGAATGTTGACAGGATTTCAAGGTTTGAGTTACAGGGAAAGGTTGTGCAGACTAGGGCTTTTTTCTCTGGAGCGTAGAAGATTGAGAGGGGACTTGATAGAGGTGTTTAAGATTTTAAAAGGGACAGACAGAGTAAATGCGGATAGGCTTTTTCAATTAAGAGTGGGGGAGATTCAAACTAGAGGACATGGTTTAAGATTGAATGGGGAAAATTAGAAGGGGAACACGAGGGGAAATTTCTTTACGCAAAGGGTGGTAGGGATTTGGAATGAGCTTCTGACAGACATGGTTGAGGCGGGATCATTGGTTACATTTAAGGAAAGACTGGATAGTTACATGGATAGGAGAGGACCGGAGGGGTATGGACCGGGTGCTGGTCAGTGGGACTAGGAGGGTGGAGATTTGCTACGGCATGGACTAGTAGGGCCGAACTGGCCTGTTCTGTGCTGTAAGTGGTTATATGGTTATATATGGTTATAAAGATTCTGCACCCTCAAAATCTCACCTGTAAATGCCCTCCAATTCTCCTCTACCTCCTTCCCATAAAACAAATCAGCCCAAACTACTCCCTGCAGATCATTTCTCATTTCATCAAATCTGGCTTTCTCTTTACTCAAAAACCTTCATCTTCGGACAAAATGAATCAATTATATACAAGCAAATGCATATCAAAGGGAGAGGAAAAAAAATGAGTAAATATTAAAATGTGGACATCTTCATTAGTACAGGTACACGATCCTTTATCCAGAACCTTTGGGGGATAGTGTGTTCTGAATTTTGGATTTTTCTGGATTTCGGAAAGCTCAGCCAAATTGTGCTGCCTATCCACCCCCACCCCCTTCCAGTCACCTGGCAGTCTCCCCCAATGGCTGTCTCCCCCAACCGCCGGTCCCTCGGCCACCCGGATGCCTCTCCCGACCGTGGTCCCTCGGCTGCCCGGTCGTCTCCCCCAACCGCCGGTCCCCACTTGCCGGATTTTGGAGCTTTCCAGAGTTTAGATATCCGGATAAAGGATCGTGTACCTGTAGTTACTTGTAATAACTCAGTCTAGTAATAAACATAATGAATGCCACCATGTCAGACCCGTTATTAGACAGTTATATTAAAATAATAAAGATAAGAAAAAAACCTAAAGGACTGAACTAAACTAATCTAATTCCCTCTCTCTAATCAAGGTTATTTTTTTTGAGAAGAAGTCAGTAATGATGTGGTATCACTTGGTGACCCTCGGAGAACAGACAAAGAATTACCAGAATGTTTAAATCTTATTAACTCTTCCAATTAGAAGAGCAAATATTTTAAAGGGGCCTTAAATTGTGCCAGCTGGTGCATGAGTGTCCCTAAATAGCACTGGCTGGAGCATGCGCGGTGAAGTGAAAAGTGAGTGGGCACTGAAATTACATCTACTCCTCTCCCCTCCCCTTGACAGGGTACGCGACATCTCCCTGCCCTGCGGGATAGGGGCCGGGGCCAGGGGATAGTGTGTTCTGAATTTTGGATTTTTCTGGATTTTCCCTGTTGAAACAAAACTTAGGGCAGTGGCAGCTGGCAGCATATGGGACCGATGGTCGTCTTTGTTACCCATAATCCCCCACGCAGCTGGAACTGCTCTGCGGTTCCCTGGCGCTGACACTGGCAGAGCGGTTCCAGCTGCCTGGGGGTTTATGGGTCACCAGGATGGCCACTGCTCTCGCTTTGAGCTGTTGTGTGAGCTGCTGAATGAATCCGCCTGTGCTAATAACCCCAATTGAATTAAAGGTTAGCAATTTTAGCCAATTAACACCTTTAATCAGGATCATTAACGCAGACGATCAGTGTGGTTTCTTATACCCACTGGTGCTGCACAAATTACAATACACAATCAGATTGTGTTAATAACCCCAATTAAAATTGATAATTAGCTAAGATCGTAAACCTTAAATTTAAAGGTAGCAATTTTAACCGATCATCACCTTTCTATGTGGCTATTAACACAGACTGTCAGTATATCAAAGATGAAAATGAAAAGATTCCGCATAATTCATAGTACATAAACATGGAGGCCCTTGAAATTATGGGACCGCAACATTTCTACTCTTGTTACTACATTAATCCGGCCGTGGCCTTCTCCCCAACCCACCCTCCGCTTCCCTGTCACTGGCGGAATGGGGGAGCATCTGCTGAAAACAGAGGCTGGGATATGGAGTGGTCTAAACTCTGCACTGGCCTGGTGCTGATTCTTCATTCAGAGGGGCCAGGACTTGCTCATGGCCACTGACAGGACCTTCACTGCTGCTGTCAGCTCCAGCTCTGTCCTGGCTTGGTACCTAGATGAGGTCCTCACTGGGGACTCCTTCCAGCCTCTTCCCCCCATCTCCATATCTTGATTCCACCTGCCAGAGTTCTTTGGACAAACTTCCTGCAACTGAGGCAGGCCAGGCCTCTTCAGAGCTCTCCTGGCCCAGCACGGCTTCACAACCTCAGTGGCTGCTCCCTGCAGAGGACCTTCAGCTTTTCCCAACCCTCCTGCCACACACTCCCCATTGGTGGTACTCTGATGTGATGTGGCCCAGCCCAAGTGAGGAGAAACATGACTCCAGCCTGCGCTGCTCACTCTGCTCCTCCTCAGGGGCCATTCCAATAGTGCCCACTCCCTCTTCCCTCTCCTTGTTAAGCCACCTAGGCTGTGAACATCCTGGGACCCCTCTGGACCACCTGCAGGGATTTAGAGTGTCCTGAGGGGGCTTCATGAACACTAGTATCTTCCCCAGCCAACACACTTCCGCCAGGCACACATTACATGCCAAAGAGCCGCATGTGGCTCACGAGCCTGGCAAAGGAGTATGGATCCCAGGACATAAGAAATAGGAGCGGGAGTCACCCATCTGGCCCATCGATCCTGCTCCACCATTCAATAAGATCATTGCTGATCTGATCATTGACTCAACTCTACCTCCCTGCCTTTTCCCCATATCCCTTAATTCCTTTTTTAGGTAAAAATCTAACTGAACCTTAAATAAGTTTAATGAAGAAGCCTCCACTGCTTCCCTGGGTAGAGAATTCCACAGATTTACTACTCTCTGGGATAAACAGTTTTTCCTCATCTCCATCTTAAAAATACTCCGCTGAATCTTGAGAATGTCTCCCCTAGTTCTGGTCTCATCTTCCAGTGAAACCAATTTTCCTGCCTCTATCTTGTCTATCCCTTTCATAATTTTATATTTCTATAAGATTTCCTCTCATTCTTCTTAATTTGAGTGAGTACAATCCCAGGCGATTTAGTCTCTCCTCGTTGGTCAACCTGCTCATCTCCAGGATCAATCTGGTGAACCTCCTCTGAACTGCCTCCAGGGTCAGTATATCCTTCCTCAAGTATAGAGACCAAAACTCTAGGTGTGGCCTCACCAGTACCTTGTACAGTTGCAGCAAAACCTTCCTGCTGAGGTCATGATAAGAATGTTGCCTTCAACCTATCTACTCCAGACATGTTCCACCCTTTTCTATGGATGCTTGTGAGCTTCCAATGGAGAAAGTCACACAAGGCATGACCATGAGGAGGGGATGAACCCAAACCCAATGAAGGCCCATGTGCAGAGCACAGTGTCAATTAGTGATCATTCCTTTGAGATCCCAAAGTTTCAACTAATGCCTTCTCTGAGCTTCTGACAGTAGAGCATGTAAGCAGCAGGAAGGAATCTCCCCAACCACCTGTTTAAAGGGATCATTGATTTCTTACAAGTTAGTTGTTGGTTGATTTCTTCTGGCTGCCTATATAATTCTGCAAGCGTTTGATGCTTTCTGTATTTCTTTTGAATTGCAAAGTTTACACAGAGGTGTTGAATGACATTTTGCTGACTTCAAGGATTCTGCACAAACCAGTTACTCCCAGACATGGATGTTTTAGTAGCATTCCCTTTGCAATACATCATGTCTGGAAGAATTAGCAAGGGGTGTGCAAAGCAGGACTAGTTGCTGGAAGGGGGCAAAGGAGATGGAAAAAGACTCAGCAAGAGGTTGTATTTAGCCAGAGCTGCTGGAGAAACTCAGGCGGTCAATTAACATCCATGAGTGGAAATGGACAGTCAAGTGGCTTTGTGGCTCGGTACAACCACAGCACCATCTATGAATTCGCTGAGGATACCACGGTAGTGAGTCGTATAAAATGGGGTAATGAGTCAGCATACAGGAGGGAGACTGGAAAACTTGGCTGAATGGTGAACCAACAACTTCACACTCAATGTCACCAAGGAGCGGATGGTTGTCTTCAGGAAGGGAAAACCAGAGATGGACGATCCACTGATCACTGAGGAATCAGAAGTGGAGAGGGTGAGAAAATTAAGTTCTTGTGAGTCACTGTCTCAGAGGATCTTTCCTGGACCCAACACACTAATGGTGTAATGAAGAAAGCTCATCAGCCCTTCTGGTTCAGGCCTGGTCAGTGCTTGGAGTGGAGACCACCTTGGAGCACTGGGTGCTGTAGGTTTCTGCGAGGAGCGCTGGACAAAGTGGTGACTTTCTGTCTGCCTTACAGTGGACAAAAGTTAAAGAATTTCATGTATGTTACATTCTAAATGTATATTTACATGCACTTCCTTAGGAGTTAATGGAGGTTTGGTATGACAGCGGAAACCCTGGCAAGTTTCTACAGAAGTGTGGTGGAAAGTTTGCTGACCGGCTGCATCATGGTCTGGTACGGGGACACCAATACCCTTGAGCCCAGGACATCACAGGCAAACTCCTCCCCACCATCGAGAACATCTACAGGGAACGCTGCCATCGGAGAGCAGCAACAATCATCGAGGATCCACACCACTCAGCACATGCTCTGTTCTCGTTGCTGACATCAAGAAAGAGGTGTAGGTGCCACAAGACTCACACCACCAGGTTCAGGAACAGCTGCTACCCCCTCCACCATCAGACTTAACAACAAAATCAGTCAGAGTCTCATTTAAGGACTTTTATTTCTGCACTGCATTGATTGTTTTTTCTCTCTGTATTGCACAGTCAATTTGTTTACATTTCTTTAATTGCATACATATGTACATTGTGTACAGTTTTTTTTACACTGCCAGAAAGAGGTCAATTTGCTTCACTGCAGGAAAAAGGATGTGTGATGTCATGTCTAGTATGTACTCTGACAATAAATCTGAAAATATTTTGGATGGGACCTTTTATCAGGACTAAGGTAGGCAGAAGTGAGAAAAAAGGGGGAAGCTAGAGAGGGGACAAGTTATAATAGGATATTATAGGTGGGAGGGGTGAAGATACTAGGAGTAGGGGAAAGTTAGAGAGAATCTTAGAGGGGTGGCTGGTTGGCGTCACAGTCAGTGCAGTACTGTTACAGCACCAGTGATCAAGGCCGGGGTTAGAATCCGCTGCCATCTGTAAGAAGTTTGTGCATTCTCCCCATTTCTATGTGGGTTTTCACTGGGGGCTCCAGTTTACTCCCATCATTCGAATTGGGGGTGTAGGGTAATTGTGTGTAAATTGGGCGGCACGGACTCGTGGGCCGAAATTACTTGTTACCGTGCTGTATGTCTAAAACTATTTATCTAAATGGAGAAACAGGAGAAGGTAAAAAAAAAGATTGAAACAGTGGAACCTAAAATTAGTAAAACTGGTGGTCGTGTTGTGATCGAGGTTATCCAGGAGGAAGAGAATGCGTTGTTGCTCAAGTTTACATTTGGTCTTCCACTGGTAATGATTGAGGTCAAGGACAGACATGTGGTGAGGGGAATGAAATGGATGGCTACTGCAAGTTCAAGCTTAAATGCAGAGAAAGAGATGCAAAGAGACAGACATACAGTAACCCAATTGATTACAGAGCAGTTTCTGACCTGAATCTCAATATGTGATTTATTTTGACCTTCATTCAGAATCTCTTTGTTGAAATCTGCCCTCTGTTACAGCTTAAACTGTGGCTTTGGAGCAGGGAAAGGACAACATTGCCTATAATTACACAGAGAATTGAAGATTTTTTTTCCTCCAAACATTTTGGGGTGTATTTTATGGATTTTGGGCTGCTGATCACGAAAAGCTCCTTAAAATATTTCTCACGTACCATTTTTAGATATAACTTTTTTTTGCTGACCGGCTGCATCATGGTCTGGTACGGGGACCCCAATACCCCTGAGCCCAGGACATCACAGGCAAACTCCTCCCCACCATCTTCAGGAAACGTTGCCGTCGGAGAGCAGCGACAATCATCAAGGATCCACACCACTCAGCACATGCTCTGTTCTCATGAATCCACCGCTGTCAGTAAGGAGTTTGTACGTTCTCCCCGTATCTGCGTGGATTTTCCCCGAGAGCTCCGGTTTCCTCCCACCGTTTGAAGCATACTGGGGGTGTGGGATAATTGGGTGGAATTGGGCTGTTTGGGCTCGTGGGCTAAAAGGGCCTGTTACCGTGCTGTATGTCTAAATTAATAAAAAATTTATTAAACTATTCAGTCTTTCTTCACATATCAGTCCTGCCATACTATATATAGTCCAATGATTTCCTGTCATATTTTACGTCTACTTCAAGCAGACAAAACCACGATGTGCAACATGTCTTTGAAAATCCATTTTCTGCATTTGCACTTAGACGTCTTCCCTGTTGATCTTGGTGCGGTCGGCGATGAACATGGTGAAAGGTTTCACCAGGACATTGGGACCATGATAAAACAGTATCAGGACAACTGGAATCCATCATCGCTGGCCGACTATTGTTGGACTCTGACATGAGAGGCATCAGATACCGAGTACAAATGGAAATCAGTGGCAAACTATTTTTAGATCAGTTGAACGAATGCCGTGTGTCAGCATCAATATGCAATTAAACAGGCTAAATTCAATAAAAGTTAATTTAATGTTTCTCCAACTTCCTACGTGACATAGCAACTCTGAAATTATCTTTGTATTCAGCTTGAAGTTGTCTATCATAATAGCCCTTTTATTTTCAGGAAGCAAACTTTATGGGAAAAAGTAGTTGTCCAGTGTTATCAAAGTGATTGCAGCAATTAAATTTTTCACATCTGGGTCGTTCCAGGTGGGAGCTGAACACTATTTGCACCCTCCCATGGTTTGCTGTCCACTGTTGCAGCTCTCTGGTCAAAGGGACATAACAACATTTCATTCCATTTGCCAGGTACCCACAAGTTTAGCAGGGCGTGCAGCTTTTCCTGTATTTGGGCATTACACGTGCATTACTTTCCGGGAGCAAGTTTCACTCAGTCCTCTGCCAGAACAGGGAGGGTTTCCAACCTAGTATGCGGCAGTAAACCACACATCAATGCCAGTTCCTGCTTTATTTTCATACCCCGTGATCCTTTAGCCCAGTGGTTTTCAAACTTTTTCTTTCCACTCTCATACCCCCTTAAGCATTCCCTCTGCTATAGGGGCTCTGTGATTAGTAAGGGATTGCTTAAGGGGGTATGTGAGTGGAAAGAAAATGTTTGAAAACCAGTTTTAATCGTACCTAATTGACTCATTATGTGCAGGGTTTCATAACTCCAAAGGAAATGGATCAATGACAATTTTTATTAAGCAAAATATTTCAGTAACAATTGGGTCTGGAGCAATGATTCTCAACCTTCCCATCCCACTCACAAACCACCTTAATGAATCCCTTACTAATCACAGAGCACCTTTGGCATAGGGATTATGTGAGTGGAAAGAAAAAATTTGAAAATGACTGCTTTAGCCAATAGGGCCACATCCAACTCCCATTTAAATATGGTGAATGAACTGGCCTCAATAACCTTCAGTGGTAGAGATTTCCACAAGGACACATCTCTGAGTAAAAAGGTTTCTCCTCATCTCAGTCCTAAATAGATATCCCCCTTATCCTTTCACCGTGACCCCATGTTGTGGACTTCCCCAACATTGGGAAGATTTTTCCTGCCCTTATCCTGGCCCATCCTGACAGAGTTTTATACATCTCATTCTTCTAAATTCCAATAGGTATGGGCATAGCGGTTAGAGCAACGCCTTTACAGCGGCAGCAATTTGGTCCGGTGTTCGAATCCACTGCTGTCAGTAAGGAGTTTGTACGTTCTCCCCGTGTCTGTGTGGATTTTCCCCGAGAGCTCCGGTTTCCTCCCACCGTTTGAAGTGTACCGGGGGTGTGGGATAATTGGATGGAATTAGGCTGCATGGGCTCGTGGGCCAAAAGTGCTGTATGTCTAAATTAATAAAAAAATTTATTAAACTATTCAGTCTTTCTTCACATATCAGTCCTGCCATACTATATATATAGTCCAATATTACCCTGCATCAGAACTCCAATTTGGTGGGATATGGACCAAACACAAGCCAATGGGATTAGTGCAGATCAGCATCTGCTCAGTGTGGATGAGTTAGGTTGAAGGGCCTGTTCCTGAGTTGTTTAACTCAATCTCTCGGAATGACTTGGCATGCTTGAAATACTCAACAGTTTGGGCAGGGTATTCAGAGAGAGGTGAGGTAACATTTGAATCTTTGAATAGATCCGGAATCAGTTTGAGCTAAAAATCAAGTTGAAGATGCAATGGAAGTGAGGGATATTAAAGGACAACAGGGAGGATCCTACAAGGAGGAAGACATTAAAGGACCACAGGGAGGATCCTACAAGGAGCAAGACATTAAAGGACCACAGAGAGGATCCTACAAGGAGGAAGACATTAAAGGACAACAGGGAGGATCCTACAAGGAGGAAGACATTAAAGGACCACAGGGAGGATCCTACAAGGAGGAAGTTATTAAAGGACAACAGGGAGGATCCTACAAGGAGGAAGACATTAAAGGACAACAGGGAGGATCCTACAAGGAGGAAGACATTAAAGGACCACAGGGAGGATTCTACAAGGAGCAAGACATTAAAGGACCACAGGGAGAATCCTACAAGGAGGAAGACATTAAAGGACAACAGGGAGGATCCTACAAGGAGGAAGACATTAAAGGACAACAGGGAGGATCCTACAAGGAGGAAGACATTAAAGGACAACAGGGAGGATCCTACAAGGAGGAAGACATTAAAGGACAACAGGGAGGATCCTACAAGGAGGAAGGGAATGGTAAGAGAGGAGACAAGAGGCAAAAAATTAGTAGAATCAGTGCAAAAGTCAGGATGTTATGCTTAGAAAGTGATGCCCTGCTTTATCCAAAAGTGAGTTGCTGTTTCTCAAACTGACTTTGGACAAGAATATATCCCAATGTCAGAGAGGTCACATTGGGTCCAGATCAGAGAAAGTCTGGGCAAATCAATGGAGAGGAGACTGGAACGTGAGCAGCTGAGGTGAACATTGTTTTGACCCTTCTATTTATGATTATTTAGTATAGATGTTCAGCGCAATGTGAACAAGGGCCCAGTAAACAAACTACTGGGGATGCTCAGAACATGGAACCCTTAAAGAGAAATACACACTCTGTTCTTCAAAGCACTATATTTAAACTGAGCTAACAACATAACAGGAGAGAAAGAAGAGGATCATACATTACATCTTCTGTGGTTATAGAAACAGAGCCTTCAACACACCATTCCAACTATCAATCCCCTATATTCATCCCAACAACTCAGCCTGGATTCCACCGTTCATCTCCACACCAGAGGCGATAAACAGCATGCAAATAACTTACTAACCCTCGCATCCTGGAGATGTGGGAGGAAAGCAGAATAGCCAGAGGGAACAGTGAGAATGTCCAAACTCCACAAAAACAGCACCCAAAGTTCGGAGTCAACAGAGTCTCTAGCACCGCAGGACAATGGCTCTCTCAGCTGTTGTTGCTCAAGAAAGTATGATGGAGAAACAAAGGATTGATGCTGGTGGCTGAGGAAGAGGGAGGCCTATACTCAACACTCGTGTGAGTTCCACCAGTGCAGGAAGTGACCAGGCATAATCTGCACATGGGAGAGCAGTCCTGTGTGCAAAGGAACATGTGCGCATACCCTCAAACCGACAACCAATACAGGCCTACTGGTGTGTGTACATGCACGCGCAGTAGGAGCCTTTTTTTTAAACATAGAGGGTGGTGGTTTTGAAGGAAGCAAAGCTTGATACACAGAAGAAAATCTTAGCAGGATTCGGCCTGAGGCTTAAACCTCAGCCTTCAAGCCTGCTCCACCATTCAAAATTACTGTGGCTGATCTGCTCCAAGCCTTACTTTTTCTTTATGCCATTTCACTACAATCTTTGATTCCGTGATCTTTCTGAAATGTTTCCATCTGCAGTGAACTGGGAATTCACTACTGGCTCCTCCCCCACATATCCCGATTTAAACCCTGGATCCCTGCCAAAACCCCAGTTCAGTCCAAGGACCACGTGTGCTATTCTTACTGAATAAAAGTATGTTGTACTCTCTCTTGTCTTGAGTGCTCTCAGTCATGCTACACTATCTCCCCTTTAAATACCGCCAGTGATCTCACCATAGACAACTCTCCACGGCTAAGAATTCTGAAGATTTCCTGCAGACCTCATTTTTCAATGACTGCCCTTTGTTGACGACTCTCCCAATACTGGAAATGTTTCAGCACAGGACCCAGGCACTGGTGATTTGAGGACTGTAAGCTCAGCACCAGGCCAGGAATTTGCCACAGCAATAAGCACCAGTAAAGTGTTGACCCAGTTCCCCAAGAGGTTATCTAGAGATGACAGTTCTTTTGTCCACAATTCAATAAAATCATGGCTAATCAGGCCATGGACTCTGCCTACCTGTCAGTCACCTCCTTGGTATGCAGAGTTTTACCGCCAGCCTTCCAGACCTCTGGGGGGATTCCATCCATACCTGCTGCTTTGCCACTTTTCAGTTGTTCAATTACCTTGTATGTCTCTTCCCGGGTGAGGACCTCATCCAGCTCTAGCCTCAAGGGTTGTTGAGGGAGCTGGAGCAGGGCGGATTCTTGGACTGAGCGGTTGGCACTGAAAAGGGATTGGAAGTGTTCTGACCATCGATTGAGAATGGAGATCTTGTCGGAGGACTTCGCCGTCTGAGCTCTGCGGAGGGCTTTGGACTTGGGGTGGGGGGCCGTACACAGCCTTTAGTGTCTCATAAAAACCCCTGAAGTCGCCAATGTCGGCGCTAAGCTGGGTTCGTTTGGCGAGGCTAGTCCACCATTCATTTTGGATCTCCCGGAGTTTGCGCTGAAGATGGCTGCATGCGCGATGGAAGGCTTGTTTCTTCTCTGGACAGGACGGCTTTGCAAGGTGAGCCTGGTGGGCAGCTCGCTTCTTTGCCAGCAGCTCCTGGATTTCCTGGTTGTTTTCGTCAAACCAGTCCTTGTTTTTCCTGGAGGAGAAGCCCAGTACCTCTTCAGTGGATTGCAATATGGCCGTTTTCAGCTGATCCCAGAGGGTTTCAGGAGACGTGTCCGCAAGGCAATTTGCATCCTCGAGCTTTGCTTGGAGGATTTGCTTGGAGCTTTGCTCCGGTGGCGGCAGCAACAGGACCTCGGGCCCCCCGGCGGCAGCTACTAACCTCGTAGGATCTCAACAGGATGGATCTGTAAAGAATGTTTCCTCATGCCACGAGGAGTCCAAAGAGCTCTGCTACCATCGGAGAAAAGGTACAGGAACCGAAAGACGAACACTCAGCAGCACAAGGACAGCTTCTTCCCCGCTGCCATCAGATCCCTGAATTTAATAAACACCTCAAAAACCAATAACAACTAACAACTGTGAACTCCATTGCAGAGATCTCTCCAGTCTTAAAAAATTTTCTACTAGAACTTTTCTTTCTGATCCTCAACCAATGCTGCATCCCCTTTACTTGGCCGCGGCAGGAGTAAACACACACAGGCCGATTCCAGGGCGCACCAATCCATAACTGGGGACAGCAGTCGTAGATCTCCAGAAATGGTTCGACCTAAAAGGGGAGGCAGGCCTCTTCAGCCCGGTTAAGCAACCTGCATAGGAGAAGGTCACTCTGATATAAAACCTACGACTCAAGGACCTCGCAGCCACGTCCCAGCTTGCTTGGCCACGGCACACAAACCATGGGTGTAAAGGGTGGGGCCAGTACTGCGCACACTGCACTCCACCTAAAAGCTCCTTTGCGCAGGCCCGAGGACAGGTCCACGTCCTCCCCTTGAAAAGATGTACACAAACTCAAGCTAGCATGCTGGAACATCAGAACCCTGCTAGACAAGGCTGACAGCCACCGACCTGAACATCGGTCTGCCCTCATCGCACATGAACTCCTCAGACTCGACATCGACATAGCCGCTCTCAGCGAAGTCCTCCTTGCAGATGTAGGCAGCCTCCAAGAACACGGCACGGGCTACACACTCTACTGGTCTGGCAAGCCTCAGGCTGAACGACGCCTATCTGGTGTTGGCTTCATGGTCAAGAACTCCATTGCCTCCAAACTCGAAAACCTCCCGACAGGCCACTCTGACCGGATCACGTCCAAGCGACTCCTCCTTCAAAACAAGCGACGCATCACCCTCATCAGTGTCTATGCTCTGACCCTTCAGGCGGAACCAGCAGAAAAGGACAAGTTCTACACTGATCTGCGCAACCTCATCCAACGCACCCCTACAGTCGACAAGGTTGTCATCCTTGGCGAGTCGGCAAAGACTCAGAAACCTGGCCAGGAATCCTTGGCAAGCATGGCGTCGGCAAATGCAGTGACAATGGGTGCCTCCTGTTGGAACTCTGCGCAGAACAGCGGCTTGTCATTACTAACACCCTTTTCCAGCAGAGAGACAGCCTGAAGACTACCTGGATGCATCCCCGATCCAAACATTGGCACCTCCTGGACTACGTTCTGGTGCGAGGAAGAGACAAACGAGATGCGCTCCACACCAGGGTCATGCCCAGTGTGGAATATCACACTGACCACCGGCTTGTTCTCTGCAAGCTCAACCTTCACTTCAAGCCAAAGTTCAAGAACAGTGGAGCCCCCAGAAAGAGGTTCAATGTTGGAAACTTGCAGTCAGACATAGTGAGAGGAAACTTCCAGGCAACCCCAACTACGCGCATGTTAAATTCCCAGACGGGAGTACTGTATCCCTAAGAGATCTGGGTTCGCTTGGTTTGCCCCTTCCTTGCAGCCCTACTCAGAATAGCCTGAGAGGTTGGACTCACCCCCCCTCCAGCCTGTGACCCCTAGTAAACTTTCAGAGGGCCATGTTGAGGCTCCACTGCCTCATGCAGGCAATTCTGGAGCGGGTCCAGAAGCCAGTCCTTCCCACACTACAGACCCAGGACCTGTACCAGTTCCCAAGGTTGCAAAGGAGCCACCTGTTTTGAGACGAAGGACTAGAATTCGTAAACAACCTGATAGGCTGACATATTCATAAAACCTCTCATTATATTTCGATTGCTTGCTAGATACTGGCATATTTTTGCTGTTAGAGTATCTCAAGGCCAAACATGGTATCCATGTATCGCTTGCTTCAGTCTTTTCTAGCAGCTGTCCTTTTGATTTTATCCCTTCTACTGCCGGGGGGGGGGGGACACTGTGGTGAATGTCTGCCAAGCTGCCTGTCTCCCCTCTGGCGCATCTTGCTGTACTAATATTGGCTGTGCTTTATCTCTACTGTTAAGGACACTCCCCTTGGATATAACTGTATATGGATCTATTGTCTTTCATTATTGTACCATGAGTTTCTGCTAATAAAAGCCATGATTATTGTTTAACCACATCGTTTTTGACTACTTCATCAACTGGCACTTCACCTACTTACCTGGGTCTGGTGCCACGAATTATTCGATCGGAGTGACATGTACGGTAAGTAATGCACAAGTTCAAGCCAGTCACCATTGATAATACGCACACCCAGGTCAAAGTGAGGAGTTGCAATGACACATGGGTGGAAGATCCAATATGTAGGCAAGGGGGTGGCGCGAGGGGGGTGCCTAGGAATAAAAGGGGAGACCATTGGGGACCATTGAGGATAGTTGGAGAGTAGAATAAGAGGAAGGCATATGTCAATTTTTTCCGTTAAGACTTGTGAGTGTTTTCTTTATTATGGATATAATATTTAAATTACAGTCACTACAGATTCAACTCCACTTAGCTTCCAGTCCCCTATAACCCATAATCCTCCTGTAGCTGCATCTCAAATGCATTTAATGAGGCAGCCACTGCTGTTTCATTGGACAGACAATTCTGTCATGGTCAGGGCTCAGGTCACTGTAGATGCCCTCACATGACATCAGTTCAACTGCTACCATGGAGTCTCATCAGCCACAACCTGAAAATCTAGACTTCTCCTGCCACTGGACTTTTGATGCCAATTCATTTGTGGCAAGATTTCCTCTTCAGTTATCAAAGACTTTGGGTGGACTCGATGAAAGGGAGCATCAAAATGACAGGCACATTGAGGGCGTGTGATCTGAAGCATTAATTCAGTGTCTTCTAAGATATCCTGAGGGTTTCCTGCATTTTTTGTTTCTTTTACTTATTGCCCCAAATTTGCTGGGCTTCCACGAGGCTCAGTACCTGGCCCATTACGTTCCATGATTCCATGATATATTCCTTACACCTAAAAATCTAAATAGGTCATATGCATTAAATGGTAGGCTATTGAGATGTGCAGAGCAACAAAGGGATTTAGGAGTGATGGTAAATAGTACCCTCAAGGCTGATACTCAGATAGATGGTGTGGTGAAGAAGGCATTTGGAATGTTAGCCTTCATAAATCAGAGTATTGAATTCAAGAGTAGGGAGGTTATGATGAAATTGTACAAGGCATTGGTGAGGCCAAATTTGGAATACTGTGTACAGTTTTGGTCACCAAATTATAGGAAAGATATAAACAAAATAGAGAGAGTGCAGAGAAGTTCATGAGAATGTTGACAGGATTTCAAGGTTTGAGTTACAGGGAAAGGTTGTGCAGACTGGGACTTTTTTCTCTGGAGCGTAGAAGATTGAGAGGGGACTTGATAGAGGTGTTTAAGATTTTAAAAGGGATAGACAGAGTAAACGTGGATAGGCTTTTTCAATTAAGAGTGGGGGAGATTCAAACTAGAGGGCATGGTTTAAGATTGAAGGGGGAAAATTATAAGGGGAACATGAGGGGAAATTTCTTTACGCAAAGGGTGGTAGGCATGCTTCCGACAGACGTGGTCGAGGCGGGATCATTGGTTACATTTAAGGAAAGACTGGATAGTTACATGGATAGGAGAGGACTGGAGGGGTATGGACCGGGTGCTGGTCAGTGGGACTAGGAGGGTGGGGATTTGTTACGGCATGGACTAGTAGGGCCGAACTGCCCTGTTCTGTGCTGTAAGTTGTTATATGGTTATATGTTTAAAAATGAGAAGTGTGATAAGCAAGTTTGCAGAGGAAACAAATATGCGTTTAACAATCAGAGAAAAAACTATGGACTATGTGAACACACGAATGATCTGATCAGTAAGGCAGAGAAGTGGGAAATGGAAATTAATCAAACCAAGTGTGACATAATTTGAATTGAATTGAATTGTTTATGGTCACATGCATATTTGGGAATGTGCAACAATACCATGTGAAGATACACCAGTCTTGTGCAGGCTGAACCCGATGCTGCCTGGGAATGTGATATGCGGTTCACCAAAGAGGCAGATGAATGCATCTTGCTCAAGTGAGGACTATAATTGGAGGATGCTGAGTTGTGTTGACCACCAGGGGGACCTTGGAACTTGTGCCATCAGATGCTTAAAGGTAGTCAGACTGATCAATAAGGTGGTTAAAAAAAAACTTATGGGCTGTTTTGCTTTGTTAGCTGGAGGCATGGAATACAGAAGAGTGGTTAACCATGCGCTGTAAACACAGTTAGTTTAACAGCTGAGTTCTGTTCACCATGTTACAGGAAAGAGGTAACCTTGAGAGGATACTGTTGAAGTTTACAAGACTAGAAAATGGTAGCCATGAGAAAGATTAAGTAAGAATCTTAATTTTTTTTTAGCACCAAAGTGAGCTGAGAAAGACTTAGCTTAGGTGCAAAAAGTCATGATATGCTAAGGGAAGCCATTCTCAATGGGGGGCCTATGTCCCCACCTGGGGTCCACAGGACATTGATGTAAAAGCCTTGTTTTCTTTTCACCTCATGTAACATAAATAATTTTTATGTTTTTATGTAGTCGGTAGGAGAAAGGTATGGAAGAAACCAAAACTTGGCTGCTTCATTGACAGGAGCCCTGGGGGAGGGGAAGGGAGGCCATTGACAAAAAAAAAGGTTGAGATTGACTGGCTTAGAGGTATAAATAGGTATAAATATACATACTCTCTGCATGAAGAGGTTCCCCCTTAATGTTCACTTTAAGCATTTCACCTTTCACCCTTAATTCAAGATGCATTCGCATGGATAGAGGATTGGTTAACCGATAGAAAGCAGAGAGTTGGTATGCAGGGGTGTTTTTCTGGTTGTCAATCAGTGATGAGGATGTGTCACGGGATTGGTGCTGAGCCCACCACTGTTCACGATATACATTAATGATCTGGAAGAGGGCGCAGAGTGTAATGTGTCTATGTTTGCTGTCGTGGAAAAGCAAATTGCGAAGAGGATACGAAGTGTGTGCAGAGAGATATAGATTATTTTAGTTTATTTATATAGCACAATTAAAACAACTCACATCGACCAAAGTGCTGTACAGATCATAAATTACATCTTAACTTAAACAGCTTGTTAAAGTGCAACATAAAACAGGTCCCGGAGGTTCAGAATTGTACATACAACATGCATGGACAATCACTTCAAAACACTTACAAGTAAAAATACAACTTCAGTCTGGATTTAAAAGAGTCAAAGGAAGGGGATGATTTGATGGAGGGAGGAATGTTGATCCACAGTTTGGGGGTTGCTATCACGAAGGCATGATCTCCCCTGAGTTTGCAATTTGAGCGCGGAATAACAACTCTTAACCTATAAATAGATTAAGTGAGTGGGCAAGGGTCTGGTAGATAGGGTACAATGTTGGTAAATGTGAGGTTATCCACTTTGGAAAGAAACATAGAAGATCAGATTATTATTTAAATGGCAAGCGATTGCAGCATGCTGCCACGCAGAAGCACTCGGGAGTGCTTGTGCGTGAAACACAAAAGTTTGGCTTGCAGGTACAACAGGAATGTTGGCCTTCATTGCGAGAGGGATTGAATTTAGGAGGAGGGAAATTATGCTGCAACTGTACAAGGTACTGGTGAGGTCACATCTGGAGTACTGTGTAGAATTCTGGTCACCTTACTTAAGGAAAGATGTATTGGCTTTGCAGGTGGTGCAAAGGGGTTCACCAAGTTGACTCCAGAGATGAGGGGGTTGGTCTCTGAGGAGAGATTGAATCATCTGGGACTGTACTCACTGGAATTTAGAATGAGAGGGGATCTTGTATAAAATTATGAAAGGCATAGATAAGATAGAGGTAGGTAAGTTATTTCCATTGGTGGGGGAATGACCAGAACTAAGGAACATAGCCTCAAAATTCAGCGTAATAGATTTAGGAGAGATGAGGAGGAACTGCTTTCCCTGGAGAGTGGTGAATTTGTAGATTTGTTGCCCATTGAAGCAGTGGAGGCTATCATAGTATCAGGTCTACCGTGGATGCCATCTCACTGCCTCTACACAAAGCCCTGGAACAACTGGTCTGCAAAGATGCAGACTACAGTTTGGCAGTTAACACCATCATCCCCTCAAAACTGATGAGCAAACTCCAAGACCTGGGGATTAATACTCCACTGTGTAATTGGATCATGGATTTCCTCACCTCCAGTCCACAATCAGTGAAGATTGGCAAGAACTTCTCCTCCACAATCTCCATCAGTACCGGAACACCACAGGGCTGTGTTCTTAGCCCCCTGCTCTACTCACTCTACACCTATGACTGTGTGGCTCGGTACGACAATAACACCATCTACAAATTTGCCGATGATACCATGGTCGTGAGTTGCATGAAGTAGGGATAAGTCAGCATAAAGGATAGAGATTGAAAACTTGGCTGAATGGTGCACCAACAACAACCTTGCACTCAATGTCACCAAAACCAAGGAGCTGATTGTTGACTTCAGGAAAGGAAAGGCAGAAGATATACAATCCAGTGATTATTGGGGGATCAGAGGTGGAGAGGGTGAGAAAATGTAAGTTCTTAGGAGTCACTATCTCGGAGGATCTTTCCTGGACCCAACAAACAAATGGCATTGAGAACAAAGCACATCAGCGCCTCAACTTCCACAGGACTTTTCGGAGGTTTGGTAGGACTCCAGAAACCTTGGCAAATTTCTACAGAGGTGTGGTGGGAATCGTGCTGACTGGCTGCATCATGGTCTCGTATGAGGACACCAATACCCTTGAGCAAAAAGCCCTCCAAAAGGTAGTGGACACAGCCCAGAACATCACAGGTAAAATCCTCCCCACCAGCGAGAGCATCTACAGGGAACACTGCTGTTGGAGGGCAGCAGCAATCATCAAAGACCCACTCCATCCAGCACACACCCTATTTTCACTGCTGCCATCAGGAAAGAGGTATAGGTGGCATAAGACTTACATCATGAGATTCAAGAACAACTGCTACCCCTCCACCATCAGACTGCTCAATTACAAACTCAAGAGATTTATTTAAGGACTCTTTCTAGTACTTTATTGATTTTTTTGTTCTCTCTATATTGCCCTGTCACTTTGTTTACGTCTATTATCTGTTTACAGTTCTTTGTTTGTCTTAAATATATTTAAGACAAGATACAATAGATATTTACATAGTCGGGGAATTAGGGATATGGGATCAGCCATGATCTTATTGAAAGGTGGAGCAGGCGTTCTCCTGCTCCTATTATTTATGTTCTTATGTGATCCAGTACTTGATCATTTCATTTCAATGGAAAGAGCATTCTTGTATTTACTCTATCTATACCCCTCATGATTTTGTATACCTCGATCAGATCTCCCCTTATTCTCCGCCACTCCAGGGAATAAAGTCCTAAACTATTTAACCTTTTCCTGTGATATAGTTCCTCAAGTCCCAGCAACATCCTTGTAAATCTTCTCTGCATTCTTTCAATCTTATCACTTGAGTCCAGCACTCCCCAGTAAAAATAACGGGGCTGTGCTCATAAATATGTAGATTTCATTTGTGTGCTGGGTGTACTGTACTGTGTCTGTGAGTGCACACTATGATTGTGTGTGTGTGTGTGTGTGTGTGTGTGTGTGTGTGTGTGTGTGTGTGTGTGTGTGTGTGTATGTGGGGGCGCATATTGTGGCGACCACTTACCAACAAGCAAACTGGCTCCCAAAATGGCAGACATGCTATGGAAAACCTGAGAATTTGACTTGCATCCAACACAGGATTTTATCTGAGCTGATGGCATCACCCATGATATCACTTCCTGTCCATGTGACAGAAGAGTGATGTATATAAGCCCAGCATGCAAACCTGCAAGTGTCAATCTTGCACTAGATTCCACAGTGTGTACATGGAGTTCCCTGCATATACATCAACTTAACTGATGTCTTTAGTAGCTCAGCATAGAACATTTCACGAAAATATATACTCAGTGTTGGGTCAGGACTGAGCAGAATATTGTGGATAGCTCCAGCAAATTCCTGCAATCCGAAAGACAATCAGAATGGACCAGCCCAATGTGGTTGACCCACATTTCTCACCAACAAGTTCAGCAGACTATATTTTCCAATTTTCAAAGCAGAACTAATCTCAAGCAAAAGGAAAAGAAAAATGTTGCTTAAAAACAGATTAAACAAGAAGGAAAATGTTTAAAATTTGCACATTGTTCCTCAGTTCTTATTAGCTTTTAAAAACAGCTGGAATGTTAATTAATACTTTGCTACAAATTGCTTCTTTGTGGCAGATGTAAGCAAGGTGACCTTAGTTTCAGCATCCACATGTTAGGCTGAGGGAAATGAGAATCTTGTTTATACGTGGGAAACATGATAGATTTAACTTACAATTTGACAGCTGAAGCTTTGTTTGGGGCATTTAAAAAGGTGTTTGGGATGAAATTTGGTCAATAATAATAGTCATGTTTTTGTCTTTCCAACTTCTCTTTAAAAGTTGCCTACAGTCACCAACTGCTTGACGATGTTTCAGTTTGAACTGGACAGTTGTGATCTTTGCAATGCCACCAAATGCCACATCCTGCAGGGTCTAGGTTCCCCACCAATACTCTTCCAATGCCTATCCCTACCATGAATAAGTGCATGCCTCCAGTCTTAGTAAGGGGAACATTCAAGAGTGCAGCATGGGAACGGGCCCCTCGGACCACATGTCAGTACCGAATATGATGTCCAAATCAGACCAAAACTCTTCTGCTCACGATAGAAATCCCTGAATACTGTTCATATTCAGATGTCCATCTAGAACCCTCTTAAATGCTTCTGTAATGTCTACTTCCATCACTACCCCTGCCAGCCCGTTCCAGACAGTGACCATTGTGCAAAACACTTGCCCTGTCCAGCTCCCTTCAACAAACCCCCCCCCAACTCTAAATGTGCCTCCCTAGGAGCTAAAGATGCAAGGGTAGAGGAAAACAGAGTGATGGGGAAAAGGGCTAAGAAGGGTAGCTCTCTGATAGGAGAAGAAAGGGAAGGGCTGGGGAGACTAAGGGACGATGGAAAAAGACAGACCCGTGGAGGCGATGAACAGAAATTGGAAGTCGAAAGGGAAGGGCTGGGGAGACTAAGGGACGATGGAAAAAGACAGACCCGTGGAGGGGATGAACAGAAATTGGAAGTCGACGTTAAAAGATTGTTTCCCATGGAGGGAGAGTCTAGGACATTAAAGGGTGTCCCCGCTTAGAACAGGGATGAGGAGGAACTTCTCCAGCCAGAGGGTGATAGATCTTTGGAATTTGTTGACACGGGGGGTTGTGGAGGCCGGGTCAATGGGTGTATTTAAGGCAGAGATTGATAGGTTGTTGATTAGCCGGGGCATCGAGGGTTAGGAGAAGGCCGGGCAGTGGGGCTGAGTTGGAAAATGGATCAGCTCATGATTAAATGGCAAGGCAGCCTCAATGGACTGAATAATCTCATTCTGCTCGTATATCATGGTTTTATGGAATATCAAAACATGGGAATGGTTTTCAGTATATGTTGACCCTGCTTGACTATTGTCTTCACAGTTAACCTCTCCCCTTCAACCGTGACCATTTCTCTCTCCATTTCTTAACTATGCCTTTACCTCTTATTATTAATTTTTGATATGCTCCTTCGAGGGATTTTCTGTACCATCAGCCATTTTTTTTAACCATGTTATTATTTCTTCAGCTTGTTTTAAGTTCTCCTTTCACCCTCCATTACTTGCTGCATCTTGCAAACTGGACCTTTATATGACATCCTGAGCATTTGCTCTGAAAACATGATTGGTGTTCAGTGAGGGAAAAGAGCTCCCTGCTCCTCCATCCCATTGATTGTCCAGAAATCCTTCACCAGTCAGTAGCATTAAGCCACAGCAATGTGGTGGACTCTCTCCTCCAAAATCCGGTTCCACGGCATAGTCAGTAGGACTGCTGCTGCGTGCATGTCCAAAATACAAATATAAAATCCAATGGGGAGAATTCTTGCTCGGAAACATTCTCGACATTGAAAATGGTGTCAGTGGGATGAATGTGTCCTTTCCCTTGAAAAAGAAACACTTACGATATTGTATTCTCAGGAGATAAGGCTCCCAAGGAACTGAAAAAGAGAAAATGGGGACACAAGAGAGAAAATGGGATTTGGCGAATCAATCCTCTCGAGCAAGGATGCATTCAAGCAGAGCAGAATAAAGTACTGGGATGAATTGTTGATCAGTTCTTCATTAATTCTGTGATTTTTGAATGCTCAGGTGTTAATGGGATACTTGTGATTTCATCTCCATAATCCTGTTAATTTGTGATCCTGACACATTAATAACAACAGCACCATTTACAAATTTGCTGACAGTTCCACAGTTGTAGGATTGTATTGATGAGGGAGGGAGATTGAAAACTTGGCTGGATGGCAAACCAACAACAACCTCGCACTCAATGTCACGAAAACCAAGATGCTGACTGTTGACTTTGGAAAGGGAAAACCAGAGGTGTACGATCCAGTGAACATTGGGGATTAGAGGTAGAGAGGGTGAGAAAATTTACATTCTTGGGAGTAACTATCTTGGAGGATCTTTCCTGGACCCAACACACAAATGGCATCATGAACAAAGCATGTCAGCATTTCTACTTCCTCAGGACTTTGTGGAGGTTTGGTATGACACCGGAAACCCTGGCAAATTTCTACAGAGGTGTGCTGGCAAGTGTGCTGGCTGGCTGCATCACAATCTGGTGTGGGGACACCAATACACCTGAGCGGAATACACTGCAAAAGGTAGTGGGCACAGCTCAGGGAATCACTGGCAAAACCTTTCCCACTACCAAGAACATCTATGGGGAATGCTGCTGTCAGAGGGCAGCAGCAATCATCAAGGATCTACATCACCCAGCACACACTCATTTCTCGCTAGCCATTTTCACACCACAGGCGAGGAGTGACGCTACTTTGTCCCAGTGAAATTTCTGAAATTCAGGACCTCCCAGGCCTTTAACTCTGCAGCCCAAAGTCCCAGGAATTTGCCCTCCCCAGAAATTTAGGGAGGTCCCTCCCCCAACCAGTGCAGCGTTATGCAAGTTCACCCCTGTCCATCAGTAGCTCACCCGCCCACCCCTTTCTCCCTCCATCCCCATCCCCAGCCGCCCGTTACTCGCCCATCCAAGCCCAAACCCACCCCCGCAAACCCCCCCCTCCCCCATAATCCCTCATGCAGCTGGAATCGCACTGGGAAATCCAGCTGCGTGAGGGATTATGTTTTGCTGCCATCGCAGTGTGCTGAATGGCCCACTGTTGTAAGGTGGTATATATCTTTTAATTTTAATCGCCTACGCAAATGCTGACGCCATGAGGCTTCCCTGCTTGGCCATTTACAATTTCACCACAGGGTGGTATGGGAAAACTTCCCGGAGCTGCGGCCCTACCTAACCATTGGAAATTCCTTGGACGACCTTTTCACACCGCAGTTTCACGGGAGGGTTCCTGGGAAAATTTCTGGGGAATCTCCATTTTACAATGCGGTATGAAAAGGCCTACTGCTACTATCTGAAAAGAGGTATCGGTGCCACAAGACTCATCAATTTTAGGCATAGCTGCTACCCCTCCACTGTCAGACTCTTCAACAGCAAACTCAATCTGAGACTCATTTAAGGACTCTTACATTTGCACTTTATTGATGTTTTTCCTCTCTATAATGCAGATTTCAGATTTCAGGTTTGTTGTCAGAGTACACACATGACATCACATAGAACCCTGAGTTTCTTTTTTCCTATGGGAGCGGCAGAATTGCAACTAATTGGTAGAGCAAAAAATAAACTGTACACAGAGTAAACATGTAAACAAATAAAGTAACTGTTAACAGATAACCAATGTAAACAAACTGACTGTGCAATACAAAGAAAACAAAAGAAAATCAATAAAGTGCACAAGAGTCCTTAAATGAGTCTCTGAGTTTGTCGCTGAGGAGTCTAATGGTGGAGGTGGTTCGTTTAAATTTCTTTGCATATATATCTTGTTGACTAAAGTTTTTTTGCACTACCAATAAGTGGTAATTCTGCCTCGCTCGCAAGAAAAAGAATCTCAGGGTTGTACGTGATGTCATGTATGTTCTCTGACAATAAATCTGAAATCTGAACTTTGAAATTTGTATTTGAGCACCATACATCCGGATTGCAGAACAATGTCATTTTGAAAGCCAACAGGGTTGAACTGCATGGCTTATTCCTTTAATTTGCCCACAGGGTGTGGCGTCATCGCCAACTTCAATGTTTTGTTGCTCATTTTCAAGCATCTTGCAAAGGTGTTGGGGCACACCCTACTTCAGCACACCTTTACTGGTTTAGTGCAGCCAAACAACTGCTGAGCTGTTCTCAGGCAGTTAGAGTTGACAACTGAGTCGCGTATACCCCGAGCTGCGTAAAGATGGCAGACTTCCTTCCCTGAATGACAGTCTGGGAGCTACATCCTCAAATTGATGCCAGCATTTAATCTCAGACTGGTTAATTCATCGAATTAAAATTCTCCATCAGCCATGGTGAGATTTAAATTTGTTTTTTTTTTAACCATACAACACAGTAATAGGGCCCTTCCAGTCCTTGACCCCTTGCCACTCAATTAGCCTATAATGTCTGCATGTTTTTTGAAGGGTGGGAGCACCTGGAGGAAACCCATGCAGCCACGGGGACAACATACAGACAGCACGGGCTTGTACCCTGGTAGCTGGCGCTGTAACAGCGTTGCGTTAACTGCTATGCTAACTGCACTGCCCTAAGATTTCAAATCCTCTGGAACCCTTGCTCATA
Source organism: Narcine bancroftii (assembly GCF_036971445.1). Classification (NCBI taxonomy): domain Eukaryota; kingdom Metazoa; phylum Chordata; class Chondrichthyes; order Torpediniformes; family Narcinidae; genus Narcine; species Narcine bancroftii. The sequence goes on from NC_091469.1 coordinate 472,112,030, forward strand.
CATGGAACACAGAACAGAACAATACAACACAGGAAAAGGATCATTAGCCCAGCATAAAACAGGCCCCTTCTTATCCACATATCAGTCTAAATTTCTTGTGAACATGCAGAAATATAAAATGAAAATAGAAGATGCTGTAAGAAGTATCTGTGGTAAACAAAAGTTATCAATATTTCAGTAGTGAGTAGGTTCCGAATCATGGGTCCTCTACCGGCATCACCTACGGCTCCAAGAACGCTTCCATCAGCGCTGTCTCCGCTCCATCCTCAACATTCATTGGAATGACTTCATCACCAACATCGAAGTACTCAAGCTGGCAGAGCCCACAAGCATCAAATCCATGCTGCTGAAGACCCAACTGCGCTTTCACGTCTCCAGAATGGAGGACCATCGCCTTCCCAAGATCGTGTTCTATGGCGAGCTCTCCACTGGCCACCGAGACAGAGGTGCACCAAAGAAGAGGTACAAGGACTGCTTAAAGAAATCTCTTGGTGCCCGCCACATTGACCACCGCCAGTGGGCTGATGTCGCCTCCAACCGTGCATCTTGGCGCCTCACAGTTCGGCGGGCAGCAACCTCCTTTGAAGAAGACCGCAGAGCCCACCTCACTGACAGAAGACAAAGGAGGAAAAACCAAACACCCAACACCAACCAACCAATTTTCCCTTGCAACCGTTGCACCATGCCTGCCTGTCCCACATCGGACTTGTCAGTCACCAAAGAGCCTTCAGTAGACGTGGACATACCCCTACATAAATCTTCGTCTGCAAGCCAAGCCAAAGAAGAAGAAAGAAAGAAGAACTACAGAACATTACAGCACAAAAACAGGCCCTTCAGACCTTCCAGTCTCTGCCCAACTATTTTTCTGCCTAGTTCCCCTTTCACCTTAACCCATGTCTTCTTGTTTGTATCTCACCTTCCCTCAGTGGAAAAAGCCTATCTACATTTACTCATCTATCCCCCTCATAATTTTAAATACCTCCATAAAATTTCCCCTCATTCTTCTATGTTCCAGGGAATAAACTCCTGACCTGTTTAACAGTTCCCTGCAACTCAGTTCCTGAAGTCCATCCAACAGCCGAGTAAATAATCTCTGCATTCTTTCAATCTTATTGATATAATTTCTGCAGTTAGATAATCAAAACTGCATGTGGGCCTAAGGAAGAGCATTTTCACCAAAGGTGAGGTTAGAATCTGAAATGTGCTGCCTGATTAGCTGATGGAAGCACCCTTACAACATTTTTTTTTTAATTAATTGAAATTCCATGGCATAAAAGTCCAAGGATCAAGTGCAGACAGATGGGATTAGGATAGATCCCAGTGGGGACATAATTGGCCAGAGGTCCTCTTTCGATGCTGGGTGACTGTGACTCTTTTATTAGAATTCAGATTTATTGTCAAGTGCATACATGACATCACATACAACCCTGAGATTCCTTTTCCTGCAGGCGAGGCAGAATTACCACTTATTGGTAGTACAAGAAAACTCTACTCAACCTACACATGTAAACAAATAAAGAAATGTAAACAATCTGACTGTGCAATAGAGAGAAATTTTAAAAAACCCATGAAATAGAGAAAATACATTAGTTTTCAATAGCTGACTGTGGGCAGGATAGATAGAACAAAGGAAATATCTTTGACAGGGCGAGACCAAATAAATTAATTTGGTAGATAGAAAAGCAATAAAAACCAGATTATGCTTCTTTGCCTGTGAGCTGCCAGTTTCAATGTTGAGAAAAATGTCCAGCGTCCAGTCTACACTAATGAAGAGAGCAAAAATTAAGCCAAAGTTATTACAGCAAAAACAACCAGTTAAATAAAACCAGAATAAGCTATCTGACGTCGAAAAAATCAACACTGTATCTCAAAGGCTGCAATGTGCCCAGAGAACAAAATCAAAAGGAAATGCTCTTCATCAAGCTTGTGTTGCCCCTAGCTGTGACAATGTAGAGGGTCACAGGCTGACAGGTCAGAATGGGAGTGGGTGGAGAATTGAAGTGGAAATAAAGGGTAACTCCTACAGGTGGATGCAGGCTCTCCACATTTCAATCATCCAATCTGCGTTTGATTTCTCCGATGTAAATGACAATTACGAACACCAACTTCAGGGCACCAGAATGGAAGATGTGAAAGCAAATCACTGCTTCGACGGCCAGATGGTGGAATGGGAAGAGATAAAAGAGCAAATCTGGCAAATGCATGGGAAGAACAGACCCAGGAAATGGAATGAGACCAATCCCTTCAAAATGCTGAAATAGAAGGCGGTGAGGGGATACACATCAGGTGGTGGAATCTTATTGAAGGCCATGGAAATTGCAAAGGATTAAATGATAGGATGGAAGTTAAGGACCAGGGATTTCTGTTGTTCTTCTGTCGAAAAGAAGCAAGGTTGAGGGCAGAGGTAAGGGAAGGAGGTAAGATGCAGGACAAGGCTCCAGGAAAGAGAAGTATGTAAGTAAATTTTTCTAAGAGACAAGATTACTTTTTAGGAGGATAAACTGGGAAGACAACATGTTTAAGACCTTCACAAAATGTGTTCATTAAAATGTGAAAAACAGACAAAGATTAGAAGCTGTACTAACTTGAATAAAACTTTGACATGTGAAAATGTAGAATCGGAAAGAAGTCCCTCAGTCACTGTGCCTGTGCAATTCTCTTGCCTCTTTTACTTGTTTTCTGATTATCTCAGTTTTTTTTCCAGTTCTAACAAAAGGTCACAGATTCAAGACACTAGCAATGCTCAAATGGGCTGGAGAAACTCAGCAGGTCATGCAGCACCTTAGGAAGCAAAGGGTAACCAACATTTCGGGTCTGAATCTTTCATTAGATTCTCCAGCCCGTTGGGGTATTGCACTTAACAGACTTTCTTGTTTAACTCATCAAGACATGAGCGCGTTTCTCTTTCCACAGATGCTGCTTGACCAGTCCTGTGTTCCTGTTGTGGTCTCTTCTACATCAGCAAGATTGGGTGAGGACTTGGACATCATGTTATTGATCACCTCGGCTCTGTCTGGCATAATGTCTTAGATCTCCCAGTGGCCATCATTTCAATTCCCTGCCCCATTCCCTTCCTGTCATGTCTGTCCATGATCTCATGCACTGCCAGACTGAGACCACCCGCAAATTGGAGGAACAACACCTCATCTTCTGACTGGGCACCTTCCAACTGGGTGGCAAAAACATCAACTTCTCCAGTTATCATTAAAAATCCCTGCCCATCCCCCTGTTTCCTTTCCTCTAGTTCTGTTCTCTCTCTCTCTCTCTCTCTCTCTCTCTCTCTCTCTCTCTCTCTCTCTCTCTCTCTCTCTCTCTCTCTCTCTCTCTCTTCCCTTTACCCTCTGTCTCCTTTCACAGAGCCAAAATCAATTCTCACCTTTCCTCTTATCATATCCAATTAAACACCTTTTGTTTGTTAGTCTGGACTCCTCCCACTGCCCCTCGTCCACCTTTATCTCGCAGTCTTTATTGAACTGCTGCCTGCTTTTTTCTTATACCTTGAAGAAGGGCTCAGGGCCGAAACCTCAGTAATATATCTTTACCTCCTATGGCTGTTGCGAGACCGGCTGAGTTCCTCCAGCATTTACTGTGTGGTTTTGCAGTATTTCTTTTTGACAGATAAAGGACACATTCATTCTGCTGACACTATACTTTAATTTTCAATGTTATTGAGATTGTGTCTAAGCAAGAATTTTCCCCAATGGTATTTTGCGTATTTATTACATGACAATAAATGAAACTTGAATCAGTAACACAAGGGTCTGCAGACTTTCTCTTTACAATTAAAGAACTCTTGACAAGCTATTCTCAACCTTTTATCAGCTATGCATCCCCCACCTTCCAGGACTCTACTCAATGTTTATGGACCCCCTTTCCTGTGAAGCAGTCAAGTTTGGTTTCTTCCATACTTCTCTCCAACCATTTGTTGTTCAAGGACATCCACAATTGATTCCTTTTTAATCAGCCAATCCAGTATCTTGCTGATGAAACTTGCCCCCTTCAGGGTTCTCCAGATGATAACCTCTTTCTTTCAGGTCGCCACAGAGTTCCTTTTGTTTCTCTTATTCCAAGTGAAACATTAGACAGCAAGACCTCTCCTCTTGCAGGAACCACAAGGGCTTTGACCAGGAAGTCTTCCAAATGGGGCTTTTCACAAGCTTGCCAGCTTGTCCTGTTCCAGTTCCAGTTGCTGTCTGCTGGCTGTAACACTGTATAAATGATCTCTGTGTGTGTCTCTCTCTGAAAGAAAGCCTGTTTGTTTCTCTCTGCTTGCAAAACCACATGACCCTCTTAGAACTGCTCCAGACAATCTGCGGCTCCAACAAGATCTCTTGGGGACTCTCCAAAGCTCTTGCAAAAGTTGTGGAGCCAATATGTCTAGCATTAGCAGAGCTCCAATATTTCAAATAAGATCTGTTTTAGTGTTTGTATGTAATCTACTCTAACAAACCTTTCCCAATTCATCTCCAAAAAAACATATCCATATAGTCTGTCACAGTAACAACAAGAGAATGTTGGAATTTTGCAGCATTGACTAATTACTCATCTTTATCCCAGAACGTTGCTTCCTCTGGCGTGGGAAATAGTTTCTTCTCAGGGACAAAGAGGACACTAAGTCCCTCATTAGAATAAAACAAACTCAAAAATGAGTCTTCCTCTCTATTCTGTCTGAAAATCTCATAATTTTATAATTTCAACAACTCTTTCTTGAATCTCTTCTCTTCCTATAATTCTCACATTGTCCATTTTCATAAAACTCCTCTGCTCTTTCTCCAGACGTATTACATTGCACTGGCTCTGGCCTAACATTCCACACCACTTTGGAGAGACTTGAGCTTCTCTGTCAATAAAAATCAGCCATCCTTTATCCACCTTCCTTAAGGTCACTTCAAGGTCCACCTTTTTGTCCCTTAGCATCTTACTATTCACCTTATTTCGTAGGGAACGTAGAACAGTGCAGCACAGTATAGGCCCTTCTTCAGCAAACTTAATAACCAATTTCAACCAGGTCATTAATAATAAATGATGAACAAGAATGGACCCAGCACTGATCCCTGCAGATCACCACCTGTCACAGGGTTCCAGACCAAAAAAAAACAACCCTCCACTACCATCTTCTGTCTTCTAACCAAGCCAATTTTTAATCCATGAGAGACCTTGTTAAAGGCCTTACTGAAGTCCATGTAGACAATGTCTACAGCCTTTCCCTCATCAATCTTCCTGGTCATCTTTTCAATCAAATTCATCAGACATGACTTTGCAAGCATAAATGCAAAAATGCTGAAGAAACTCAGCAAGTCACACAGTAAAGAGGCCTCAGCCCTTCGTCAGTAATGGGACAAAGACACCAGCATCGGCAGATTTTCTTGTTCACCTTCCCCAGCTTAAAGCTGTGCCTACTCTCTCTAATCAGTTCTTGCCATTCCAAATGCTGACTGGTCACGATGCCCTCTGCAACTGACATCTCAGACACATGCCCTGATTAGTGGTAATGTGCTCTCTCTAGTAGGCCTATCTACATATTGTTTGCAGCGATGTTTATGGGCACATTTCACAAATTCCACCCTCTCCACATCCTATAAGAGTCCCAATCAATGATAGATGTTGGAAACACCTTCTAATACGACCCTGTTACTCTTACAGCAATCTGCTATTTGCTCCTCTAATTCTAGCTGACTATTGAGGGGCCTATAATGCATTCCCATCGAAGTGATCCTTCTATCTTATTTTGGGGTTCCACTCATGTTGCCTCACTCAACAAGCCTCCAAGAATATCCTTTCTCAGTACTGCCATGATGTTCTCCCTAAAAAAAAATGCAACTTCTCCTCCTTTCTCCCCTGCACCTCTATCACACCCCTAGTGCAGAGCTGGCTGTCCTGCCCCTCTCTCAGCTAGGTTTCCATGATGCCTATAATATGCCAGTCCCATGAGCTCATCTGTTTTATTTGTTAGTCTTCTTGGATTAAAATAAATGCAGCCTAGTCTGCCAGACTTTCCTCACCCTTTGACTTACTTCTGCCTGTCCTGTCTCCAAACATTTTGTTCGGGTACCTGCCTACATTTTGCTCACACCATGATGAAGGGTTCAATCCCGAAATGTTGCTTATGCACCATTATCCTTTTGATACAAAGTGCACTGTTTGACCTGCCGAGTTACTCCAGCATTGTTTTTACTATCTCCAAGTTTGCTTGCTTTAACTTCTAAATTAGCTTCAGATTTCTCATCTTCTTTACTGATGCTTTAAATCCTACACTCCTGCCAGATTAGCTGAACCTCTCCTGAACAGCACAAAATAAATCTCTCTCCACTTTAGGTATGACCAGTTAATAGGCATTCGGACAGGTACTTGCAAAGGAAAGGGGTAGAGGGGTGAGGACCGAACACAACAAATGGGTTAAATGGAGATAGGCATCACGCTTAGTATGAATTGAATGGCCCATCCTTGTGCTGTTTATTGGTCTAATCCCTTTGTCCCCTTGCATCTTAGTACATCATACTGTACTTGATACCTGTGCTCCTCCCCATACCATTTTATTCAGACACCTGCCTGCTTTTTCCTCATACCTTGATGAGGGGTTCTGGCCCGAAATGTTTATGTATCTTTACCTTGGTTATGAAAAGAACGCTGCATGACTTGTTGAATTTTGCCATGCTTACAAACATACAGCCCAGTAACAGGCCCTTCCAGCCGACGAGCCCAAATAACCCCAATTAACCTCCAGCCCCCGTACGTTTTAGACAGGTGGGAAAAAATTGGTGCAGACATGGGGAGAATGTACAAACTGCCCTGGGTTTGACCCCACGTCGCTGGCGCTGTAATAGTGTGGCGCTAGCCACTGTGTGCTAACCATGCCTCCCCATTTTTGTGTAGACTTAAAAACTGAAGATTTTCTTGTTTGACTGTCCTTGACACCTGCCCACTTTCATCCTTCCACCAGTAAACTATTGGTCAGGAAAGCATTTTATTCCTGGAATCAAGAAAAAAAAATAGATGAATAGAACGAGTCAATAGAAAGCAATATTTCTTCAGCCATTTGTGGACTTTTGAGCTCATGTCTATTTATTTTTCACATAAGTGCAATGAGGTATTTATAAGGCTGAACTAAGCCACAATTATTTCAAACTTGGATTGCTTCAGTCTGGTTTAAACTGGCCAACAGCCATTGAAACTGGAGTTGAACCTGCCCATTAAATCAATACTTCCAATATCAGTCACTGACAATCCGATAACCCTCTTACCTCATAACAATGCAAATTTGCCTTCTGTTTGCAGAAAGTACATTGGTACTTTTTGGCTTTAATAGCTATGTCTCTTCTTATCACTGCAGCTTCTAAGTTGGTACCAGACCAGAGGGAGCCGAGAGTTAGTTTGGGAATGAGATCCAGCGCTCTTATTATTTCTTTTTTCTTTCTTTGGCTTGGCTTCGTGGACGAAGATTTATGGAGGGGTATGCCCACGTCTGCACCGCAGGACAATGGCTCTCCCAGCTGTTGTTGCTCAAGGAAGTATGATGGAGAAACAAAGGATTGATGCTGGTGGCTGAGGAGGAGGGAGGCCTATACTCAACACTCGTGTGCGTTCCACCAGTGCAGCAAGTGACCAGGCATAATCTGCACATGGGAGAGCAGTCCTGTGTGCAAAGGAACATGTGCGCATACCCTCAAACCGACAACCAATACAGGCCTACTGGTGTGTGTACATGCACGCGCAGTAGGAGCCTTTTTTTTAAACATAGAGGGTGGTGGTTTTGAAGGAAGCAAAGCTTGATACACAGAAGAAAATCTTAGCAGGATTCGGCCTGAGGCTTAAACCTCAGCCTTCAAGCCTGCTCCACCATTCAAAATTACTGTGGCTGATCTGCTCCAAGCCTTACTTTTTCTTTATGCCATTTCACTACAATCTTCGATTCCATGATCTTTCTGAAATGTTTCCATCTGCAGTGAACTGGGAATTCACTACTGGCTCCTCCCCCACATATCCCGATTTAAACCCTGGATCCCTGCCAAAACCCCAGTTCAGTCCAAGGACCACGTGTGCTATTCTTACTGAATAAAAGTATGTTGTTCTCTCTCTTGTCTTGAGTGCTCTCAGTCATGCTACACTATCTCCCCTTTAAATACCGCCAGTGATCTCACCATAGACAACTCTCCACGGCTAAGAATTCTGAAGATTTCCTGCAGACCTCATTTTTCAATGACTGCCCTTTGTTGACGACTCTCCCAATACTGGAAATGTTTCAGCACAGGACCCAGGCACTGGTGATTTGAGGACTGTAAGCTCAGCACCAGGCCAGGAATTTGCCACAGCAATAAGCACCAGTAAAGTGTTGACCCAGTTCCCCAAGAGGTTATCTAGAGATGACAAAAGAACTGAAGAAATAGGAACAGGAGTCAGGCCTCAGACCCATTGAACCAGCTCTACAATTCAATAAAATCATGGCTAATCAGGCCATGGACTCTGCCTACCTGTCAGTCACCTCCTCACGTGGGGGGGGGATATTGCTGTCAGTGGAGCTTGAAATCAAACATCTCATGAATGTATGTTTGCCTTTCCTAGGAAATCAGGAACTCTGATGGACTGGCCAGGATATGTTCAGAGGTGGCTGAAAAAAATCCCCATCTAATGACCCTGGAACTGTGCTACTGAAGAGCCACACTCGGGTACATAAAACAAACCCCTTAGTCCATCCAGTTCAGCTACTGCATACTAACCCCAACTCGTCTTTTCTTTGGCTTGGCTTCACGGACGAAGATTTATGGAGGGGTACGTCTGCTGCAGTCTCGTTGGTGACTGACAAGTCCGATGCGGGACAGGCAGGCACGGTTCCAGCGGTTGCAAGGGAAAATTGGTGGGTTGGGGTTGGGTGTTGGGTTTTTCCTCCTTTGTCTTTTGTCAGTGAGATGGGCTCTGTGGTCTTCTTCAAAGGAGGTTGCTGCCCGCCGAACTGTGAGGTGCCAAGATGCACAGTTGGAGGTGATATCAGCCCACTGGCGGTAGTCAATGTAGCGGGCACCAAGAGATTTCTTTAAGCAGTCCTTGTATCTCTTCTAAGCGCAATTAAACTGACACAGACAGAGGGAGCGTCGGATATTTTTTAAAATATCTGTTTTTTCTGGAGTAGGTCTGATGATGAAGATTGATGCATGCCATACAATCCTACATTGAAGTGTGCAAAAAGTCTACACAGGTCAAGCAGAAAACATGCCCAAACTGGGAACATTGCGTCCACAGAACCAAGAGGAACTGACAAGCAACATTGGTGGCAAAGATAAATAAATCACTGACACAAAGGGGAGATCTTATTTCCATACAATAATATACAGGGGGAATGGCATGCTGCTTCAAAGAAATAAATCATCTTTAAGTCCGAAGGAGCAATTTAAGCAGTTGCCCGAGGAATAGACGAGCACTGAGATCGCCATCTACCCGAGACACTTCGTTATGTTGTTGGAAGAATATACCTGTATACACAGGCAACCACATCAAGGAAAATAAAATACTTTACAATAAGTATTGGACCACGAGGCAACTGTAATTATACAACAATGGTCAAACATGTATTTAGCTGAATCTTTCACATAATTTCACCAAAACAAGAAAAAAAAATGGCTTTCTTTTAAGCAAATAGAATGTGATAGATTTAAACTTGGCTGGATTATATTTTTTTCCAGGCAATGAGCTCCCTAGTGCTGATGCTCCTGTCCTGGGGTCTATCTGCTTAACTGGGTACTCAAGGGGAAGAAACAAAATGAGAATCATGATCTACTTCTCCCCTTTTACTTGCAATGATACTTTGTGGCCATTACATTGTAAAACAAAATCCCCATCTAATGAAACAGAATCAGAATTAGGATTTATTGTCATGAACAAGTCACGAAATTTGGTGTTTTACTGCAGCGTCACAGGGCAAACGTTCATATTATAAACCATCTTACCACAATAATATTTTAAAAAATTAAAATAGTAGTGCACGAAAAGTAAGGCAGTGTCTTTGGTTCGTTGGTTGTTCAGGAATCTGATGGCAGCGGGAAAGAAGCTGTCCTTGTGCTGCTGAGGGCTCGTCTTTAGGCTCTGGTACCTTTTCCCCAATGGTAGCAGAGTGAAGAGGGCATGGCCTGGGTGGTGGGGGTCTTTGAGGATAAAGGCTGCTTTTTTTAAGACACTGCCTCATGTAATCATCCTTGATGGAGTGAAGTCTGGTGCCTGTGATGTCGCAGGACCCTCTGGAGTTTATTCTTGTCCTGAGAGTTGACACCTCTATACCAGGCAGTGATGCAACCAGCCAGAATGCTCTCCACGGTCCACCTGTAGAAGTTTTTGAGAGTCATCAGTGACGTATCAAATCTCCTCAAACATCTCACAAAGAATAGCCGCTGGCGGACCTTCTTTGTGTTTGCATAAACATGGAGACTCCAGGATAGGTTCAGAGGTGGCTGGAAAATAGGCACCGGAGAGTCATGGTGGACAACTGTCTGTCAGGATGGAGGCCAGTGATGAGTGGTGTGCCTCAGGGATCGGTGTTGGGTCCTTTGTTGTTCGTCATTTATATTAATGATTTGGATGTCGGGGTGATAAATTGGGTGAGTAAATATGTGAACAATACAAAAATAGGGGGAGTTGTGGATAGTGAGGAGGGTTTTCATGGACTACAGGAGGATTTGGACTGTTTGGAAAGGTGGGCTGAAAGGTGGCAGATGGAGTTTAATGTAGATAAGTGTGAGGTGCTTCATTTTGGGAGGAATAACCAAAATAGAATGTATGCAGTAAAGGGGAGGGCATTGAGGAATGCAGAGGAACAGAGGGATCTTGGAATAATGGTTCAGTGTTCCTTGAAGGTGGATTCCCATGTAGATAGGGTGGTGAAGAAGGCTTTTGGTATGCTGGCCTTTATAAATCATAGCATAGAATATAGGAGCTATGAGGTGATGTTGAGACTGTTTAAGGCTTTGGTGAGGCCAAGTTTGGAGAATTCTGTGCAGTTCTGGTCTCCAAATTATAGCAAGGATATAAATAAGGTTGAGAGGGTGCAAAGAAGGTTTACGAAAATGTTGCCTGGATTGCAGTATCTTGAATACGGAGAAATATTGAGTAGACTGGGACTTTATTCATGGGAGCGTAGAAGGTGAGAGGGGATTTGATAGAGGTATTTAAAATTTTGAAGGGAATAGATAGAGTAGATGTGAATAGGCTCTTTCCCCTGAGGGTAGTGAAGATTGGAACAAGGGGTCATAAGTTAAGGGTTAGGGGGCAAAACTTTAGGAATAATATAAGAGGGAGGTTCTTCACTCAGAGAGTGGTGGCTGAGTGGAATGATCTACAGGAAGAAGACGTTGCGGCAGGGTCAATTCTGTCATTTAAGAGGAGGTTGGATGAGTACATGGATGTGAGTGGAATGGAGCGTTATGGGCATGGGAGTGGGTAGGTGGAACTAGTGGAATTTCACGTAAATCAGTGCGGACTAGAAGGGCCGATATGGCCTGTTTTCATACTGTAAATTGTTATATGGTTATATGGTTTTATATATATCTGTTGACACCCAATAAAATGAAGTTCTTGATCCTCTCCTCTATTGAGCCATTGATGAGGACTGAGTCATATTGCTCCTTTGGTTCAAGTTGGTTTGGGGATCCCAAATCTTTGATATAGGGAATGTGGGAAGGGTGGGGTGGGGTCAAGGCAGAGCAGGCAAGCGATCTGTCTGGAACAGGGATGGCAATAGTAAGGTCAAAAAAGGAAATTCCAAAATGGGACAAAGCAAATGTAAACTTTCAATCTATCGGCTAAGACCAGAAGGGCTAAAGGGGCTGCTTCTGTGCTGTAGTATTCTATGTTCGGGCATACGTTTCTCAGGCTCTTGACAAAGAACTGTCACAGCATTCATTTTGTTTGCACTTTGGGTTTTCTCTGATAATTTAGGTAATATTACAGTTCCTACAAATACAAATGATGCATTGATCAATACTCAAAGTTGTCACCAGTCGCAAAGGAAGAAAGCAGGAGCAGGAGTGAAAGTGGGGCAAATGAAAGGAGAGCAAACAAAAAGCAAGAAAATGAAGCCTTGGGGAAGATTATTGATGCTTGGTGTGTGTGCAATGAAATTGTCAAGCTATTCTTGAGAAGTGAGCTTAAAGTTTCCTTTTGCACTCAGGAGGAAGAGCAAGCCTTCTCCCAGTCAGCATCTACAATGGAGTGACAGTCATTTACAGAACTGGAAAATGCCATTCACCCCATAATAGGAAGTGGTAGAAACACAAAGCAGATCAGGATGAACACAGAAACCAAGACAGATCATGAGATAATGAGGCATCGGAACAGGTCCTTTGGCCCGTGATGTCTGTGTCGACCATGATACCAAATTAAATCAATCCCATCAGCCAGCATATGATCCATTTCCCTCCATTCCCTGCATCTTCATATACCTGTCTAAATGCCTCTTACACTCTGCCCTGGAACACCTGAACACTTAAAGGCACTTGTGTCTGACAACTGTTTATCGACTGCAGCTTTGCCTTCAGTAGCACAGTCTCCAGTCAACTCATCCCCAAACTTTGAGATCTCGATGTCTGCAGCCCCCTCCACAACCGGATCGTTGACATTCAGTGAAGGGGCAAAGTAACTCCTCCTCCATGATCACACTCAACACAAGGTTATGTACTCAGCCCCTTAGCATACTCCCTCTACAACCATGACTGCACAGCCAAATACTGCTCCAACTCCATCTTTAAGCTGGAGTCGGCCCAATAAATTGTCCGTCTTTCATTTTCCACGAATAAGGCCCAACCCGCTGGGCTCCTCCCCTCCCATTTTCTGCAATCTCTCTTGTTTGCTTCCATCATTAAGCTCATTGAAGACAGAATCAAGAGTTATAGGAGAAGGGCAGGGAACTGAGTCCACGGCCATACCAGCCATGATCTTAGTAAATGGCAGAGTGGGCTCAATGGGCTAGATGGCCTACTCCTGATCCTATGTTCTTGTGGGATTAATGCAGATGAGTGCCACTGGTTGGCATGAAGGTAATGGGCTGATTAGAATCAGATTCAGAATTTATTGCCATGAACAGTCATGAAAATGTGTTGTGGCTGCATTACACAGTGCAAATACTTATATAAATTTCAAAGTTCAAATTTATTGTCAGAGTACATTAATGACATCACATACAACCCTGAGATTCTTTTTTCCTGAAGGTGAGGCAGAATTGCCACTTAATAGTAGTGCAAAAGATTGTACTTAGGAAGATACGTAACCAAGCAAAGACAGGTAAACAAACTGACTGTGCAATGCAGAGAGAAAAAAAAATCAATGAAGTGCAAAAGTAAGATCCATAAATGCGTTTGTTGTTGAGGAGTCTGATGGTGGAGGGTAGCAGCTGCTACCGAACCTGGTGGGGCGAGTCTTGTGGCACCGATACCTATTACATTAAGAAAATAAATCAATTAGTGAGAACATAAGGGAAAGTGAGACAGTGTTTGTGGTTCTTTGTCCATTCAGTCAGTTTCCAAGCTGTGAGAGACAGCTTTGAAATTTTGATTTTGACATATATAGGTATCTGGATGGGAGGAATCAGAATCAGAATCAGGTTTATTGTCATGAACATGTGTCATGAAATTTGGTTTTTTGAGGCAGCAGGATTATGCAGAACAAGGTACAAAATTACTATAAGTTACAAAAAAGAGAGAATGTGAGGTAGTGTCCGTAGGTTCATTGCTGTTCAGAAATTTGATGGTGAAGGAAAGAAGCTGTTTTTGTAAGGGTATGGTTAGAGTCGATGTGACTAGGTAGAATAAAAATTCAGTACAGACTAGATGGGCTGAAGGGCCTGTTTGCTGTAGTGTCCTATGCTTATATAGTTCTAAATGAGTGGTAGATGGTAAGCACATAGTCAGAGGTCCTGTAGGATCTGTTTCCTGTGTTATCTTTAATTATATGTTTCTTCCTTCTTGGGATATAGCAACATGGGTAAGGCAGTGTGCAACATTATCTCCAACCGAAACCTTCAACCTGCCAGAAAGCATCTGAAGTTATTGTCCCTGGACCTTACTCCGTTCCTCCTTCTGCAGCTGCCGACTGTGTCTCTGAGCATTTCCAGGGGCTGCTGTTTCCAGAACCCACTTCATTTTGCTTCTTGTTTATAATTACCTCTGCTTGCTCACAGGGCATCGGGAGTGGTGGAGCAATGAAGCAAGAAGCAAGCACTTCAGCTCAACTTATTCACGGCAACCATGTTACGCCTATGTTGGGCCCATATCCCACTATCACTTCCATATCTAGAGTAAATTGTGGAACGAGGGTACAAAGTCATGGGTAGATCAAACCAATTCCACTTCTGTAGAAGAGTGGTGAATCACTTTAGCTCTCAGAAGCCTCCATGGCAAATCTTTTCTCACGCTAGCTATCAACATATCAGATTCAGTGAACCCATTGGTTCAGCTCACCAATTGAGGCCCCTAAGTCCTCATCCCACTCTCCCCTCATGCTCTGTGCTGCCGCCATTAATGGTGCAAATCATTACCGTGACTTGGTAAACCATTCCCACTGGATAAAATTATTAGGACTCCAGACTAGTTGCTAGAGCCATGGCCCATTGATCTGGAGACATGTGTTCAGTGGAGAAACATGGAAACAGGGTTCAAAAGAGGTTCACCAGGATGATTCACGGAATCGTATGAGGAGCATTTGACAGCTCTTGGCCTGTATTCATTGAAATGTAGAATGAGGAGGGATCTCATAGAAACATTTTGAATGTTGAAAGGCATGGACAGAGTAGATGTAGGAAGGTGTATTAGTCTCGGACAAGAGGGCATGACTTCAGAATTAAAGGGTGTCCATTAAGAGCAGAAATCCATAGGAATTCCTTTAGCAAGAGGGTGTTAAATCTGTGGAATTTGTTGCCACAGGCGATTGTGGAGGTCAGGTCATTGGGTGTATTTAAGGCAGAGATTGGTAGGTTCTTGATTAGCCAGGGCTTCAAAGATTATGAGGAGAAGGCTGAGCTGTAGGGCTGTGAGACAATGGATTTGCTCATGATTAAATGGTGTAGTAGACCTGATGGGCTGAATAACTTATTTTTGCTCCTATGTCTTATGGTTTAATGGTCTAAATCAGTGGTTCTCAACTTTTTCTTTCCACACACATGCCACTTTAAGAATTCCCTATGCAATTAGTAAGAGATTGCTTAAGGTGGAAAGAAAAAGTTTGAAAACCACTGTTTTAATCATATATCACTGACTCGTTATGTGCACGGTTTCATAACTCCAAAGGAAATGGGCCAGTGACCATTTTTCTCAAGCAAAATATTTCAGTAACCATTGGGTTTAGAGCAATGATTCTCAACCTTCCCTTCCCACTCACATGCATCATTGTGTGCTGCATCATTGTGTGGTACAGTAGCTGCAAAGTGTCTTATTGAATGATGCAATAGGTTGAATGGATGCAGTGGTCTCCCACATTTATAAATGCTTGTCACTGTAGAATTTCCAGTTATTGAAGAATCCATTGCTTTTAGCAGAAGTGTATTCCCAATTACACAGCATGATGCTGAACCAAGCCATGAAAGACCCCAACAATGAAGACGCTGTTTACATCCGGTACCGCACGGATGGCAGTCTCTTCAATCTGAGGCGCCTGCAAGCTCACACCAAGACACAAGAGAAACTTGTCCGTGAACTACTCTTTGCAGATGATGCCGCTTTAGTTGCCCATTCAGAGCCAGCTCTTCAGCGCTTGACGTCCTGCTTTGCGGAAACTGCCAAAATGTTTGGCCTGGAAGTCAGCCTGAAGAAAACTGAGGTCCTCCATCAGCCAGCTCCCCACCATGATTACCAGCCCCCCCACATCTCCATCGGGCACACAAAACTCAAAACGGTCAACCAGTTTACCTATCTCGGCTGCACCATTTCATCAGATGCAAGGATCGACAATGAGATAGACAACAGACTCGCCAAGGCAAATAGCGCCTTTGGAAGACTACACAAAAGAGTCTGGAAAAACAACCAACTGAAAAACCTCACAAAGATAAGCGTATACAGAGCCGTTGTCATACCCACACTCCTGTTCGGCTCCGAATCATGGGTCCTCTACCGGCACCACCTACGGCTCCTAGAACGCTTCCACCAGCGTTGTCTCCGCTCCATCCTCAACATCCATTGGAGCGCTTACATCCCTAACGTCGAAGTACTCGAGATGGCAGAGGTCGACAGCATCGAGTCCACGCTGCCGAAGATCCAGCTGCACTGGATGGGTCACGTCTCCAGAATGGAGGACCATCGCCTTCCCAAGATCGTGTTATATGGCGAGCTCTCCACTGGCCACCGTGACAGAGGTGCACCAAAGAAAAGGTACAAGGACTGCCTAAAGAAATCTCTTGGTGCCTGCCACATTGACCACCGCCAGTGGGCTGATAACGCCTCAAACCGTGCATCTTGGCGCCTCACAGTTTGGCGGGCAGCAACCTCCTTTGAAGAAGACCGCAGAGCCCACCTCACTGACAAAAGGCAAAGGAGGAAAAACCCAACACCCAACCCCAACCAACCAATTTTCCCCTGCAACCGCTGCAATCGTGTCTGCCTGTCCCGCATCGGACTTGTCAGCCACAAACAAGCCTGCAGCTGACGTGGACTTTTTACCCCCTCCATAAATCTTCGTCCGCAAAGCCAAGCCAAAGATTCCCAATGACATTGGACAATATGTCACCAGTGCTATATAGACCATGTGAACCATATTAGTCAAGAAGCTAATACTAGTCACAGAGCACCGATGGCATAGGGATTACTGAAAATGGCATGTGAGTGGAAAGAAAAAGGTTGAGAACCACTGGTCTAAATGGTTTTATGCATTGAGATGGCACCTTGGGAGCCAGGGAACAAAAATTCATCTAAATAAATAAATCTGGAATATTTTTGAAAATAGCCTCAATAATGAAAGGATTGCCACAAAAAATACATCAGATTACTGATGTCTATTCCGACCCCTTCTGCAATATTGAACCATAAACCATAAAACATTAAAGCACAGGAACAGGCCCCGTTGGCTCTTCTAGTCCGTGCCGCACTATTATTCTACCTAATCCCATTGGCCTGCACCCAGTCCATAGCCCTCCATACCTCTCTCATCCACGTCCCTGTCCAATTTCCTCTTAATTGCTAAAACTTGAGCCCTCATTTACTACTTCAGTTTGTTCCACCCTCCCACCATTATCTGTGTAAAGAAGTTCCCCCTAAACATTTCCCGTTTCAACCTTAACCCATGTCCCCCTCGTTGGTATCTCACCCACCCTCAATGGAAAAGCTGACATTTACTCTATCTACTATCCCCCCCCCCCATAATTTTAGATACCTCTATCAAATCTACCCTCATTCTTCTACATGTGAATCCATGCCCACTGCACATTTCGTAGTAATGACCAATGGAAAAACCAGTGTTGATAATGTAGAAAGCCTGTGAATAACTTTAAAAAATATATTCTATCCACCTATAATTTTCCCCATAAAGGAATGGAACACAGAGCATGTATATGAACCATTAGTTCCCATTGCTGGAGATAACATAAAATGAAGAGCAAAGACTAAATAAATAAACTTCACCCTACTTTGTTTTCTATATCTCCAGCAAGATACCCCAGCTGGTCAACAAACCCGTTCAGTGTTACTTTTAAAACACTTCTGAGAGCATGTCCTCACTTTCATCAGTTTGACTCATTCATTCAATTATGCGAAGTAAAGATATTCTACTCACTTCCAAGCTAAATCATTAACAATTAATGAATTCAAATAGCTGACCTAATGCCAGACAGGCTGTCAGAATCTCAATAATAATGTTATTTTTAGGAAATCCAAATATTGTGCATGTTAACCTGTCAAGCAAAGCACATTCAGATCTGAATATAAATCCTGAACACACTTTATGATGTATATGAAGCAATTTCAGCTTTAACTTCAATTTTAGGAGAATCTAGAAAAGATTGACCATAACATGACACAAATTTTATTGTTTGAAAATGACGAGTTCAATCTTAAACAGTTTCCCATAGCAGAGGCATCTGAAACTTAGCATCGGGTAAAGAGGGTTAGAAGGGATCTGTGGAAGAATATTTTCACCCAAAGGGCTATCAGAATCTGGAACACTCTAGGAGATGGAGGCAAAGGTAGGTGCTCTCGCGACATTTTTTAAGAAGATGTATAGATGAGCTTATCGATCCCCAGCAAGTAGTGGTGCTGGTAAATTAGATAGGTTTGGACAGGTTCCCTCAGGTTTGAAATGGTCGGCAGAAAGGCCTGCTCCTTTGGAGTAGTGGGGAAGTCTTAGTGGGGGGGGGGGGTTCACATGGTCTATATAGCACTGGTGACATATTGTCCAATGTAATTGGGAATACACTTCTGCTAAAAGCAATGGATTCTTCAATAAATGGAAATTCCACAGTGACACGCATTTATAAATGTGGGAGACCACTGCATCCATTCAACCTATTGCATCATTCAATAAGATCACTCTACCAGTTTATCTGCCACCTTTATGAGACTATCATCTTGTCAAATTCAAAGTATTTTGAATTCCATCAACATTTGAGCATGAGATCGTGCAGACCACCAACATCCTAAGAGCGCCATCAGTACTGTCCTAAACTTCATAAAATGTCTCCTCCGCCCCCAGAGTAAAGTTGTTAAATTTAAACTACCTGTTCACCTTTGTTCTTCAGAAAATCAAGAAAGTCTATCAAAGGCCCTAATGGCATTCTATTTGTCTAAAACCCTTAGAAATGTTCAAAACAAGACCTACCCTGCCCATACTTTGTTCCAGTGTCAATATTTCTAACTTCCTTAATTCACCCTTGTGGCCCAGATGCCTAATCGTTTGAATTCACTTAAATGCATTCCTCCACACCCTTCCCTAAAATAGAATAGCCATTTTGTTATTTGCTGGGCAAAATTATGCTTAGAGTTAGTGCAGGAGTGGAACCAATGCCTCATATAGGCTCAGCCTGGATGCTCAACTTTATATTGGCCCCATTCATAATGACACAAGAAAACAGAACCAGGACTAGACCACGTGACCCCTCAAGACTGCCCCACTATTCCAAAGGATAATGGCCTGAACTCCTCCTTTGCTCCCCTTCCCCATTGGTCTCAATTCTCCAATTTCTAAAGACCTCCACTTTAAATGATTTGTCTTTCTCAGATCATTTCACAGAGGCAGAGAATTCCAGAGATTCACTTCCCTCCAGGAAAAGAAATTTCTAAATTGCTCTGTTTCAAATGATTGCAGCAAAATCTCAATGATTTCAATGTGCAATCCACCATGCTCCTCATGAGTCAGGGAGGGACAGCAACACCTACACATCCAAAGGAGGCTGAGGAGGGCAAGGCTATCGTCCTCCACTTGACAACATTATACAGGCGCGGAGTTGAGTGTGTCCCGCCTGGCTGCATCATTGTGCGGTACAGTAGCTGCAAAGCGTCAGTCAAGAAGCTAATACAGAAGGTACAGGGGATCATCAAAATGGCTGAGAAAATCTCTTTCCTCTATTGATGACATTCACAGGGGTGTTCCTTAAATAGTGCTCAAAGATTTATGGAGAATCGTTTCCTTCAAAGGTATCTTTGACCCACTACCATTGTGGAGAAAGTACAGGAGCATTAAAATCAGGACAGCCAGGCTCGGAAATAGCTTCTTCCCGCAGGTTTGGGATTGGAGAACAGTATCCTGTAACTGAGTTAATAATCTCAAAGTATTTATTTTTATTTATTTTGTTATATCTTTTTTGGATCTGGAGCTCGGGTTGCCAATGGTTTGGCTGTGGAGGCTGCGGAAGCACTGGAGGTGAATCTATGGACACGAGGTGAATCTTTGGACACTCCGTGACTCTGGGGGTGGGGGGGGGAGCTCTCTTTTGCTTCTCTTTCTCTGACTGTAAGAGGCATTTCAGGCAAATTCTGCTGATGACGAATCTGTCTGCCTTACAGCAGGCAAAATCAATTTCATGTAATATGAGACCGTGTTTTATTACAATGACAATAAATTGAATCTTGAATCCGTATGTGTATTGTGTGTGTGTGGGTGTGTGGGTGTGTGCGTGGGTGTGTGTGTGTGGGTGTGTGGGTGGGTGTGTGTGTGCGTGTGTGTGTGTGTGTGTGTGTGTGTGTGTGTGTGGATGTGTGGGTGTGTGTGTGTGTGTGGGTGTGTGGGTGGGTGTGTGTGGGTGGGTATGGGTGTGGGTGTGGGTGTGTGTGTGCGCATGCACGTGTGCGCGTGCGCACCATGGTGTGGAGAACCACTGCCTTGTGTGGCTGCCTATAATAATAAATGTGAACTTGAATTTGCACAATGAGACAGATTTCCAAATTATTACTTTGACAAACTTCCAAGAGAAAAAGCCATCTAAGATCAAGTACTGTGTAATGAGAAATGGTTATTGAATGGTTGTGTTATATAGGAGAATCTAGAAAACAGTGACCATAACATGACAGAAGTGTTATTCAGTTTGAAAATGATATTCAATCTTAAACTCAGATTTTCTTTTTCTTTTTCAATCTTTTTATTATTATTATAATTTATAAACACATACAGTTCAAAGAGATATAAAAAATACATAGTAAGTAATGAATTAATACAGAGATATTAAACAATAATATTACAGAATAAAAATATATCATAAAAAAAAATTTAGATCAGTTTAGGGTGTGAACTATCTCTAAAAAAAAGATATAATTAATAACAATATATGAAAAAAGAGAAAAAAAAACCCCAAAAAAGAAGAAAAAACAAATCTGAATTAAACTCAGATTTTAAATTTAAATAAAGGAAACTCTAAAATTAGGAGGGGTAAGGTTGTCAGGCATACATTGAAAAACTGCACTAAAGGATGTAAGAGTGAACAGGTAAAACATGATTTGCAGCATAGAGATATTTCATATTCATTCAGGTCTAAGGGTAATTGTGTACTTCAGGAGGAAACCAGTCCTCATTAAAGGGGTCAGCAGTGGAGAGGGCCAAGAACAAATTCCCGGGTGTCAACATCTCTGGGGATCTGTCCTGGAGTCTCCATGTCGATGCAATCATGAAGAAGGCCCGCCAGCAGCTATACTTTGTGAGGTGTTTGAAGAGATTTGGCATGTCACCGAAGACTCTCGAAAACTTCTACCAAGGAGAGGATTCTGTCTGGTTGCATCAATGGCTGGCATGGAGGTACCAACGCCCAGAACAGCAAAAAACACTCCAGAGAATAACTAACTCGGCCTGAAACATCATGGCTACCAGTCTTCATCGAGGACATCTACAAGAGGCGATATCTTAAGAAAGCAGCATCTATCCTCAAGGACCCCCATCACCCTCTTCACTCTGCTACCATTGGGAAAAGGCACAGGAGGGCATTTAGTGACACAAGGACAGCTTCTTCCCCTCTGCCATCAGATTCCTGAATGAACAATGAACCACAGACACTCCCTCACTTGGTCTTTTTTTGTTTTTCTTGCACTTATTTTATTTATTTTGAAATGCGGTTTATTGAAATGTTTGCACTGTGACGCTGTGGAACAACAATGAATTTCGTGATATATTCATAACAATAAATTCTGATTCAGACACAACAGGGAAGTGACTCAACCATGGATTACAGAGGAAATTAAAAACTAAGGAAAAGGCTTCTAAAGAAGACAGAAAAAAGCAGTAAGCTTGAGGATTGGTAGCAGTTTAAAACTCGGAAAGGGATGACCAATAATTGATAAGGTCAGGAAATACAGAATGAGAGATTGACCGAGCAAGAATAATAACAATATATTGTTGGAACTTCTGTGGTTTTATGAAATGGAAAAATCTTTGAGAGGACAATGTGGGTGCCTTGCAGGCAAAGCGGAATAATTTACAATCTTTTCTTTGGCTTGGCTTCGCGGACGAAGATTTATGGAGGGGGTAAATGTCCACGTCAGCTGCAGGCTCGTTTGTGGCTGACAAGTCCGATGGGGGACAGGCAGACACGGTTGCAGCGGTTGCAGGGGAAAATTGGTTGGTTGGGGTTGGGTGTTGGGTTTTTCCTCCTTTGTCTTTTGTCAGTGAGGTGGAATAATGAAATGGCAGTTTATTTAAACAAATGTCTCATGTGCTAAGCTTAATAGAAGAAATTACCAAATAAATCCTAGAAATTCAGGAGAACCAAGGGTTCGGTGTAAAAGGGGATGTAAAGAAATTAATATTACCAAAATAAAAAGAGAGAAATCAGGTAAACCTCCAGAGATTTGATAACATTGGACAACAATCATTTTGCTTCCTGAACATTTTGGGGTATATTTTATGGATTTTTGGCTGCTGATCACGAAAATCGCCTTTAAAAAATCCTGCTTTTGAGATATCACCTATTTTGTGATTTCCTGATACATTTAAGTCTACTTCAAGTGACTCGAAGTGCAACATGTCATTGAAAATTCATTTTCTGCATTTGCACTTGAACTTCTTCCCTGCTGATCTTGGTGCCGTCAGTGATGAACATGGTGAAAGGTTTCACTAGGACATCGCGACCGTGGAAAAGCATTATCAGGTCAACTGGAATCTATCAATGCTGGCCAACTATTGATCAACACTGACATGAGAGGCATCAGATGCTGAGTACAAATGAAAATCACCAGCAAAGCATTTTTAGGTCGGTTGAACTAATGCAACGTGTCAGGATCAGTACACGTTTAAACATGCTAAATTCAATAAAATTTAATTTATTGCTTCTTCAGCTACCTTCTTGATCCAGCAAACTTGAAATAATCTTTGTATTCAGCTTGAAGTTGCCTATCATAATCCTCAATTTTTTTTCAGGAAAATGTCTTCTGAAAAAAATTCTTGCCCCGTATAATCAGCCTGGCCTGCTGAGAGATAATGGTTAGAGAGATAATGGATGATGTGGTTTTTATCTTCCAGAGCTGAAATGGTTATATGACCCCATGATTTAAGTAAGAAGGGCCAAGTAAAACAGAAAGCTCCCGACTTGTCCTGACAAAAGATGTTAAGAAATTGTTGGATATCTAGGACAGCATAGAACATAGAACACTATAGCACAGTACAGGCCCTTCAGCGCTCGATGTTGTTCTGACCCATATATTCCAAAAAAAACCAAAACCCTAGCTGCCCCTTAACCCACCAATTTTCCTCCATCCATCTGCATGTGTAAGAGTCTCTTAAATGCCCCCAGTGTTTCAGGTTCCACCACCATCCCTGGCAAGGCATTCCAGGCATCCACAACTCTCTGTGTAAAATAATATTACCGAAATAAAAAGGGAGAAATCAGGTAAACCCCCAGAGATTTGATAACATTGGACAACAATCATTTTGCTTCCTGAACATTTTGGGGTATATTTTATGGATTTCCCTGGTCTCCTCTAAATTTCCCACTCTTCACTTTGTACATATATCCTCTGGTTTTTACTATTCCTGCCCCGGTGCAAAAGGCCCTGGCTGCCCACCCTATCCATGCCTCTCATGATCTTGTAGACCTTTACTAAGTCTCCTCTCATCCTTCTATGTTCCAAATAGAAAAGTCCCATATTTGCTAAACTTGCCTCAGAAGACTTGCTTTCCAGTCCAGGTAACATCCTGATAAATCTTCTCTGCACCTTCTGCATAGCTTCCACATCCTTCCTATAATGAGGTGACCAGAACTGAACACATTACTCAAAGTATGGTCTGACCAGAGATTTGTACTGTTGCAACATGATCTCTTTATTCCTGAACTTAAACCCCCTATTAATGAAGCCCAGCATCCCATAGGCCTTCTTAAATATCCTATCAACCTGTGCGGTGAACTTGAGGAACGTATGGATTTAAACCCCAAGGTCCTTCTGTTCATCCACATTCCTAAGTAACCAGCCATTAACCCTGTACTCATCCCTCTGGTTTGTCCTTCCAAATAACTATATAACTGCTTACAGCACAGAACAGGCCAGTTCGGCCCTACTAGTCAAGCTGTAACAAATCCCCACCCTCCTAGTCCCACAGACCAGCACCCGGTCCATACCCCTCCAGTCCTCTCCTCTCCATGTAACTATCCAGTCTTTCCTTAAATGTAACCAATAATCCAGCCTCAACCATGTCTTCTGGAAGCTCATTCCACATCCCTACCACCCTTTGCATAAAGAAATTTCCCCTCATGTTCCCCTTATAATTTTCCCCCTTCAATCTTAAACCATGCCCTCTAGTTTGAATCTCCCCCACTCTTAATTGAAAAAGCCTATCCACATTTACTCTGTCTGTCCCTTTTAAAATCTTAAACACCTCTATCAAGTCCCCCCTCAATCTTTTACGCTCCAGAGAAAAAAGCCCTAGTCTGCACAACTTTTCCCTGTAACTCAAACCTTGAAATCCTGTCAACATTCTCGTGAACCTTCTCTGTACTCTCTCTATTTTGTTTATATCTTTCCTATAATTTGGTGACCAAAACTGTACACAGTACTCCAAATATGGCCTCACCAATGCCTTGTACAATTTCATCATAACCTCCCTATTCTTGAATTCAATACTCCGATTTATGAAGGCCAACATTCCAAATGCCTTCTTCACCACACCATCTACCTGAGTATCAGCCTTGAGGGTAATATTTACCACAACTCCTAAATCCCTTTGTTGCTCTGCACATCTCAGTAGCCTACCATTTAATGCATATGACCTATTTAGATTTGCCTTTCCAAAATGTAACACCTCACATTTATCTGTATTAAATTCCATCAGCCATTTCTCAGCCCACACCTCCAGCCTTCCTAAATCACCTCTTAATCTATGGTAATCTTCCTCACTGTCGACAACACCACCAATCTTTGTATCATCCGCAAATTTGCTTATCCAATTCTCCACCCCAACTTCCAGATCGTTAATATATATAATAAACAATAGTGGACCCAGGACTGATCCCTGAGGAACTCCACTAGTCACCGGCCTCCAATTGGACAAATAATTTTCTACCACCACTCTCTGACACCTCCCATCCAACCATTACTGAATCCATTTCACTACCTCCTTATTTATACCTAATGCCTCCACCTTTTTTCCTAACCCCCTGTGGGGAACTTTGTCAAAAGCTTTACTAAAGTCTAAATAGACAACATCCACAGCTTTCCCTTCATCAACCTTTTTTGTAACCCCCTCGAAAAACTCAATCAGGTTTGTCAAGCATGATCTACCCCTGACAAATCCATGCTGATTACTCCCTATCAATCCCTGTACCTCCAAATATTTGTAAATACCATCCTTCAGAACACTTTCCATCAACTTGCCCACCACAGACATCAGACTCACGGGCCTATAATTCCCAGGTTTACATTTGGACCCTTTCTTAAACAGCGGAACCACATGTGCAATCCTCCAATCTTTTGGCATTACCCCCGTGGCCAATGACATCCTAAATATCTCTGTTAATGACCCCACTATCTGTCCACAAGCCTCCCTGAGTGTCCTTGGGAATATTTTGTCTGGTCCCGGAGATTTATCCACCTTTATCTTTTTCAACACAGCCATCACTACTTCCTCGGTTATCCTTATATGCTTCATGACCTCCCACTCTTTTTCTTTACTTCAATTGGTTCAATATTTTTTTCCCTAGTGAATACCGAGGCAAAGAAATCATTCAAAATTTCCCCATTTCCTCTGACTTCTCACTCAGCCTACTCTCGCTATCTACAAGGGGTCCAATTTTATCCCTCACTAATCTTTTACTTTTAATGTACCTATAGAAACCCTTTGGATTTATTTTTACTCTGTCTGCCAAAGCCTCTTCATGCCTTTTTTTGGCCTTTCTAATTTCTTTCTTAAGATTCCTTCTACACTCCTTGTAGTCCTCCTTCAAATTCTCAGCTCCTTGCTCTTTATAACTCTTGTACACCTCCCTTTTTCTCCAAACCAAATTTCCAATATTCCTCAAAAACCAAGCCTCCCTATGACTTCCAGCCTTTCCTTTGATCCTCACTGGGACATATCTACTCTGTACCCTCAAAATTTCTTTTTTGAATATCCTCCATTTCTCATTTACACCCTCACCTGAAAATATCCTGTCCCACTCAATACTCCCCAAATCCCATTTTATTCCTTCGAAATTTGCTCTTATCCAATCCAGAACCTCAACTTTAGGCCCCTCCTTGCTCTTCCCTAAAACTACCCTAAAACTAACAGAATTATGATCACTAGACCCAATTTGTTCTCCAACAATAATGTCCGATACCTAACCTAGCTCATTCCCTAACAGGAGATCTAGTATTACACCATCCCGAGTCGGTTCTTCTACTAATTGATTTAGAAAACAATTCCAAAATACATAACCTCTCACTATCTGGATTGAACTCTATCTACCACTTTTCTGTCCATCTCTGTATTCTGTCTATATCCTCTTGTAACCTTCGACAATCTTCAGCTCCATGCACAACTCCTCCAACCTTCGTGTCATCCTGAAAACTTACTGACCCATCCTTCCGCCTCTTCATCCAAGTCATTTATAAAAATCACAAAGACCAGGGAACTTACTAGTCACCGACCTCCAAACTGAATATTTTCCTTCCACTATTACTCTGTTTTCTTCCTACAAACCAATTTTTTAACCACACACCCAAGGTTCCATGGATCCCATGCCTTAAGGCTTTCTGAACAAATGTCTTTTGGGGGACCTTGTCACATGCTTTACTAAAATCCATGTAGACCACATCTTGTACCATCTTACCTTCTTAAAAAACTCAGTTAGGCTGGTGAGGCATGACCTTCCCTTCACAAAGCCATGCTAACTATTCTTGAGTAGACTGTACTTTTACAAATGTTCATAGATCCAGTCCTTAAGAATCCTCTCCAATAATTTGCACACCATTAATGTAAGACTCATCGGTCTATAATTCCCAGGATTCTCCCTATTACCCTATTTTGGGACTACATTTGCCATTCTCCAATCCTCCAGCACCTCCCCTGTGGCCAAAGAGGACTCAAAGATCATAACTACTTCCCCACCTATCTCTTCCCTCACTTCCCACAGCAATCTGGGGTATATCGCATCCGGCCCCAGGGATGGATCAATTTTGACATTTTGAAGGTTAAAGTGTTTGAAGATCCAACACTTCCACTTCCTTAATCTCTACATTTTCTAGTACAACAAGCCTGTTTTATTTTGATTTCACCCTGATCAAGGTCCTTTTCCCTTGTGAATTTTGAAGCAAAGTATTCATTTAGGACCTGCCCAACCTCCTCCACCTCCAGATACCCATTGCCTCCTTTATCCTTTAATGGCCTCACCTTCATTCTCATCATCCTTCTGTTCTACACATCTGCCTAGAACGCCCTGGGGTTCTCCTTAATCCTACATGCCAAGGCCCCTCGTGTCCCATTCAATCTCTTCTAAGTTCTTTCTTAAACTCCTTCCTGGCTACCATTTACTTCTCATGAGCCTTTCCTGCTCCCTGCTTCCTATATTTAATTCAGTATATGCTTCCTTCTTCCTTTTGACCAGCTGTCTCACCTGTTTCATCAGCCACGGCTCCCTTTTTCTACCATCTTTTCCTTGTCCCAATGCGACAAACCTATCCTGAACTCAGCACGTGATCCATAAACTTCCCCTACATTATTTTCACCCTTGAACAACTTTTTCCAATTTACTCTTGCTAATTCCGCCTCATCCCTTTGAAATGAGCCCTTCCCCAATTAAGCACGTTCCCATTTTGTCTGTTTTTATCCTTTTCCCCAAGCTATGCTCAAGTGAAGGGAGCTATGATCACTCTCACCAAAATGGTCTGCCACTGAGAGGTCCACTACCTGACCAGGTTCATAACCCAAAATCAGATCCAATGGGGTCTCTCCTCTTATCAGCTGGTCCACATACTGTGTCAGGAATCATTCTTGAATGCACCTGACATATTCAGCGTGATCCATCCGTTTTGCAGTCAGCAATGCCAGTCGATATTAGGGAAGTTGATATCTCCCATAACAACCACCCTGTATTTTCTGCACCATTCCAAATTCTGCCTGCTTATCTGTTCCTAACCAACCAGTCCCCATTTACCATGGCTCTTCCCCTTCCCTTCTGAACCATGGGGCCAGCTACTGCACCTGAGATGTGACCACCATGTCTTCTCCCTGGTAGATCGTTCCTCCCACCCCCCCCCCCCAAACAGTATCCAAAAGAGTATACAGGTTGTCCCCGATTTACGACCGTAATTGGGACAAAATGATCAGTCATATCTCGGAATTGACGTAAGTTGGAATTTTGCCCACATGCATGGAGTACCGAAGTCTTAAAGAAAAAACATTTTTATCAAATCTTCTTTTCATCGTAGATTTTTGTTGTATTTGACAAACTATAACATGGATAAAGGGCATGTAAGAGCCAAAATGTGCATACTTACCTTGTTATTTGATGCCCTGGGGTCCACAGGCTTGGCGCGGCCATCTTGATTCTTGTGCACGTGTGTTAGTATTTGGTTGGCACATACATGGTGGGTTCACATATCAGAGTTTGCTTGGCGCATATACAGTGTGTTTTTGTATTGAAGATTGCTTGGCACATGCCCGGTGGTTTTGTCTATTGGAGTTCAGTTATGCATCCAGAAGAGTTAAGTGCCCTGACAATATTGAATTTTCACTTTTAAATCTCGCACATGCACCAACTGAACTCCAATATGCAAACTCATTATACATGCACCAATGAAACACCAATACACTAATCCACCACCCATGAGCCAACCAAATTCCAATATGCAAACCCACTGCGCATGTGCCAATCAAAGACTAACACATGCACAAAGGATCAAGAGGCCTATAGACCCCGGGACACTGAACAACAAGGTAATTACACACTGCTATAGTTGTCGAATACAAATAAATCATGTAAATTTTTTCTTATATATTCTTTTGAAAAATTGGGTCATTTGTGCAGATGGACTTCAGTTGAGTAGGTCATAAGTTGGGGAATGCCTATATTTGTTGTTGAGGGGAACGGCCACAGGGGTCCTCTGCACAGTCTGTCTATTCCCTTTTCCTCTCCTAACAGTCACATATTTACCTGTCTCCTGACTTTTAGGGTGACTGTCTCTCTGAACCTCCTCTCTATCACGGCTCTGCCTCCCAAATGATCTGGAATTCATTCAGCTCCAGCTCCAGTTGGCCTCACAGGGACTGTAGCTTGGATGCACCTCTTGCAAGGACAATTGAGCTGTCCCAGATTTTCCGCATTCCTGCAATCGGAGCATTCGCTGCCCTAGCTGCCCTAACTCTTCCTAATTTAAATTCAAAGATCTTACCTGGCCTTATCTCATTGGAATCAAGTTTGTCCTCAGCCTCGTGAGCCAAGCCTCTATGACCCACTCTACTCTGAGCCACTCACACATTGGCCCCTCTCCACTTTGTGCTATCAAAATATAGCATGATTGAACATAAAATTGTGAAAGGAAAATTATGTTTGACTAATATGGAATTTTTTGAGGATTATCGATAAGGGGGAACCTGTGGATGTTGTGTACTTTATAGCTTTTCTAAAAGGTCCCACATGGAATTGGTGAAGATGGTGGCATAGACTTCAGATTTATTTCAGATTTTACATTTATTCTCAGAGAACATACTTGACAACACATATAACCCTGAGAATCTCAGAATTACCACTTATTGATAATGCAAAATAACTGTACTGAATGTATACATCTAAGCAAATAAAGAAATGTTAACATAGTATTATAGAGAAAGAAAATCAATAAAGTGCACAAGTAAGAGTCCTTAAATGAGTCCCTGATTGTGGTTGTTGTTAAGGAGTCTGATGGTGGAGGGGGAGCAGCCGTTCCTGAACCTGGTGGTGCGAGTCTTGTGGCTTCTATACCTCTTTCCTGATGGATGCAGCGAGAACAGAGCGTGTTCTGGGTGATGTGGATCCTTGATAACCTACTGTCATATACCTGTTGCAAGGGTAGGCCAATTGTAGTTTAGTAGTAGGGGTTGAGTTATTTGTCAGATAGTAAACAAAGAGCAGGAATAATCAAGTCCTTCAGGTTGGCAGGTAGCATCTGGTGCGGAACAGGAGGAATTGGCGGCTTGAACCCAATTGTTCCCATCTACATCAACAAACTGCTAAATTGGAATAAACTTGTTAATGAAATTAACTAAGTGGGAATGCATGAGGATGCAAAGAAGCTCCAAGGGGAGCATGAAACAAATTATTGTAGAAATTCAGTGGGCCACTGGGATATGGAGACGTTAAATGCAAGGGCAAAATGGTGGCAGGTGCAACATGAAAAAATAAGAAGTCATCGACTATAATGGAGAACCAAAAATATTTTTTTTTTTTAAATGGTGAAACATTGGAACTAGATATTCTTGTACTCAAGACCAGAAAGGTAACATTCAGTTACATCAGGCATTTAGGAAATCAAGTGGGCTGTTTGTCTTTACCCCTAAGAGGAATTGAAGACAAGAGAAAATATTTCTTACCGTAATTGTATCGTAACAAAATCAGAAAGTGCTGGAAACACTCAACAGGTCAGGCACCATCTATGGAGGGAGAAACAGTTAATTCTTCAGGTCCAAGACCCTTCATCAGTTCCTCCACCCTCACTCTCCTCACTCTCCCCCGTGGGCTGTGAAAAGGCACTCAGCAGGGAAATTGAAGTATGAGGCACGGGTGATGTCAAAATAAATGAATGGGGTGATTTGGAAGAGGTCGGCAGTGTGGCACCTGGTAAGAGGATGCAGTGGTCGGGAAATGTTTGTTGTTTAAGTGGGCAGGATTAGCAGTGTTCCTTAGCAGGGCTAATTTTAGATTCAATGAAGACCTGACCTTTTCACAGTAAAGAGGCTACAATATTTTTTTCAGAAGAGATTTGGATCATCTTTTATTTAAACACTGATCCTGTTCTTACTTGAAGGTATCTGGTCCTTTTTTCTCTAAAAGGAAAGGTGTCACTCATTCTGGTAAGACATCTTCATTGACAAGGCATTTTCAAGTTTGTGCTTGAGGAAAGGCATTATGGTCCTTATCATTGTCATTCTACTAAGGTGACCATCGAAAACCCCTATCACAGTGCCACCTACAGGCAAAACTGGTATTTCAGGTAAACATAGACTCTTTTATAAGAGAATATCCCATAGGACCAGTTGAACTTGGGACTTTTAGGTCTGCTTGACCAGTTTTAACGTATAATCATTAGATTATAAATAACTAATGCCTCCTGCACTGAATCTTAGAACACCATGTTAAATCCTCTTCCTTCGATGTATCTAACTGTGTCAACTCTGGTTTGATAGATTGTTTCTGAATCAAGATTCTTGGTTCAATTTCCTCTCTTGCAACTTAAAAGCAGAAACCTAGGAAAACATAGCATTGTCTTCCTGGAAAGAGATAGAAAATCTAGCGGCAAAGCATAGGAAATGGCCATTGATTTCCGGGGGTGGGGTGGGGGGTGGGGGGGGAAGACCACGCCCCTGTTCTCATTAATGACGATAAAGTTTAAGTTCTTTGGAGTAAATACCTAAAATGACCTGACCAGGGACAACATATTGTCGTGGTAGTCAGGCTAAGGCACCAACGCCTCTACTTTCTTAAAAGACTATGACAGGTCATCACGCCCACCTTAGAACCATAGAACACTACACCACAGAAACAGGCCCCTTTGGCCCTTCTCATCTGTGTCAAACCATTTTATTTTGCCTAGTCCCACTGACCTGCACCCAGTCCATAGCCTTCCACACACCTCCCATCCATGTACCTGCCCAAATTCTTCTTAAATGGTAAAATTGATCCCGCATTCACCACCTCAGCTGGCAGCTCGCTCAAACTCCCACTACTCTCTGGGTGAAGAAGTTTCCTCTCGTGTTTCCCTTAACATTTTCCCCTTTCACTCTTAACTCATGTCCTCTGGTTTGTGTCTCACCTATTCTCAGTGGAAAAACCTGTCTGCATTTACTTTGTCTATCCACCTCATAATTTTAAAATACCTTTCTCAAATCTTCCCTCATTCTTCTATGCCTCAAGGAATAAAGTCCTAACCTATTTAACCATTTCCTGAAGTTTGTGCAAAATCCAAATAAAGCTTCTCTGCACTCTTTCTATCTTATTGATAACTTCCCAGTAGTTCGGTGACCAAAACTGCACACAATACTTCAAATTTGGCCTCACCAATGTCTTATAAAACTTTACCATAACATCCCAATTCCTATACTCAACACTTTGATTTATGAAGGCCAATGTGCCAAAAGCTCTCCTTACAATTCTAACCATCTATGATGACTCTTTTCGTGAATTATATATCTGCATTCCCAGATCCTTCTGCTCTACCACACCCCTCAGCACCTTACCATTCACCATGTACATCCTTTTTTGGTTTCTCTTTCCAAAATGCAACACCTCACATTTGTCTGCATTAAATTCCATCTGCCATTTTTCCAGCTGGTCCAGATCCCCTGCAAGCTTTGACAATATTCTTCGCTATCCACAACACCTTCAATCTTAGTGCCATATGCAAACTTGTTGATCCAATTTATCACATTATAATCCAGATCATTGTTATAGATTGCAAACAACAATGGTCCCAGCACTGATCCCTGAGGCACACCACTAGTCACAGGCGTCCAGTCTGAGAAACAATCATCCACCATTTCTCTCCAGCTTCTTCCGTACACCCATTGTCGAATGCAGTTCACTACTTCACCGTGAATGCACAGCTCTGAACCTTCCTGACTAACCTCCCATGTGGGACTTTTTCAAAGGCCTTAGTAAAGTCCATGTGGACAACATCACTGCCTTTCCTTCGTCAACTTTCATGGTAGGAAATGGGAACAACAGTACATGCAATTTGGGCATGTGAGAAAGTGGAAAAGTTTGGGAAGATCTAAACCAGGCATTAAATAAAATCACAAAAAGCAACATACCAAAAAATCCAGAGATCTTTCTTCTAAGTAATATAAGAATTAAAGAACTTGGACTCAATTTGGATGGAGCACAAAAAAGATTTATTATGATAGCCTTAGCTGTAGCAAAAAAATGTATTATGTCAACCTGGAAATTAGAAGATAGCCTGAAATACAGCAATGGTACATAGAAATGAATAAATGTATTCCATTGGAAAAAATAACTTATAAGAAATAACGTCACAGTATTCAAACAAATTTGGAACAAACATGGAACACAATGGAGACGGCATACCGCGGACCTCCACCACCTAAAATGACAGAATGAGAAGAAGACGAAATGAACTGATCCAATATGTAAAAGTAGATGACACAAATTTCTTGTTTATTTTCATTGTGCGATGATATTGTTTAATGGGTTTAATGTATCATATAGGTTGAACGTTGATTGGGTGGGGGTGGGTGAAGGAGGGAGGGAAGGGAGGGTGGAAAAGGGGAGAAAAAAACACTGTGTATATTCAAGAGGGAAATGTTAGTGTGTATTTTGGTTAGTATGGTTCATAGTGTGAAAAATTTAAAAAAAATTTTAAAAACTCTATAAGATTGGTTAAGCACAACCTACCACGCACAAAGCCATGTTGACTATCCCTAATCAGTTTCTGGCTATCCAAATAATTTTATATCCAATCTCTTAGAACACCTTCCAAAAATTTACCTACTACTGGCATCAAGCTCATTGATCTATCGTTTCCAGGCTTACTTTTGGAGCCTTTTTTAAACAACGGAATAACGTTAGCTACCCTCCAATCCTTCAACACCACACCCGTGGCTAAGGACATTTTAAATATTTCTACCAGAGCCTCTGCAATTTCTACACTAGCCTCCCTCAAGGTCAGAGAGAATATCTTGTCAGGCCCTGGGGATGTATCCACCCTTATCTGCTTTAAGACATCAAGCACTTCCTCCTCTTTAATCTGTATAGGTTCTATGACCTCACTGCTCATTTTACTTTCTTCCCACAACTCTGTGCCTGTTTCCTGCATGAATATTGATGAAAAAAAAAAGCAATTCAAGATCTCTCCCATGTCTTTTGGTTCCATACAAAGCTGACCACTCTGGTCTTCAAGAGGAAATACTTTGCCCTTACTATCCTTTTTCTCTTCATATACCTGTAGAAACCCTTAGGATTTTTCTTCACAATTGCTGCCAAAGTAACCTTGTATTTTCTTTTAACCTTCCTGATTTCTTTCTTGAGAGTTTTCTTGCATTTTCTATACTCCTTAAGTATCTCAATGGCTCCATGTTGCCTATACTTGTTATGCACCTCTCTTTTCTTTTGAACCAGATCTCCAATATCCCTTGAAAACCAAGGTTTCTTATGCCTTCTGACCTTGCCTTTCATCCTGATTGATACATACAAATTCTGTACTCTCAAAATTTAACCTTTGAAGGTCCTACACTTATCTCGCACATCCTTGTCTGAAAAATCTTATCCCAATCCACACATTCGAGGTCCTTTCTCATTTCCTCAAAATTAGCCTTTCTCAAATTTAAAATCTCAACCTGAGGCCCAACCTTTCATTCTCCATAATTAACTTGAAACTAATGGCATTATGATAACTGGACCCAAAATGATCTCCTACATATACTACTGTCACCTGTCCAGTCTCGTTCCCCAGTATTGCATTCTCTCTATTGGATACCTCGATACATTGATTTAGAAAATTTTCCTAAACACATTTGACAAACTTCAAGCCATCCAGCCCTTTTATAGTATGGGACCGCTAGTCATATGTGGAAAATTAACATCCCCTACTATCACAACCTTATGTCCCTGCAGCTGTCTGCTAACTCTAAACAGATTTGAGCCTTCAATTCTCATTGACAATAAGGTGGTCCATAATACAACTCCATGAGGGTGGACATACCTTTCCAATTCCTCAGCTCCACCCATATAGCTTCAGTAGATGATCCTTCTGATCTGTCCTATTTGAGCACAGCTGTGATATTTTCCCTGATGAGCATTGCCACTCCTCCCACTTTCACCCCCACTCCCCAACCCATTCGATTGCATCTAAAGCAATGGAAGGCCCGGAACATTGATCTGATAGTCCTGTTCCTCCTGCAACCAAATGTCACTAATGGCCACAATGTCATAATTCCACATGCCAATCCATGCTCTAAGCTCGTCTGCCTTTCCTACAATACTCCTTGCATTGAAATAGATGCACTTTAGAAAATTTATGCCATTTACAAACCATTAACTTCTAACAGTGCATGTAATTTTCACTTCCTCTTTTTCCTCTCTCTGCTCCCTGGTTCCCACCTCCTGCTAATCTAGTTTGAATCCACTGGAGCAGCAGTAGTAAACCTTCCTCAAGGATATTAGTCCCCCTTCCAGTTCAGATGTAAACTGTCCCGTTGGAACAAGTCCCACTTTCCCTGGAAGAGAGCCTAATGATCCAGAAACTTGAAGCCCTCCCTCTTACACCATGACTTTAGCCATGTGTTCTGCTGCATTTTCCTCCTATTTCTAACCTCACTAGCATGAAGCATGGGTAGCAATCCTGAGCTCACAACCCTGGAGGTCCTGTCCTGTCCTAGCATCTAACTCCCTGAACTCTCATTGCAGCACATCCTCACCTTTCCTACCACATCATTGGTCCCAACATGGACAATGACATCTGGCTGCTCACCCATCCTCCTAAGAATGCATGGCACCAGGGAGGCAACATACCATCCAAGATACTCGATCTCTTCCACAGAACCTCTTATCTGTACCTCTAGCTATGGAATCCCCTATCTGCTTAGCCAGAGGACCAGACTCCATACCAGAGACTTGATCACCTGGCTTGTGTAGGTAGTTCTCCCCCTACGGTATCCAAGATGGTATACAGGTACTTGTTATTGAGGGGGACCACCACAAGAGTGCCCTGCATTGCCTGTCTGTTCCCTTTCTCTCTCCTGACTGTCACCCATCTACCATTCTCCTGACTCCTAGGTGTGATAGTGTCCCTGTAACTCCTGCCTATCACCCCCTCTGCCTCCCATGTCCATCCAACTCCAGCTCCATTTCCTTAATTTGGCTTGTCAGGAGCTGTAGCTGGATTCACTTCTCACAGATGAAGTCATCAGGAATACTGATGGCTTCCCTGATGACCCACATTCTGCAACAGGAGCATTCCCCTAGCTTCCATTCCCACTGTTTATGACTAGAGGAACAAAATATATGATCTCTAAGACCTGCCCTTACCTGTCCCTACCTACTGAATCCTTTTTGTTCCTCGAATAGGGTGACCCTTTTGAGCTTCAACTCCTACTACCCCTCACCTTTTACATGTTCTTGCCAAAGCCTGTTGAGCCAAAGCCTTTCCACCCTGACTCAGTCCACTCCAACAATGTCCTTCAATGACTTGTCCCTCAAAAATTTCTGCAGATACATTATCAAAAGTATTCTTGCTAGAAGCATCACAGCTTGATACAAGAACTACTCTGTGAAAGATCCAAAGAAGTTAAGAAGATCATGATTACAGCTCAAAATATAATGCAAACTTCTCTCCCCTCCATGGAAGGAAAGGCAGCTAACCTACTGAAGGACCTATCACACCCTTGAAGAAGCCAACAGAGATATTTGTAGCTGATGTCGCTTTCCCCCACTGGTGCCCGAGTCTTGCCAGTCTGGGAAGGCTGGGCTTCACCAACCCCAGTCCCCAGGATGGGAAGTGACAACCTCCTTGCAACTACCCAGAGGCCATGCTTATCTCTGATGTGGGACAATTCAAACTTATGAAAACCTAATCCCAGCATTAAATATTTTCTTTAAATATGAATTGTTATTGGACGAAGGGCAGCATTGTGGTCATGTTAGGGGAATAGTAATCCACAGGCCACAGGCTTTAATTATTGACCTGGAAACCTGAGTTTGAATCGCATGATGGCAGATGAAAAATTTAAATACAAGTGACTAAATCTGGAATGAAAACCTAACACAGAAATAATGGTCCATGAATCTATTGGATTGTTGTAGCAGTCCATTTGGTTCATTAATGTCCTTTAGGAAGAAACTCTTTAGTCTTCACTGGATTGGGAACACTGGACAACAAAGAGTTTGCTTCATGAACACCTTTGGGTGTATTTTATGGATTTTGGTCTGCTGACCATGAAGATAACCTTAAAAATTACCTATCATGTACTGTTATTTTAGATATGATCTAATTTTGTGATTTTCTTGCATATTGTAAGTCGACTTCAAGCAGACAAAACCGTGTCATTGAAAATTCATTTTCTGCATTTGCACTCAGACTTCTTTCCTCCTGATCTTGGTGCATTAAGTGCCGAACATGGTGAAAGATTTCACCAGGACATTGCAGCCATGGAAATGCAAATCCATCAATGCCGGCCGGCCATTGTTGGACACTGACATGAGAGGCATCAGATGCTGAGTACAAACGAAAATCAGTGGCAAAACATTTTTAGGTCAGCTGAACTAATGCAATGTGCCAGCATCATTATGTGATTCAACAGACTACATTGAATGAAAGTTAATTTAATGATTCTCCAACTTCCTATGTAATGCAACAAATCTGAATTTATCTTTGAGTTCAGCTTGAAGTGGTTTATCCTAATCCCTAATTTTTTTTTCAGGAAGCAAACCATTTAAGAAAAACTTGTTGTCCAGTGTTATTATCAACCAACAGATTACAGTCCTGCCGAACAGCCAAATCAAATTTAAATGTTTCCTCCTATTCCATGAGATTCTATAACTGGTAGGACGAGATGCACCTTCAACCCTCCCAAGAATAGGATGAGCATTGGTTCCGTTAGTTCTGCCTCTATCCCTCATAATTCTGTCACAGCAGGTTGCACTGTGGCTTTTGTCAACCTTTGTGCTGTCTTTAACATTACATCAGCTTCATCTGGCATGTTGTGTCGGAGGAGCCATTGATCATCCTACTTCAGTTGCCTCTGGAGGCTGCAGATCCTCTATGAAGTGACCTTTTCAAGAAGTGTCACTGCTGGCTGCCTCAC
The DNA here is from genome assembly GCF_036971445.1 of Narcine bancroftii. Taxonomy (NCBI): domain Eukaryota; kingdom Metazoa; phylum Chordata; class Chondrichthyes; order Torpediniformes; family Narcinidae; genus Narcine; species Narcine bancroftii. The sequence goes on from NC_091469.1 coordinate 472,149,884, forward strand.
ACCTTCAGCAGCCCGGGCTCCATCCTGACCTCCAGCGTTGTCTGTGTGCTGTCCCCGTGACTGTGTGAGTTGCCTCCAGATGTTCTGGTTTCATTCCACTGCCACATTGAGTGGAATGTTGGGCAATTTGAAAATCATCTATGAACAGACAGGAAAAAAAAAAGTTTTCTCCTTTAAAATAATAAACTATTAAGAGCCTTGCCTTTACCTGATGTGAATATTATTTTACACTTTACAGCAAATCGTAGAGAGAAACATCTCAGAAACAAGTCCTTTGGTCCAACATGTCCATGATGACCATTACTTACCCATCCATACTAATTCCATTTATGAACATTTGATGCATTCTCTTCTGTGCTCTGGCAATTCAAGTGCTTGTTTGGATACTTCTTATATGTTTTGAGAATACCAAACTCCACCACCCTCTGAGGCAATTTTCAATCATCCTCAGGGCGGCACAGAGTGCAACAGCATTCCACCACCAGCAACCGGCGCTTAACTCCAGCACTGTCTGTAAGGAGTTTGCATATTCTCCCCTTAACCTGCATATGGTTTTTCCTGACTGCTCCAGTTTCTTCCCACCCTCCAAAACACGTGGGGATGGTAGATTAATTAGGTGCAATTGGACGGCATGAGTTTTGTGGGCCTGAATGGTCTTGCACTGTGCGTATTGTCGAAGTTTAAGAAAATAAAGTGTTCTTCCTCAGTTTCCTAAACTTCTTATTCTTTACCAACATTGCTTTGATTTCTCTGCAAAGAGGCAAAGATTCCTGCTATTTACCGTATCTTCGCCCGTCCTAATTTTATATACCATATTTTTATCATATCCTCTTGTCTCCTTCGAGGGAAACTGGTCAAACCTAACCAATCTCTCCTCAGCACTGAAACATTCAATTCCACGCAGCGTCCTCGTGAATCTCGTTGGCACCCTATCTAACGCAGTCACATTCTTCCAACAATTCTACGGATGTTTTAGAGCAGTATCTGTGTATTACTGATCTTATAGGGGAAAAAAAAACACACAAAGCTATTGAAGGCACAATATACTTGTCCTTTGAGTCTTAATGGATTTAAAATAAAAATCATTAACACAGTGCTGATGGGTAGATCTCCGACCAGGTGCACAAGGATACAAAGATCTCCCTTCAAGCACAGTTAGCGTAAGGGTGGCACGGTTCACATAGTGATTAGAACAATGCTGTTACAGCAGCAGTGATCGGGGTTCGAATTGGGCATTGTCTGTAAGGAGTTTATACATTCTCCCTGTGTCTGTGTGGGTTTCCTCCCACACTTCAAAAAGCAAATGTACGGGCATTGTAGGTCAATTGTGTGTGATTGGGTGGCATGGGGTCATGGGTCAGGAGGGCCTGTTACTGTGTTGTATGTCTACATTTAAAAAAAAATTAAATGTTGAGTAGATATGCAGAGTGGGACCAAAGATAAAAGTCAAGTGAAATTTTGTGAAGGTACGAGGAAATCAAATATGTGCTGCCCAAAATATCTCCCTCAAAAAATTTCTCACATTTCTCAAAGTCTGGTCACTTCAATGAGTTGTGCAATGGGACCCATTGGGAGAAGCATGTTGATTTGATCATCAAAAAAGTAATCTATTTACTTAGAAGACTAAGGTAGTTTGGCAAGTCAACCTTGACCCTTAACGACTTTGACAGCATGCATCACTCATGATATGAGAGCTGCTCTGTTCAAGGTCAGAGTAAGCTATGGAAAGTAGTAAATGCAACTCAGAGCATAACAAAATCTCCCTCCACTCCACCCTCATCTCCCCCTACTAAGAAAGGCAGTCAACATATTGCTGTACCCACCACACCCTGGATACACTTTCTTTTCCCTCCTCTTCTTGAGGAGAAGGTTTAAGAATCCAAAACCATACACCCACAGGCTTAAAGATAGTCTCTTCGCTGCAGCCATCAGACTCCTGAATGAACCCCATAACTGTGCTCTCAAGCTTTCAACGATCTTCCTCTTCATTGTCATCCTATACTCTGCAAATTATGCTCTTTATACATCTGCATGAATGCGAGAGATGACCTGTTTGCCTGTTTACAGAAGAAGTGAAACACGAGTGAAACACGTGTTTTATTTTTCCCTTGAAGAAGGTCTCATGCCGAAACGTTGGAAATATACCTTTGTCTCCTATAGATGCTGAAGAGGCTGACAGAGTTCCTCCAACATTTTGGTGTGTTTACTGTTTTCAGAAGAACCCTTCTCTCTGTCCAAGGTATTTTGTGGCAATTAAACTTAATCTCATCTAATTTTGAATCAAAAGTGGCTCTGTCAATGGCTGTTATTGGCTGATGACAATACCTCCTGCAATAACTTTATCCACCAATCTTGATCCCCAGCCGTTGGGGAGTATAGCAAACCCACAGTGGCAGTAAAATGGGATTATACAATACAAAATTGGTCCCATTAACTGCGAGCTTCACCACCCACACACTGAACGAAAATGACTCCCCTCCCAGAAAAAAAACCACTCTGATGTCCTACAGAGACTGCCACAGTCAATAGCTGAGCTCATTCACACAGAACTTGCAATCCCTTAACCTCATAACCTATCAGAGAGATGATTGTTTGATCAGCCCATGATGGTGGGGGGGATAATCCTCTCATGTTAACTGTGTGTTCCAAATTCCCACAGATCTCCCTTCTGCACGTGTCCTGCCTTAGCCACAATTCGCTGATCTGCCCAAGCAGATTCACCACATTCCCATTCATATCTCATCACATTGATAATCTTGGACAATAACTTCACGCAAATATATCAGAAGAAATTTTTTAAAGGTATTGACAACACGTTGAGTTAAACAAAAAAAATCTGCTGATTCAGTTCAAGCAGAATCAAGTTTATTCTTAATCACATAGATTGACTCAAAATTCATGATGGGGTCTCATCACATCCTTATATAATGAGAACACTTCCACTTAAATCGCCTTGCAGTAAGAACCATTATATATTTTGCCTTCCTCAAGTTCAAGTTAATTATCATCTGAACGAGGGCACACACAGCCAGACAAAACAGCCTGTCTCCGGACCACAATGCACAAACATTTAAACATATTTCTCACATAGCACATAATAATCACACACAATTATAAAAATCTAATACAAAATAAATATGTATAAATATTGTGGAATAATTTACTCAATTTCATTAATATGAGACCCAAAGTTCATCAGTGTCACAGCCTGCAGGAAGAAGCTATTTCCCAGCCTGGCAGTTCTGATTTTGATGCTCCTGTAGCTCCTTTCTTATGCTAGTAAGTCAAAGATATTGCGTGATGGATGGTAGGGATCCTCAATAATTCTTTGAACCCTATTTAAGCAATGCTTCCGGTGAACGTCAGCAGTAGAGTTAAAAGACACCTCAGTGACCTTCTCGGCTGTTTAAATGATCCTCTGTATGATCCTGTTTGATGCTTTGCAACGACCACACCACACAAAGATGCAGCCAGACAGGACACTCTCAATTGTGCTTCCGTAAAATGTTGTTAAGATGGGGTCCAGTAGCTTTGCCCTCCTCCACCTCCAGAGGAAGTGCAAGCACTGCTACACCTTCCTGACTAATGAGGAGGTGTTGTGGGTCCAGGATAGGCCATGCATTCTATCTACACACCGAGGAACTTTGTGATCCCCCTCGGTCTCCACGACAGATCCATTGATGTAGAGTGTGGTTGACCTTCAGCCTCCTGAATGTCTCATCACTTGCTTCATTTGCACTTCAACCATATAGAGACAATACATGCTGGTGTCCAATGAACACTGAGCTCCATCTGAGCACAAGCACCTTTCGATCTTTCACTATTTGAAAATTCCTCCTCATTATTTTTTTCAAAAGAAGCAGATGATTTCATATCCTTCCCTACTGATAATTTAACAGTCACTTCCATGCCCATTTACTTTTTCTATTAAATCTGAAGCTTCTATGCATCCTCCTCTCATCCCACACTGTGAAATGTTCACCATTCTCCCCAGGTCAAAAGTACAGCAATCCTGGCATCACAGTTTTAAAGCAATAATTGGATTGTTACTTGATTCTTCTCTCTCTCTGCAATATACACCATTTCCTGTCAGATCATTGCATGTACACGTCATTCTTGACTCAGTTGGTCTTGGAATATCTGACACATACTTTGCAATAGAGGAAGCAATAATTAAATTCTTGTCTTGGCGCTATACAAATTAATGTTAATTAAACACCTGGGGCTCCCCGGCACTTGCGCACATAGTTAATAATATACTCCACAATCAACTCTGCCTGTTACCTGATGCAATCACAAACATCATAAGGTAACAAGACCAAACTTTGAACATGATCCTTCCTGAAAGTCTAACTCTTGGCAGATCTCTGGAAGACTCAGCACCAGTGGTGGATGATGTAATTGACAGGACTATCATGTGGCATTTACTCGCCAATGTCCTGGTGACCAATGGCCAGATAGGATTTAAGCAGACCTCATCACAGCATTTATCCAAACATGGACCATGGAACTCATTGAGTTGGGAATTTCTAACCTTGAAATCAAGGCAACATTTACCATGTATGGAATCAAAGTAAATCGAACGTTAATGGGCATCAAAGAACAACAAATCTAACGTCAATGGGCATCAAATACATATCACCCTGGAAAAAGGATTTTGATTGCCTGCCTGCCCATATCAATGTCTCTCATTATTTTATACACCATGAGTCGCCCCTCAGCCTTCAAAGCTCCAGAGAAAACAGCCAGGTCTGTCCAACCACTTATTGTTTTCATGCCCTTTAATTCAGGCAACATCCTGGTTAATCTCTTCTGCTCCCTTCCTAAAGTCTCTACATCCTTCTATGATGGGGGTGACCAGAATTGCACACAATATTCCAAGTGTGGTCTAACCAAAGTGTTATATAGATGTAACATAATATGACTTCCTCACTCTTACTCAATGCCCTGCCCAATGAAGCCAAGCATACCATATGTAAAAATGCTTTCAGGAGTCCTGCCATTTATTGTATACTGTCACTTTCCATTTATCCAAACATGGACCATGGAGCTCAGTGAGTTGAGAATTTCTATCCTTGACATCAAAGCAACTTTGATAATGCATAGCATCAACGTAAATCTGATGTCAATGGGCATCAAAGGATAATACCTCCAAAAGTGCAACGTTGTGCACTTTGACCATAAACCATAGGAGCAGATAGGCCATTCAGCCCATCAAGTCCACCTTGCCATTCCAACATGAGCTGATCCATTCTCCCCTGCCTTCTCCTCATCACCTTTGATATCCTGACTATTCTGATACTAATCAGTCTCAGCCTTAAATACACCCAATGACTTGTCCTCCGTGTCCACCCGTGGTCACAAGTTCCAGAGGTTCACCATTCTCTGGCTAAAGGGATTCTTCCATTCTTTGTTCAAAATGGGCATCCTTCAATAGTGAAATTGATAAGTCAAGTTTATTGTCATTGCACAAGTACAACCGATGAAACAGTGTTCTCTAGTTCTCAGTACGAAACATGCAGACACTCAACCAGGCGTAACACACATACAGACAAATAATACACATGCAGGACAAGCATTTCCATCATTGCTCCAGCATTGTAGTCCTCATCTGCTTCTCCTTCTCAAATCTAAGGGGGTGGTGGGTGGACTCCTCTGCTTCTCCACAGCCTGCAACCCCTCGAAGCTGCTGCCAAACAGGGGCACCGCCATCTTAGGCCCACCCAGTCCACACGGTCAGAGAATTTTAAAATAAACCACCATCTGCTCCTTTAATAGGCCATTTAAAGCCTGTACAGAACCATTAGTAGTTAGACTGGGTGGTAGAACCCTGCGGAGGAGCGCTGTGTCTCCTCTCCCTGCTTTCCATGGGTCCTCACCAGCGGCAGCGCCGTCATTGCATTAACTCTGGCAGGACAGCCATTTTATTTTAATGATGTGATGGAAGATGTTTATCGTCCAACAACAACCAAGGTGACAAGCTCCATCATGGTGGGACTGATAGTGTTCCACAAAAATTAATGTGACAATGAAAAATGGTTGGATGGTTCAATAAGTTTGTGGATGACACTAAGACTGGTGGAACTGTGGACAGTGTAGAGCGCTATTAAAGACTACAACAGGCTGTAAATCAGTGACAAATATGGGCAGAGAAACAGCAGATGGAGTTTAATCCAAATAAGATTAGGACTCCCGGATGATATTTTGTCTTGCAGGTGTCAGGATCAGGGAGGTGTTAGATCGATTGCACAGCATTCTCAAGCGGGAGAGGGAGCAGCTGAGTGAGCTGGTAACAATAGCTAAGAAGCAGGACTTTAAGTGTAGCAATCTCTGGACTGGGGCCTGTGCCATATGCCAGAAGGCCACAATACGGAGATATGACAGACAAATGGACGGCATTGGACAGTGGGCGGGTGTTCAGATTCGTGGATCATCGGGATGTCTTCTGGGAAAAGTATGACCTGTAATAAAAGGAGGGGAAGGAGATTAATATCCAGCCAGGCAGGTTTGCTCGCGTTGTTGGGGGGTGGGGGGGGGGGTTGGTTAAATTAGTTTGGCAAGGGGATGGGAACAAGAATGAGAGGGCATTGAATAGGGCAGAATATACACAAGTAGATGCACTGTGTGATGATATTGTGAGAAAGGAGAGACAGTCAATAGGGCAACATTGCCAGTGTAATATTAAGGATTTAACCCAGGGAACCTTTGAAAACGAGATTGAAAGGGTGAAGAATGCAGCACTGAAGGTCTTGCATTTAAATGGCCACAGTAGAAGAAAGAAGGTTGATGGTGGACCAGTGCTGCTGGAAATTGGCACCCATGGCAATGTGGTCATCACTGAGTCATGGCTGAAAGAAGATCACTGCTGGGAACTAGATATTTACAGACACACAGTGTATCCAAAGTTCAGGAAGGTAGGCTAAGGGTGTGGGTTGGTTCGGCTGGTTAAAAATGGAATTAAATCTTTGGAGAGAGGAGACATTGGATCAGAGGATGGGTAGAATTAACAAACTGCAAGGCTAAAAAAAGCCCCTGATAGGAGTTTTATGCAAACCTCCAAACAATGACCAGGATGTGGCATGAAAGTTACAGAGGGAGGTAGAGAAGGCATGCAAAAAAAGACAATGTTGCAATAGTCATGGGGGATTTCAATATGCAAAAATCCCAGTGGTTCCAAATCTGGCTCCCAAGAGAAGTAATGTATTGAATGCCTTTAGGATGGCTTCTTAGAACAGCTTGTGGCTGAACTGACCAGGGAAAATTGCAATTCCGGATTGGGTGTTGAGTTCATCAGAGAGCTGAAGGTAAGGGAACCCTCGGGAGGCAGTGATCATAATATAGAATTTGCCCTGCAGCTGGAGAGGGAGAAACTAAAATCCGATGTGTCAGGGGACTGCAGAGGTATAAGAGAGGAACTGGCCAAAGTTCTTTGGAAAGGCACACTGGCAGAGAGGACGGCAGAGCAGCCAAGGCTGGGGTCTCTGTGAGAAATAAGGAAGGTGCAGGACAGGTATATTACAAAAAAGAAGAAATATTTGAATGGAAAAAAATGACACAACTGTGGGTGACGAGAGAAGTCAAAACCAAAATAAAAGCAAAGGAAAGGGAACCAAAAATTAATGGGAAGAGATGCAACTGGGAAACTTTAAAAAACTTACTGAAGACAACTAAGGACATTAGGAAGGAATGGATGAACTTAGAACAGAAGGTAGCAAGCAATATTGAAAAAGATACCAAAAGCTTTTTTTTAAGTACATTAAGAATAATAAAGAGACACAAGTAGATAGGACTAATAGAAAATGGTGTTGGAGAAATTATAATAGGAGACAAGGAATGGCAGAGGAAATAAATGAGTATTTTGCATCAGTCTTCACTGTGGAAGACATTATACCTGAGTTTCAAGGGTGTATGGGAAGAGAAGTGATTGCAGTTATGACCACAAGAGAGAAGGTACTTAGGAAGCTGAATGATCTTAGGGTAGATAAGTCTCCTGGCCCAGATTGAATACATCCTTGGGTTTCAAAAGAAGAAGCTTTTGAGATTATGGAGACATTTGAAAGGAAACTATAACTTTGGAAAGTTGAAAAGGTAGAATATGATTAATACATCCTCCCTTTGTACATTGCTTATTGCAATTTTAAAGTGATCCATAAAGTACATAAGTCTAAAGTTAAATGAGCTCGTCTTTACTCTGATGTAAATCCTCTATGTGACAAATGTAAAATTGCTGAGGCTTCTTTGATTCACATGTTTTGGACTTGCCTTAGTTTAAAAGAACTTTTGGAAGGACATTTTTCAAACATTATCTGTGATTAAATTGGAACCTAGCCCTTTAATTGCTCTTTTCTGATCATTTCAAGATGATGACGTTTTACTAACTTCTGAAAATTTTATTTAATTTCACATCTGCATTAAAAAAGCATACATAAATTTCTCATTCAAAAGTATTAATATAAATGCACAGTGATTTTTTAAAAAAATTCTCCCTCCCATCATCCCCCCTCCCCCCAACAGCCCGATAGAAAAGAAGGAAAAAAAAAGAAAGAAAAAAAAGAACATCTGGATGATATTTATAAAAACTTACTAAAACTATAGAAACATAGGAACATAGGAAGTAGGAACAGGAGTAGGCCAAAAATGGCCCATCGAGCCTGCTCCGCCATTCAATACGATCATGGCTGATCTAATTTATGACCTAACTCCACCTACCTGCCTTCTCCCCATATCCCCTAATTCCTCTATCATGTAAAAATTTATCTAACCGAATTTTAAATATGTTTAATGAGGCAGCCTCAACCATTTCCCTGGTTTGAGAATTCCAAACATTCACTACTCTCTGGGAAAAACTATTTTTCCTCATCTCTGTCCTAAATCTACTCCCCCAAATCTTGAGTCTGTGTCCTCATGTTTGGTCATCTCCTCTGCTTCTCCTTCTGAAGCTGGGGATGCTCTCTTTTCTGGTGCCCTGTGCTAGTCCTCTGCTTCCCCGGAGTCTCCAACCCCTCCAACCCCTTTCCTGTCTGTGTTTTTATTCCAACAGAACTGCCAATGCAAAGGAAAAAAAGATCTGACAGGAGGCGTGCACACTGCTGTGGAAAAATACATATGGGCTACCAGAGACAGATAAGCATAAATTTAGACATCAATGAATAAGACATTAAAATTCATCAGTATTAATATAAATGGATTCAATGGATTGTTAAAAGAAAATGTGCCTTGGAGCACCTCAAGAAATAATGGACTTTTATATCATTTGAACAGGAAATGCATCTCATAAAACAAGAACCTATCAAATTGAAAAGAGATTGGGTGCAAATAGACTTCCCATTGGACCCAGAGTTGTATTTATTGGGAAACCTAGAGGACATGGGCGTAAAAATGACAAAATTCTAAATTAAGTTTGCAGATATTGCTCTGTCAGTAGCAAAAAAAAGTGTATTGCGATCACCTGGAAGTTCAATGGTCCACGGAGATGCACAACTGCGCGCCCATAGGGAAATAACATATAATTTAAGAAGTAAATTCAACACTTTTGCCAAAATATGACAACTTTATCTAGAGCACTTTGGTGCCCAGTTATAATGGCAGCTCACAGATCCGCCTGCTATTAGGAGGCCTGTTAAAATCAATCCCCCCCCCCCACCTGTTTTCTAATTTCTACCCATGTGGCTTCGTAGAAATAAAAACAAAATGCTGGAAAAACTCAGCAGGTCAAACAGATTACTTAGGTCAAAAGATACATAACTAAAGTTTCAGGTTTGAGCCCTTCATCAAGGTGTCAAGGTACAAGCACAAAACATTGGTTACAGATCTTTATCTTTGCTATATAAAGGACACTGTTTGACCTGCTGAATTTCTCCAGCATAATCTTTTTTGCTTCAATCACGGTGTCTGCAGACATTCGTGTTTAACTCCTGGCTTCAGAGAAAGTTTCCCCGGGTTATCTCTCCTGAGTCAATAGTGAATCTCCCCCTCCTCCCTAGAATAGCCATTTTCTCTGGGGACCACAACATATTTAAGGTGGGGGGTGTCATGGACTGAAATCATAAAATGCTTTCATTTGTTTTATTGTTATTGGTAGGAGAGAAGTATGAAAGAAACCAAGACTTGACTGCTTCACAGGGAAGGGGCCCATAAACTGAGGAGAGTCCTAAGAGGGGCATAGCCAAAAGAGCTGCCATAGAACACTGAGTAGCCAGCTCTGTCCGTCCCTCAGCCATGCTTCCATAAATGCTATACTTTGGGCCCAGCGCTGGGGGTTATTTAATTAGTGCAATCACTTGGCTGATATTACAATTGCTCGGAAACCACAGGGCAACTTGATGCAAGTTCAGGTGATGTGCTGGTGTTCTTTCAGTCCTGCAGCTGAGACAACTCAGCCTTTTTTTTAATGGGTTACTTCACAGGATGGTCTTACAAATTTTATTTGTTAAGACAATGCTTCACTGTCTTCCAGCAGTTTTTATTGGTATGCGCTGTTTCAACATGATTTGGCTGCAATTGCTAAAAGTCACCACAAGTGATAAATCAAGGGGATAGAGAGTTAAACAAGAAACTCTACAGATTCCAGTTAAATAATCAAAAGTGCTGGAAGAGCTCAACAGGTCCTACATAACCAACGTTTTGGGACTGAGCCCTTGGTCAGGGTATGAGCAAAAGGTAAGCTGGCACCTGAATTTAAAAGGTGGTGGGGGGGAGGCGGGAAGAAGGGGCAGAGGGAGAAGCACAGGCCTAGAGGCAAAAAGTTATAGGTGGATGTGGGTGGGAGAGCAAAAGAAAAAAAAGCTGAGTTGAAAGGGGGAGGGGGTAGGCCTCTGAATGGAGAGGTAAGGGGTTGGGGAGCTGGAGGAATGGAGACAGAGGGATGGGGAAAGAGGGCGAGACATGGGAAAGACCTAATAGAAACTGGAGAAGTCAATATTCATGCCTTCTGGTTGGAGAGGACCCAGACGGACTATTAGGTGTTGTTCCTCCAATTTGCAGGTAGCCTCAGTTTGGCAATGCACAAAGCCATGGACATGAAGACAGGTCAGTGTGCAAATGGGGTACATGAGGGAAGGTTGCCATGAGGAGGACCCAGCTATTGCAGTGGGCTGAATGAAAGTGCTCAAAGGAATGATCTCCCAGTCTGTCTCCAGTCTTTCCGATGTAAAGGTGGCCACAATGGGAGCACCAGATGCAGTTGATGACTTCTGCAAACTCAAACATGAGGTGTTGCCTTACCTGGAAAGACTTTTTGGGACCACGGCTGGTGGTGAGGGAGGAGATGTGGGCACAGGTGTAGCATTTCTTGCGGTCACAGGGGTAGATACCAAAGATGTGATTTGTGGGCAAGGGCAGGTGGACAAGGTTGTCACAGTGGGAGCAGACCCTGCAAATGGTGGAGAGGGGAGGAGATGGGAGATTGTGTCTCCTGGTGGGATCACATTGTAGCTGGTGAAAATTGCAGAAGATAATGTTAGATGCAGAGACTGGTGGAATGGCAGGTGAGGACAAAGGAAATCCTGACCTAGTGCATCTGAGGGCAGAGGGAATCAGGGCAAATGTGCGGGAAATGGAGGAGATGCAGGTAAGGGCTGAGCTGATGGTAGTAGAGGGGAAGCCACGGTTTTTGTAGAATGACGGTTAGAAGAGATGACAGTCAAAGGAAGACTGGTTCGAGTCCTTTTACAGAGAGGTCAGGAGAAAAATCACCTGTTGAATTTGTAGTAGTGCTTTGTGACTGCCAGCGTCATATTAACTGGCCTGGCAAAGCAGCCGTGTGCAAATCTTTTTGGATTCAAAGAGCTGTTAGCATCTCACTTAGGGGATGAGAATATTGCTGTTAAGTTAACTGAACTAAAGTCAACAGATCCAGACCACTGAGGGAAAAGATGAGTTTGAATCTCAACACAGGATTGTATTATAAATCCGTAATAAAAAGAGCCTATAATTCGTGGTAACTATGAAATCACTGAATTTCTATAAATGCCCGAGTTCTGATGAAGGGTCCTCAACCAGGAATGTTAATTGTTCCTCTTACCACACAAGCTGCTTGGCCTGCTGAGTGTACCTGCATTCTGTGATTTTATTTCAGATTTCCAGCTCTTGAAGCATTATTGATTTTCTTTCACTGTAAAAAAGCAGCTGCTCACGATTGTCCTTTGTATGGGGAAATCTGCCATCTTTACTTTCTCCAGCCAACAATTGAGTCAACATTGTTAGCTCTTCATTTCTTTCTTAATGCTGAGGGAAAGTGGTTTGGGCAATAGTGCAACCAATGGCATTCGCTACGTAAGGATATCTGGGAAGAAACTTGTTTTTTATATTGCAAATCACCAAAAAAATTCAGCGTCAACGGCATCTTGAGTAGAGAATTCCAACATTTGCAATGAAATTCCTCAGAATAGAACTATAGAATGTTGCAGCACAGAAAAACAGGCCATTTGACCCTTCTGGTCTGTGTTGACCAATAAAACTAGCTAGTCCCACTGACCTACTCTCATTCCATAACCATCCAGACCTTTCCTATACATGTATTTATCCAATTTATTTTTAAAACTCAAGATTGAATCTGCAGTCACTATATCAGATGTCAGCTCATTCCACACTCCTACCACTCTGCGTGAAAAGCTTTCCCCTAATGTTCCCCTTAAACCGCTCCCCTTTCAGCCTAAAGCTATGATCTCTCATATTTATCTCCCCCAATCTAAGTGGAAACATCCTCCTCACATCTACTCTGTCTATAACCCTCATAATCTTATAAACCTCGATCAAGTCTCCCCTTACTCTTCTTCATTCCAAGGTGTATAGTCCTAACCTGTTTAATCTTTCCCGGTAACTCAACTCCTGAAGCCTCGGCAACATCTTAATAAATTTTCTCTGCACTCTTTCAATCTTATTGATATCTTTCCTGCTGCTGGGCAACGAGAACTGCACGCAACATTCTAAGTGTGGCCTCACCAATGACTTGATAAACTTCAACATAACATCCCAACTTTTATACTCAATTTTTTGATTTATAAAGGAAAAGGTGCCAAATGTTTTCTTTACAACCATGTCCACATGTGACACCATCTTTAGGGAACAATGTATAGGTTTTGCCATATTTCTTTCCTCCTCTGTTCTCCTCAATAGCCTCCCATTTACTGTGTATGTCCTACCCTGATTCGCTCTTTCAAAGTGCATTAAATTCCATTAGCCATTTTTTGGTCCATTTTCCCAGCTGGTCCAGATCCCTCTGCAAGCTTTGAAATTCTTCCCCATAGTCCACAGCGCCTCCTATCTTTGTGTCATCAGCAAATTTGCTGATCCAATTCACCACGTTATCATCTAGGTCATTTATATAGATAAAAACTGTGTTTTCTTCCACCAAGCCAATTTTGAATTAAGTTTGCAATCTCTATGTATACCGAGTGTCCTAACCTTCTGAACCAACCTCTCAATGTAGAACCTTGTCAAAGACCTTACTAAAGTCCATATAAACAATAACCTTCTTAGTAGCTTCCTCAAAAACTCTACAAGATTTGTTAAACATGATCTACCATGCACAAAGCCATGCTGCCTGTCCTTAATCAGCTGATGACGTTCCAAATATCTATATATCCTATCTCTCAGAAATCCTTCAAATAATTTATGTACTACTGACATCAGGCTCACTGAACTATAATTGACTGGCTTACTTGTGGAGCCCTTCTTAAACAGCAGGACAATATGAGCTACTGTCCAATCCTCTGGCACCCTATCTGTGACTAAGGACATTTTGAATACATCCGCCCGGGCCCCCTGCAATTTCAGCACTTGTCTCCCTCAAGGTGCTGGGGAATATCCTATCAGGTCCAGAGGATGTATCTACCTTTATTCATTGCAAGGCAGCAACTGTCTCCTTCTCCTTAAACTCCATATATTCCATGACACTCCTATTTGTTTTCCTTCCATCCATATTCACTCTGCCAGTTTCCTGCATAAATACCTATACAAAAAAATTGTTCAAGATCACCCCCATTTTGCAAGGCTCCACTCTGATTTTCTAGGGGTCCAATTTTGTCCCTTACTTTTATTTTTAATATACTTGTAGAAATCTATTTGAATTTTCCTTCACATTATCTGCCAAAGCATCTTCATGCCTTCTTTTTGCCTTCCTAATTTCCTCTTATATTTTCTCTACTCTGCCAGTAGATCATTTGCTCCTTGTTGCCTGTACAGTATATGTAGCCCCCTCCTTTTCTTAACCAGCTCTCCAATATCCCTTGAAAACCAAGGTTCCCTATGTCTGTTAACTTTGCCCTTATTCCTGGTAGGAACGTGAATTCTCTGCATTCTCAATATTTTGTCCTTGAAGGCCTCCACCTGCTGGATACATCCTTGCCAGAAAATAACATTCCAAATAACTCTTCCAAGACCTTTCATCACTTCCTCAAAATTGGCCTTTCTCCAATTCATAACCTCAACTCGAAGAGAAGACATATTCTTCTCCATAATTAACTTGAAACTAATGATATTGTGGTCACTGGACCCAAAATGCTCACCTACATATGCTTCTGCCACTTGACCTGCCTGGGTCCCTAAAAGAAGATCAAGTATTACATCTCCTCTTGTTGGTACCTCTACACTCTTTGTCTCGTTGGTCTATCACTCTATGAGATAGCAATGGATAGATTTAAAGTGAAGGTTGATAGTCAGGCTGTTAAAGGTTCCTGGGAGAAAGGGGATGAACTACATCAACTGTGACTTGAGAAACAACATTGGCAGATTTATTGAGCTGAATGGCATAGTTCTGCCCCTATGACATCCTGTATTTGTCCTATGTACATAGGCTGAGCCATATTCTGACAATTCCCCTCTGTACAGGAGGGGTAGAGTTGAACAGCTGTTTCTCACTGCTTGTTACCACACTGTCACCTTCACATTCAGGAACTATCAAGTTGATTGGGTGTGGGAATTGAGGTACTCCGTTAGCCAGAATCAGACACACACAAAGATAAAGACTATACAACAGGTTTTAATCCACAAAGACTTCCACAGAGCCAGGCTGGCTGTGGCTGCAGCAACTCTGAGTGAGGCCTCGGGCTTATATCCCGGAGGGTGATTGACACCTGACCGGGTGGGGCTTGATCCATTCAGGCCGACTGATTGACAGCCGGCCAGGTGTTGTCATGTCCCCTTACACTCCTGCAGGTACGGAGGTTGCCCCCTGCAGTAGGCCGGTGGTGTACCACCACAGGAATGCAGTGTTATGGTTGGTAATCTGTGTCTAGGAGTCTTCTTGTGGCTCCCATAACAAACTGCAGCTGCTGCAAGTCCTGAGTCATAGAGTTTTACAGCACAGAAATATATTGTTCAGCCCAACAATATCAACCAAGATATCGCCCAGAATAGTCCCATTTGCCTGAATTAGGCCTATATCCTGCTAGACCTTTTCTATCCAACTATTTGTCTAAATTGTTACATAGACCAGAGGACCCCAAAAACCAGCAGCGATAGATATGCACCACAACACAGGGTTACTTAAACAAAAATTGTTTTTAATTATATTTGAACAAGAAAACTGAATTGAACTTTAACTTATTACTTAACCTACCTAACTACTTAATCCCCCCATAATACTAAGCGCAGGTGTGTGTAATGTATATTTAAGGTTAGAAAAGTTCTTTTGGATCACAGTCCAATCTCACGGGTTGCAGGCAATTCTTGTGCTGTGCACAGAAGTTAACAAAGTTCACCAGTCTTTGGTGCTTAACAGCCAAATGGTTACCACTCAGGAGGGTTCATGCTGGTTTTCACAAAGAGATTCCTTTTCCAGACATCCGGAACTGATTCCTTCTCAATCAGTCTTGCTGACAAAACTTGCCCCCTTCAGGGTTCTCCAGGTGATCCTCTTTCTTTCAGGTCACCTTTCACACCGCCAGACTTCTCCTTTGACCAGGCAGCCTTCCAATGTTTGCCAGCTTGTCCCTCTGGAGCGGATTTCTGTCTCTCTCCTCTCTAATTCATACTCTCCCTCTCTGAGAGCAAAACTGTTCTCTTCTCCTGCAAAGGATGCTCTCCCAGGCAAGCTGCTGTCCATACTTTGTTGCCCCCTGCAAAAAGCATTCTGCAAAAGTCCTGCAAATATTCTGTGTTTTAAAATGTGTGTGTGTGTGCAACCTGCTCTAACAATTCCTCCCAAACCACCTCTAAATACTCTGTCACAAAATCCCCTGTAAATATTACAATTCTTTCTGCCATTACCACCTCTTCTGGCAGCTTGTTCCATAAACCCATTGCCCTTTGAATCCCTTTTAAATCTTTTGTCTCTCACCCAAATCTTTGCCTTCTAGTTTTAGGGTTGCCTACTCTGAGGAAGAAAACTTTGACTCTTTACCTTGTTTTGACCTCTCATAATTTAATAAACCTCTGTAATATCCTCCATCACCCTCTTACATGCCAGGGTGTTAAGTTTCAACATATCCAGCCTTTCCTGTTAATTCAAGCCCATAAGACCCAGTAACATGTTTGTGAATCTTTTCCATCTTTCCTGCATCCTTTCCATCTTAATAATACATCTTCTATCACTGGGTGATCAGAAATGTACATAATACTGCTACTGTTGTCCCCACAGTGCCCTGACCGATAAAGACCAAATACCTCCTTCATCACACTCTATCAGCATTTCCACTTTCATGAACTATGCACCTGTACCCCTGTGTCTCTCTCTGTGGTACAACATTCTCCAATGCCATATCATTCACCACCCTGTCCTGGTTTGATGAATCAAGGTGCAAAACCTCGCACTTGTCCAATTTACATTCCATCTGCTATTCCTTGGTGCACTTTCCCAGAATATCTAGATCCTTTTGTAACCTCTTTCATTGTCCACTGTACCACCAATTTTGGTGTCATCCACAAACATGCTATCCCCATTTGCACCCAAATCATTAATGTAGATGACAAACAACAGGGGACCTAGCATCGATCCCTGGGGCACACCACTGGTCAAAGTTCTCCAATCTGAATAATAACCCTCCACTACAACTCTTGGACTCCTATCACCAAATAGCTTTGATTCTAATTCTCTATGTCACCCTGGATCCCATGTATTCTAACATTCTGAACCAGCCTACCTGGCAAATGATAAAGTTCATGTAGACGACATTTACCATCCTGCCCTCATCAATCTTCTTGATCACCTCTTCAGAAATTAAATTTAAATTTGTGAAATGTGATTTTCCACACATTGAGCCTTACTGCCTATTCTTAATAAGTCTTTGCCTTTCAAATGTAAGTCAATCCTGTCTCTCAGAACCACCTCCAGTAACTTACCCATTGATCTAGAATAACAAATGAAAATGCTGGACATACTCATCAGATCTCCAGATTTAATGGAAGGTAGAAACACTGTTAAGGTTTTAGATTCATGATCTTTTATCAAGATGAGGAAAAGTTGGAAAGTTATGGTCAGGGGATTTGGATGGGCTGCAGGTTGATGGAGACTGGCTCGTGGGAACCAGTTATTAGAGCCAGGATTCGAGAGAGTACCAAGGGCGAGAAGACATCCTGAAGCACCTCGGGAACTGAATGTTTCCTAATTGAGTTGGAGGTTTGGATCTAGAGCTCGGTTTGCCGAGGAATTGAACAGGGATCTGTGCAGCTGAAGAGGCTGCGGGAACGCTGGAAGCGAATCCACGGACACTCAGCGACTCTGAAGGGGCTCTCTTTTGCTTCCTTTTCTGCTTTCATTAGGCGCGCTGGGCTAATGGCGATTCTTTTCCTTAAGGCAAACAAAAGTTAAAGTATATTATGTATGTTGCAATATTAATGTTGTGGTGACATTGTGGTCTCAAGCCAGTGGAGAAAGGTGTCATCAGTCATCATTGAAAATGTGCAGAAGACTTTATAAAATTTATCACACTAAACTCTTGCTTCCATTTCCCTTCTATTCCTTTTTAATCTATCATTGATCAACTTGAAATTCCCCAATGTCACGACTGATACCCACAAATGCTTTGAATGACTTAAAAATATCTTACGAACTGGGAACCATTTAGAGCAAAGACGGTTAAAAAAATGTTATTTGCTATGGATAGTTTGTCTGTGCTGATTCTAAGTCTATTCATTGTTTTATTATTGCAGTTCCCTCGAGAAAGTTAAAAACCTTTCCTAAAGAGGTTTAGTGGTGACACCAGGGGTAAGTTTTTTTTAACACAGAGAATTGTGGCTGCCTGGAATGTCTTGACGAGTGTGATGAAAGGGGCTGGAAGCCTGGTGAAAACTTTTGAGACTGGATGAATGGACGAAAGAAAAATAGAGGGTAATGAGTTAGGGAAGAGTCTAGTATATTTTTTGGTACATCATCGTGGCCGAAGGGCTTGGATTTTGCTGGAATGTTCTATGTCCTTACCATTATGGAATGTTGCAGCACAGAAGGCCATTCAGCTTTTTGTTCAAAGAAAAAACTCTGAAAGAGCTTCAGTTAATTATTTTTTAAATTTAAATTTAAAAAATAATTAATTTTAGGCATGCAGCACAGTAAAAGGTAATTTAGCCCATGTGTCCATGCTGCCCATTTACACCCAATTGACCTGCAACCCTGGTGCGTTTTTGAACGGTGGGAGGAAACTAGAGCCCCCAGGGAAACCCCACACAGGCAGGGGAGAACATCCTTATAGACAGCACAGGTTTTTGAACCCTATCCCCAATTGCTAACCGGTATGCCAATCCTGCCATTCTCTCCCAACCTTTCCCACAGCGTGCATTTCTTTCTCAGTCAAGTGTATTTATCTAGTTCTCCTTAACAGAAAAAATTTAATGTCCTTCCTTCAGACCTTTCCAAATTATTACAGCAGAAGCTAATTCTCTGCTATTTTTTCACATCCTCTAAGGAAGATCTGGGAAATGAACAAAATGCTTTCCTACCAAAACCCTGAATGCTTGGCCAGGTTCATTTACCCATGCAATGTTTATTATGACCCCCTTCCCTGTTCGGGCTATATAATGCTGCCCCATCTAAGCTTCTGGCACTAAGGAAGTTCCAGTCAATACTGGGGAATGTAAAGTCACCCACAACAAAGAACCTGTTGTTTTTATATTTTGCAATAAACTGCCTGCCTATCTGACTACTGAAAGGCCTATAGAGGCCTATAGCGACTACACTTTCTGTATTCCTGAACTCTTCTTCTTTGGCTTGGCTTCGCGGACGAAGATTTATGGAGGGGGTAAAAAGTCCACGTCAGCTGCAGGCTCATTTGTGGCTGACAAGTCCGATGCAGGACAGGCAGACACGATTGCAGCGGTTGCAAGGGAAAATTGGTTGGTTGGGGTTGGGTGTTGGGCTTTTCCTCCTTTGCCTTTTGTCAGTGAGGTGGGCTCTGCGGTCTTCTTCAAAGGAGGTTGCTGCCCGCCAAACTGTGAGGCGCCAAGATGCACGGTTTGAGGCGTTATCAGCCCACTGGCGGTGGTCAATGTGGCAGGCACCAAGAGATTTCTTTAGGCAGTCCTTGTACCTTTTCTTTGGTGCACCTCTGTCACGGTGGCCAGTGGAGAGCTCGCCATATAACACGATCTTGGGAAGGCGATGGTCCTCCATTCTGGAGACGTGACCCATCCAGCGCAGCTGGATCTTCAGCAGCGTGGACTCGATGCTGTCGACCTCTGCCATCTCAAGTACTTCGACGTTAGGGGTGTAAGCGCTCCAATGGATGTTGAGGATGGAGCGGAGACAACGCTGGTGGAAGCGTTCTAGGAGCCGTAGGTGGTGCCGGTAGAGGACCCATGATTCGGAGCCGAACAGGAGTGTGGGTATGACAACGGCTCTGTATACGCTTATCTTTGTGAGGTTTTTCAGTTGGTTGTTTTTCCAGACTCTTTTGTGTAGTCTTCCAAAGGCGCTATTTGCCTTGGCGAGTCTGTTGTCTATCTCTTTGTCGATCCTTGCATCTGATGAAATGGTGCAGCCGAGATAGGTAAACTGGTTGACCGTTTTGAGTTTTGTGTGCCCGATGGCTTCACTGGATGAGCCTTCCCGGATATAATCTTTTAATTGAAGCTGAAGTTTTCTCCCTGATCTGTATTGCAATTCCACACACCATCCCCCCCCCACCCCCACCCATCTTTTATATTCCTCTCTGTCGGATCTGAAACATCTAAACCCTGGAACGCTGAGCTGACAGACCTGCATTTCTCTCATCCAAAGTCTAGGTAATGGCCACAACATCCTACTTCCATGCACTCATCCAGGCTCTGACTTCACCTGCCTTCCCCTAATACTCCTGGTACTTCAAGTAAGTCAAGTCAAGTTTATTGTCATCTGATTGCACAGTTACATCCTGATGAAACAGTGTTCTCCAGTCCTCGGTGCAAAACAGACAGACCTACAATCATCTATAACACACGTTCAGACACACAATACAGGCAGGACAAGTATTCATATATACAAATAAATAAATAACTATTGTTTTGTGAATATGAGGGTCTCAGGTGGGTAGTGGAGCAGTTTCCTTTGGTCGTTCAGCATTCTCACTGCCCGTGGGAAGAAGCTGTTCCTCAGCCTGGAGGTGCTGGCTCTGATCCTCGCGTATCTCTTCCCCGATGGGAGCAGCTGAAAGATGCTTCTGCCCTTCATGCTCACTATGTCCATTTACCTATCCCTGCCTGTCTTTCCTTTCAGACATACCTGGCCTAACCTCTACTCTCCCTTCATCCCTCCATTTGCTAACCTACTCCTCTGGTATTTACCCCCATCCCAGCCACTCAAGTTTAATCCCTCCTGAGCATTATTGGCAAAACTCACTGTGAAGTTATTGAAGCCCTTAGAGTTTAGAGTCAGAGAGTTCTACAATATGTCCAGCTTGTCCATACTGAACAATATGCCCTCTTGCCCACATAAGGCGCATACCCCTGCAATCTCCTCCCCTCCATGTACTTATCCAAGTATTTTCTTTAATAAAGCTGACATACCTGCCTCCACCATTGTCTGGCAGATCATTCCACTGTGCCATTTTCACCCATTAAATCCCAATCCCACCACCTTAGAGTTCAGTCCTCTCGTCTCAGATGCTCCTGCTCCAGGAAACAATCTGTCACTATTCACCTTATCTATACTCCTAGTGACTTTACAGACATCAATAAGATCCCTTCTCAAACTCCTACGTTCTACAAGAAACAGGCCTAGTTTTCCCAGTCTCACACTATAACTCAACTTCTCTAATCCTGGGAACAACTATGTAAACCTCTTCTGTATTCTGTCCAACTTAATGATATCCTTCCTGTTGCTAGGCAACTGAAGCTGCACACAATATTCCAAGTGTTGGCTCACCAACATCTTATATAACTTCAACATGACATCCCAGCACTTGTATTCAATGCAACGGCCGATGAAGGGAAGCATCCCAAATGCTCTGTTCACTACCCTATTTACCTGTGCTTCTATCTTTAAAGGGTGATGATCCTGAACCCCTAGGTCTCTCTGTTTCTTAACATTCTTTCAGGCACTGCTGTTAACAGAGCAAGTCCTATGCTGGTTCAAGATTCAAGTTTCCTTTATTGTCATCTAATTTGACAGAGCATGTAATATTACATGAAACTGCCTTCCAACTGCTGTAAAGTAGACAAAGATTTGCCATTTGTGCTGCCCAGTGCCCCTTACTGTCAGAGAGAAAGAGAAACAAAAGAGAGTGCCTTCAGAGTCACTGGGTGGACATGGATTCGCCTCCAGCTCTCCCACAGCCTCTGCAGCCATACAGACTCTTGATAGATCCAAACTCCAGATCCAAATCTTCAATACGGTCAAGAAGCCTTCAGTTCCCGAGGCCGATACTGGTTTCCCACGAGCCAGTCTCCAGCAGCCCAGAGCCTGGGCAGGTACCCCAACCGCAAATCGTCCGCAGCCCGTGTGTATCCATCGCTGGTCCACCGCTGTGGTCACCATCAGATCATAATTTATTGCTGCGACTATGTCAGAAAATTTTGTTGTTTTGTGGCAGTATCACGGTGCAAACATTTATGTACATCACCTTACAAAATAAATAAAAATAATGCAAGAAAACGTCAGTTAGGCTGTATCTCTGGTTCATTGCTCATTCAGGACCCTGATGGCAGTGGGGAAGAAGCTGCCTTTGTGCCGCTGAGTGCTTGTCTTCAGACTCCTGTAACCTTTTTTCTGATGGTAGCAGAGTGAAGAGGGCATGGCCTGGGTGGTGGGGGGTGGGGGGTGGGCGTGAGGGGTATTTGAGGATAGAGGCTGCTTTTTTAAGACACCGCCTCTTTTAGATGGAGGGAAGACTGGTGCCCATGATGTTGCAGGCTGAGTTAACAACCCTCTGGAGTTTGTCTTGCCCTCAGCAATGGCATTTCCATTCAAGACACTAATGAAACCAGCCAGAGAGAGAGCCTTCAGTGACATACTGAATCTCCTCAAACGCCACACGAAGTATAGCCACTGGCGAGCCTTCTTCGTAATTTCCCGAAATGCAGCACCTCGCACTTTGAGCTGCACACTACATCTGCATTTCCTTGGCATAGTCGCATAACTGATTTAGATCCTATTGCAATTCAAGGTCCTCACCTTCATTGTCCAGTATAGCACATACTTTTCTCTCATCAGCAAACATACTCACCTTGATGACACATATTACAAAAAGCAAGGGTCTGGGTATCAAATCCTATGCACGGTCCTCCAGTATGAAAACCTGCCCTCTATAACCACTCCCTCTCTCTTATCACTGAACCAATTTTTTTTATCCATTTGGCCAACTGGCCAACTATTTCATCTACCCTAAACTTCCATACCAACCTTCTATGTTGAACTTTATCAAGTCAAGTTTATTATCATCTGATAATATTGTTCATAAATATGAGGGTCTCGGATGGTTAGTGTGAGTCGTTCCTTTGGATGTTCACCATTCTCACTGCCTGTGGGAAGAAGTGTTCCTCAGCCTGGTGGCGCTGGCTCTGATCCTCCTGTATCCCTTTCCCGATGGCAGGCAGTTGAAAGATACTGTGTGCGGGTTAGAAGGGGTCCTCAACAGTTTCGCACGGCTTCGTCAGAAAACAATTTCAGTAGATCACATCGATGAAGGTTGGGGGGGGGGGGGGGGCGGAGGGAGACTCTAGTGATCCTGTCTACCACTCTCATGGTCCTGTGAATCGACCTTCGATCCATTTCTGTCAGCTGCTGTACCACACTGTGATGCAGCCGGCCAGGACGTTCTCGATAGAGCTGCCATAGAAGTTTGACATGATGGTGGCCAATAACCTTGCCTGTTTCACTCTTCTCACAAAGAACAATCACTTGCCTTCCTCACAATAGATTTTCTACCATAGATTTATTGATTTGTAATGGAGGGTGGTCATTCCTGATCCGTTACTAAAATCCATCAACTGCCTTGCCCTCTTCTATCCTTCGTCACCTTTTAATAAATGCTCTCAAGTTTATGAGACATAATTTCTCATGCACAAACTGATGCTAGCTCTCCCTAATTTTCTCCTGGCCATCCAATTTACCACATGGTAATCAGTAATAAATAACAATGGTCCCAGCACTGATCCCTGAGTCACACCACTCATCACAAGCCTCTAGTCTGAGAAGCAATCATCCACTACCACTCTCCGACTTCTCCCATTCAGCCAATTTCGAATCCAGTTTACTACCTCTCCATGGGGACCTAGCATCTGAACCTTCTGAACTAACCTCCCATGCAGGATTTTGTCAAAGGCCTTACTAAAATCCATGTAGACAAAATCCACATCATCTTCTTTCTTGGCAACCTCCTTGAAAGACTCTATAAGATTCACCAAACGCAACCTGCCTTGCACAAAGCCACGCTGACTATCTTTAATCAGCCCTTGGCTGTCCAAATACTTGTATATCTGTTCTCTCAGAACACCCTCCAATAATTTACCTACTACTAATGTCAGGCTCACTGGCCTGTAATTTCCTGGTTTACTTTAGGAGCCTTTTTTAAACAACAGAACAACATGAATTACCCTTTAGCCCTCTGACACCTCACCCATGGCTAAGGACATTTTAAATATTTCTGCAAGAGCCCTTGCAATTTCTACACTAGTCCCCCTCAAGGTCAGAGGGAATATCATCTCAGGCCCAGGGGATTTATCTTCCTTTATTCACTGTAAGGCAGCAAGCACCTCTTCCTTCTTAATCTCCGCATGTTCCACGCCACTTACTGCTTGTTTCCCTTCCTTCCTTATTCACTATGCCAGTTTCCTGACTAAATACTGATGCAAAAAAACTGTTTAAGATCTCCCCCATCTTGTTAGGCTCCACACATAGACGACCACTCTGATCCTCTAGGAGACCAATTTTGTCCCTTGCTATCATTTTACTCTTAATATACTTGTAGAACCCCATCGGGTTTACCTTCACATTATCTGCAAAAGCACCCTCATGTCTTCTTTTGGCCTTAAGTATTTTCTTATATGTTCTCTTTTCTTCTGGTAACTCATTTGCTCCTTTTGTTTTACACCTCTCTCTTCTTCTTAACCAGATCACCGATATCCCTTGAAAACCAAGTATCTCTATGCCTGTGCATAGGTTCTCTATCCCCTATGCCAAAGGAACTTTGCCTTTAATTCTGACAGGAACATGCAAGCTCTGCACTCTCAAAATTATGCATTTGATGGCCATTGACTTACTGAACACTTGCCAGAAAACAACTTATCCCAATCCATTCTTCCTATATCCTTTCTCATTTCCACAAAATTGGACTCTCTCCAATTTAGAATCTCAAACTCGAGGACCAGACCAATCCTTATCCATAATTAACTTGAAACTATGACATTATGGCCACTGGACCCAAAATGTTCGCCTACACATACTTCTGTCACCTGACCTGTCTGGTTCCCTAATAGGAGATCCAGTATTGCATCCTCTCTCGTTGGTACCTCCATATATTGATTTAGAGAACTTTCCTGAACATATTTGACAAACTCGAAGCCATCCAGTCCTATTACAGTATGGGAGTCCCAGTCAATATGTGGAAAGTTAAAATCTCCTACTATCACAACTTTCTGTTTCTTACATCAGTCTGCTCTCTCTCTCTACAGATTTGCTCCTCCAATTCTCATTGATTATTGGGTGGTCTGCAACCGTGTCTGCCTGTCCCGCATCGGACTTGTCAGCCACAAACGAGCCTGCAGCTGACGTGGACTTTTACCCCCTCCATAAATCTTCGTCCGCGAAGCCAAGCCAAAGATAATACACACTATTAATATGGTCAACCTTTCCAGTTCCTCAGCTCCATCCATATGGTCTCTGTTGATGAGCCCTCTGGGCTGTCCTGTCTCAGCACAGCTGTGATATTTTCCTTTCATCCCTCCCCCTCTATCACATCTGAAACAACGGAACCCTGGAACATTGAGCTGCTAGTCCTGCCCCTCCTGCAACAAAGTCTCATTAATAACAATAAAATCATAATCTCACCTGCCAATCCGTGCCCTAAACTCGTCTGCCTTTCTGACAATACTCCTTGCTCTACAACTCCTTGCAAATGAAATAAATACATTTCAATGAGGACATTTCTATCATGTGTAAACCTTTGATTTCTGTCTATACATGCAGTTCTCGCATGACTTTTAACCTCTTGTACTTCACTATCTGCTCTAACTCTCTGGTTCCCATACCCCTGCCAATCTAGTTTCAACCCCCTGGAGCAGCATTAGCCAACCTACCCGCAAGGATATTAGTCCCTCTCCGGTTCAGGTGCAAACCATCCTGTCGGAACAGGCCCCACCTTCCCTGGAATAGAGCCCAATTGACAAGAAATATGAAGGCCTCCCTCCTGCACCATCTTTTTAGCCATGTATTTAGCTGCATTAACTTCCTATTTCTAGCCTCACTAGCACATGGCACGGGTAGCACTCCTGAAATCGCAACTCTGGAAGTCCTGCCCTTCAACTTTTCACCTAACTCCCTAAACTCTCCTTGCAGGACCTCCTCATCCTTCCTATCTACATGATTCGTCCCTACATGGACTACGACATCTGGCTGCTTACCTTCTGTACTGAGAATGCCAAGAACTTGATCCAAGATATTGCAGACCCTGGCACCAGGGAGGCTACAGATCATCTGGGATTTTCGATCTCTTCCACAGAACCTCTTGTGAGTCCACCCCCCCCCCCCAACTATTGAACCCCTTATCACTACTTCTTTTCCCTACTTCCTTTCTAAGCTCAGTGCCAGACTTGTGACCACTGCAACTTGTCCTTGGTAGGTTGTCCTCACCAACAATATCCAAAATGGTATGCCTATTGTTGTTGGGAACGGCCAACAGGGACCTGCCTCCTGACTTCTAGCAGGTGACTATCTCCCTGAAGCTCCTGTCTATCACTGCCTCTGCCACCCGAATGTTCCAAAGTTCATCCAGCTCCGGTTCCAGTTCCCTAACTCGGTTTGTCAGGAGCTGCAGCTGGGTGCACCTTTTGTAGGAAACAGTTATCAGGGACAATTGTGCTGTCCCAGATTTCCCACATCCTGCAATCAAAGCAATCCACTGCCCTCTCCATTACCTACTCCTAATTTAAAGAATCTTTCCTGGCCTCACCTCACTGGAACCAAGCTTGTCCTCGGCCTCTCAAGCTAAAGCCTCAAAATTCCTTTCCTACACTGTGCCGCTCCTCACTGTCCCTGCCAATTTATTCCCAAAAATCAACAATTTGTTTAACCCTCTAGTTGCCCTCCACGTTCTTTTTAAAATTCATTCGTCTATGCTGGTTTCCTACACTCATCGCTCTCCCAAGCCCTTCACTCCTCCTCTTGATGCGACGGTCCCGAGATCACAATCCATCCTGACATTATACTTTTGTATACGAAAATAAAACTCATTCATGGCCGAGCAATTGTAGTCCCAGCACTAATCGGTGTAGCAACTCGTTGGTCACAGCCTCCCAGACAGTAAATTATATGTTTGTTCCTATGTTCTGTCTTTTGCAAATAATCAGTCCTCAATGCATGTATAATGTACTACTCCAAATCCTATGAGCTCTAATTTTATTTTATATAATAGTTCTCAGGTGGCATTGTGGAAGCCCGTTGCTGCCACAATTGAGCCAGCTCTCCGGGAGATGAGCGCAACCAAAGGCCAGCAGCCCATGGAGCAGCACTGGCCCCAACAAGCGAACCGACGTGTGAATGGCAAAGACAGTTTAAAGGCCAGCGACCCCAAAATGGTGCTGGCCTTGCTGCACAGCCAACAGACAGGGAGAGCGTGCAGGGAAGAAGGGCATTGTTATGCAGTAAAGTACCCGTGCATGGGAAACCTGCTTTTGTTATGCACGTTGTGACATCAGGCAAGGGGGGGGGGTCCACAGTGGGAACAGTGCAAGTATAAAAGTTGGGCCTGAGGCCTAGTAAAACTCAGAGCTTGACCTGACTACACTACATGTGTGTGTCTTCTTTCGAGTAACGCACGGCTACAAATGGTGACCCCCAATGGTTTAGGTGGCATCTAAACCTAGCGATGAGCGAACAGGCAGCAGTCAATAGTTTGACCAGGCTGAGGCACATTTCCAGATTCGGAAGATCACAGCAGAATCCACCCGGTTCTACCACATGGTGAGTGCCCTGGACCAGGACACCAGGCCAGGTGGGCAACTTCATCCGCGTGCCCCATCGGAAGGCACATACTCGGCCTTTAAGAATTTGCTGATCGAGACATTTGGACTCTAACAGCATGAGAGAGGGGCACATTTGCTCCACTGGAATAGGCTAGGGAACAGGCCCCAGTCAGCTCTCATGAATGGGATGCTGGCCCTCCTGGGCAAACACGAGCCCTGTATCATGTCTGAGCAGGCATTCCTGGAGCAATTGCCTGAGGACATCTATCTGCTTCTGGCTGATGCAGATTTCAGTGACTTCTGGAAAATCACAGCACAAGTGGATGTTCTATGGAAACAGAAGAGAGATTGCTCAGTGTCCATGGGGCTTATCACTAAACCCTGCAGCCAGACCTGTGCAGAGCCACCGAGGAGGTGATCCAGACAACCAGTGGTGTTTATACCACCAGAGATGGGGTGCCAGAACCTGCCGGTGGAGGCTGCTGTGCACATTTCAGGGAAATGTCGGGGCCAGCCATCACTAATGGGCATGATGGGTGGCCACCAAGACAGCTTCCTGTACATGTGGGACTGCCAGTCCGGACAATGTTTACTCGTACACACAGAAGCATCCAGCCTCCATTGGGACAGGGCATCAGGAACAGGCGGTCGGGCCGCATGCTGAGGGCTGCCAACACAGCACGATTCGGACCTATGGTACCCACAAGACCCAACTGCAGTTGGTAGGCAGCTTCTTCTCATGGGTGTTTCTGCTAGCTGCAGTGCAACAGCTGCTCCTCGGGGCAGACTTCCTGCATGCCCAGAGCCTGCTAGTGAACCTCAAGGGAAGGAGATTGGTCCTTGCCAAGAATATTCAAACCTTACCCCTCAAAGACACCAGGCTCACCCCCCCCCCCACCCCAATTCACCATGGTGATGCCTGATGCCTTGACATGGAGTACAGCACCACATCCTGACACAGGGCCCAATGT
Organism: Narcine bancroftii; assembly: GCF_036971445.1. NCBI lineage: Eukaryota > Metazoa > Chordata > Chondrichthyes > Torpediniformes > Narcinidae > Narcine > Narcine bancroftii. Next base: position 472,178,380 of record NC_091469.1, read on the forward strand.
GGTGCTTATTGACTTTGTGGGGGGTGAGTTTGTGGGGAGGAGTTTGTGGGGGGTGAGTTTGTAAGGCACATCTCTGGCAAGGACAACATGGTGGCCGACGCATTGTCCAGGCAAAGTATCCAAGCACTATCAAGGGGAGTGGACTTCGTGGCGGTGGCAGAGGCGCAGCAGAAAGATGAGGAGATGCCCCAATACAGGACTGCCATATTGGGGCTGTAGCTCCAGGACATCCCAGATGGCGCAGGTAACACCACTCTCCTGTGCAACGTGGCCATCGGTCAGATCAGACTCATCATTCTGGTGATTTGAGATGACATGTTTTCTACTCCATCCAAGGACTGGCTCACCCATTCATCAAGACCATGGTCTGGCTGGTGGCCAGAAAATACGTGTGGCATGGATTATGGAAACAGGTCAGCAGGTGAGCGAAGGCATTCACACAGTGCCAAATAATCAAAGTACAGCAGCAGTTCGAGTCCGCAGAACGAAGATTTGACTACATCCACATGGACATAGTTGGACTCTTGCCCAGGGTTTCCGCTATCTGTTCACAATGGTCGACCGCTTCACCAGGTGACCAGAAGCAGTCGTGCGCCAGGGCCCTCTTCTTATTCCTGGATGGCACGGTTTGGGTTACCGTCCCTCATCAGATCAGACAGAGGGGCCCAGTTCACCTCCAGTCTGTGGTGCAACCTGGCCAGCCTGTGGGGTGCCCAGCTGCATCACACAACAGCTTACCATCCACAGTCCAATGAGTTGGTGGAGCGTTTCCACAGGCACTTCAAAACCACGTTCATGACCAGATTCCATGGACCCAAATGGATAATATGAAGTACCATGGGTGCTGTTGGATAACTGTATGGCAGCCAAGGAGGACCTCAACACCTCTTCGGCCAAACTCATCTACTGAGATCCACTGGTGGTCCCGGGAGAATTCGTACCATCCCCAGCCAGACAGCAGGATGACTCTGCAATGGTCCTCAGCAGGCTATGGGAAAAAGTCGGCAACCTGGCCCCAATTCCACCTTCCAGGCACGGACATGCGAAGACCAACTTGTCCAAAGATTTGCAGGACTGAGTATGTTTTCATTCACAGGTGTCCACATCATCCACCACTTCAGAGGCCATACGAGGGTTCGTTCCAGGTCATCCGTAACAACAGGGCCACATTCGAACAGGAGGTCGAAGGCAAGACGGAGATCTTCATCACAGACAGGATGAAGCAGGCACACATGAACCTGGCACACCCGGTCGAAACACTGAATGCTGCAGAGACTTTGCCTCTGGGCACCAAAGACAATAACAAGGACAGTACCATCAATTCTTGGGGGGGGGGGGGTCATGTGGTGGCCCTCCATGGGAATTGAGCCGGTGCTACAGGCAGGGAGCATAACCGAAGGCCAGCAGCCCTCGCAGCGGCAATAGCCCCAACAAGTGAACCGGCGGGTGAATGGCAAGGGCAGCTGAAAGGCCAGTGATACCAAAATGACGGTGGCCTTGCTGTGCAGCCAACAGACAGGGACAGCGTGCGGGGAAGAAGGGCATTGTTATGCAGGAATACCCGTGCACAGGAAACCCGTTTTTGTTATGCATGTTGTGACATCAGCCAAGGGGGGGGGGGCCCACGGCGGGAGCAGTGCAAGTATAAAAGTCTGGCCTGAGCCATAATAAATCTCAGAGCTTAACCTGACGTGGGTGGATCTTCTTTCAAGTAGCATGTGGCTATAGCATTTTATTAAAGGTCTTCGGAAACCCCAAGCAACATGGTTCCTGTTTATCAAGTTAAAATATCAAAAACTCTGATAAATTTGTCAGATATGGTTTCCCATTAATACATCTATCTTGATTGTGCCAGTAATATTATTATTTTTTAAGTACCCTGCTACCGTTTTGTTAGTAACCAATTCCAAGCTGTCCCCGAGCATTGATGTCAGACTAACTGGAGTGTTGGCCTTTGTTTTGTCTCTCTGTCATTTTGTAAACAGCAGGGTTAATTTGCTCTTTTCCAATCTGTGAAAATCATTCCAGAATCTGTTGAAATTTCAAAGGTGACAAACAGTATCATGGATACAGCCTTCCTTCAAAACTAAATATTGTGTTCAGTTCTAGTCACCTTACTATAGGAAGGTTGTGGAAGCTATGGAGAGGGTGCAGAGATTTACCAGGATGTTGCGTTCATTGGAAAATAAGTCTTATGAGGCAAGGTTAGCAGAGCTGGGACTTCTCTCTTTGGACTGAAGAAGTATGAGAGGTGACTTAGTAGAGATACTGAGAGGTATAAGTAAGGGAGACAGCCAGCACCTTTTTCCCAGGGAGGGAGTAGCAAACACCAGAGAACTGTCACATTTGTGGCCCGAAATGTGAAATTGATAACACCATCAACACATGATTTACCTGTTGAACATCAGCGTGTCTTTATTTCTCTGCTTCCATTATTCCTCCATTTCGCGCCTGCATACAACACTCGCATGCCCTCTCACTTCCGGTCAGGTGAATACCTCAACCTCTATCTGCATACATCTCATGCATATTCATTATCATGACATCCCTCCTTTCACTGGAAATAAACTTTATATCTTTATGTGTCTTAACCTTTCAATCTAAGTGTATATCTCGTATGAATATCACTGAAAATATATTGCTATGTTTCTTTCTGTTTAAATGCAAACACTTTAACACTATCAATAGCATTTTTCTGCCTTCAAACCAACAAAAGCAACATCAAATTCCCTCTTCACAAAATGTAACGTAACCATGTTATAACCAACTGTAATATAATGGCTCAACATTTCTTCTGTAGTTATACTAATACAATGGTTACCTCATATGCAAAATGTACACGTTTAAAATTATACATTTTTTTTCATTTAATACCAAATAGTCGACCAAAACAAAAATACAATTCTTACAGCACTCATACATATACTTTATGATGTATTTATCAAAATCACTGTCCAAATGTTCCCCTTATCATTCCTCTTCCTGCATCAAAATACTTCTGATTGTAGGTTACTGCTACTGATGGTCCAAAGTCAAACCACGTCAAGTGTAAAATAAACGTTGGGCGCACAGTTTTTCTAATAATGCTAAACACAACAAAACAGCGATGATCCAGGTAATCATAGCACAACTTCGCAAAGGTCTCTTTCTCAGAGTTCGTGATGGTTTCCTTCCTAACCTCCACATATACGCATTCACTGCATTTTCATAAGGGCAGCGTTCGGTGTAGCCCTTTTCATTATTTCTCTTTTTTTTTCACAATCATCACACATTTCCACTTTTCCTTGGCGTGTATCATTACTGCGCTTCCACTGAATCAATGCACTTTTTTTTTCTTCATTGAAACTCATTCCAACTATCACAAACTTTCACTTTCATGATAATGCTGGCACGATTAGAAAAATGGCACAAAATCTTCATATCGCTTAGGTGGTTTCCTGTCCCGTCTCAGCCTTCCTGCAATGCTACTGTCGCGACTTGGTTGCTCACCCTCAGTACCGGAAACACTGCTCTCTACGGCCTCTGGTGTTTCTGGTACTCTGGCCACTTCATCGGGAAAACTGGTAACTACCTCTGGAACGTCGTCTGGTCCCTCAGGTTGAGCAACTCGTACTGGATTTCCAACCACTTCACTCGGTGCTGCTCCGGATTGGTACTTTTTGACACCAGACACGTTTCTTTTGTACAGGACTCCAGCTGGAGACTTGTCTGTCACCATACTGCCGCTTCTGGATACAACAGTGTAAGGTTGATGGTAATAAGGTGTATCTAGCTTACCACCACTCTCTTGCCTCACAAGAACATTATCTCCGGACATGATGTCTGAGTACCTGGCCCCACGTCTCGAGTCTGCATCCAGCTTTGCTGCTCCCTTCTTTTAAGCATCGTGGTCCCTCATCTCCTGGTCATCCCTGATTTCCTTCAGTTCGGGTATTTTTGTGCGGATTTTCCTCCCGAAGAGTGCTTCTGCTGGACTTTTTCCTGTGGTTGCATGAGGGATTGCCCGATAGACAGCTACATAGGATAGCAATGCTTCTCTCCAGTTCTGTCCTTCTGCATGAGCGATCCGTAGTCATTTTTTGATGGACTGATTTTGTCTCTGTACTTCTCCATTGGCTTGCGGCCATTTAGGAGTTACTTTGTGATGGTGGATGCCTGTGGTCCTCATATATTCAGCAAATGTCTCTGAGATGAACTGTGGACCATTGTCAGAGTATAGCGTAACAGGCAATCCATGTCTCGTGAAGATCTCTGCCAATGCTTGTATCGTTTTTTCAGTGGTCGTTGACCTCATCATAGAGTACTCATAGTATCTGCTGTAGTAGTCCACCACTACCATGATTGACTCGCCAGTTGGTAAAGGTCCGAGAAAATCAACAGCTACATCGATCTATGGTCCTGTCAGGAGTTGCATACTCTGGATCGGCTCTGGGGGATTACTCCTACTTGTGAGTTGACACCCATGGCAGGTTTTGACGAATTTCTCCGCGTCTTTATCACAACCTGGCCACCATACTTTACTCCTGAGGTTTTGCTTTGTACCAACAATACCTAGGTGTCCTTCATGAGCTAATGATACGATCTTCGGTCTCAACCTCTGTGGTATCACCAATCTACAACCCCTCAACACACACTGACCGATGCAACAAAGTTCGTCTCTTATGGGAACATATGCCTTGTGAGTGCACTTGTCCCATTGTCCACTTTGGATGCATTCTCTAACTTCCATGAGTTCTGGGTCATGTTTGGACTCTCTCTCGACTTCCCTCGTTGTCACAGCTCCCGGTGTCGACTGGATCGCTACGAAGCGTACAGAGCTCTCTGCTTCTGTCCCCAGTTCTGACTTGGATTGTGGGCATCCATCTTTCAACAATCTGGACAGTGGATCAGCAATGTTCGCTTTCCCACAATGTGGACTACTCTGTACTTGTACGGTTGGAGTCTGAGCACCTATCGTTTTATCCTGCCACACGGTTTGGATCTGGTGGCGTAGATCACCTCCAATGGTTTATGGTCCGTGATGAATTCAAATTCAATGCCATACAAATATGCATGGAATCTCTCGCAGGCCCATACAATTCCAAGTGCTTCTTTCTCTGTCTGAGAATATCTCCTTTCAATGTCTGTCAAAGATCTGCTGGCATAGGCAATGATTCTTGGTCCCTCATCATGCGTCTGGACCAACACAGCTCCTAAACCAACAGGGCTAGCATCCGCTATGACTTTGGTTGGTGCATTCGGATCATAATACCCAAGAGTATCGGCATTCATCAGACTTTGTTTCAGAGCTGTGAATGCTTCCTTCTGCTCAGGGCCAAAATGGAATGGTACACCTTTCCTGGTTAGTTTCCTCAGTGGTTCTGCCAGTGTAGCAAAATTAGGGATGAACTTTGTGCAATAATTGACCAATCCCAAGAAACTCCTCATCTCCATTGCATTCTGGGGTTCACGTGCATCGGCAACAGCTTTCACCTTGGCATCAGCTGGGTTCAGTCCTTCCTGTGTAAGCCTGTGTCCCATGAAGTCCATCTCTGACACACCGAAATGGCACTTGTCTCCATTCATGGTAAGGCCTGCCCCCTGTAGTCTGGATAGCACAATCCTCAACCGTCTGTCATGCTCTTCCTGTGTAGCTGCATGGACTATGATGTCATCAGAAATGTTGGCAACTCCAGGAATGCATTGAATCACTCGATGGATTTCGTACTGGTAGATCTCAGGTGCTGCATTGATGCCGAACGATAGCCTCTTGTACCGGTACAATCCACAGTGAGTCACAAATGTTGTCACGTCCCTGGATTCTGGGACCAGTTCTAGTTGATGATAGCCCCATTTTAAATCAATTTTTGAGAACACCTAACTGGTTGTTAACTCCTGGAGTACTTCTTCTACTATTGGTATCGGGTGTCGTTCTTGAATTATAGCTTCATTGGCCATCCTCATATCAACACACAGTCTCATGTCACCATTTGGTTTGGGCATGATCACTACTGGGCTGACCCATTGTGTTGAATGTTCTACAGGTTCAATAATGTCTTGCTCAATCAACTCTTTGATTTTGGCCTCGACTTTCCCACAAAGTCCAAATGGGGTTCTGCGCACTGGTTGTGCCTTGGGTTTGACCGTTTTGTCCACTGTTAGCTTTAGTTGTCGACCTTTCAGCTTTACTACTCCCTGGAAAACTGCGGGGTATTCTTGCTTCATATCCTCGTATGACTGAACTGATTTGACATGAGCTCCAATATGAAGTATTGCCAGATCTTGCGCCGTGCGTCTACTCAGCAATGGTTCTCCCCTCTCATCTATAAAAAAAACTCTGCTTCGGTGTGCTTGTCACCAGCTTCAACAGTCGCAGTGAAACATCCAATGGTCTGCAATGGCTTAGTTGCTGTGTATGGACACAGTTTCTCTGAACACTTCTTTGATGTACAAATGATCTTTTTTTTTTCAATTTCACTGTCACTGCCTGAGTCTACAATGACAAGAACTGTCACACCACCAATTATCACTGGGACTTTCTCATGATGGTCATCATTCAATGTAAACTGATAGTATTTCTGCCCATCCTGGTTGTCGTCATCATCGTCACTTTCTGGGTCACCTTCTATATGGCGAATAGTGCCTTGCTTTCTCTGCCCATAATTGCCTTTCTTTCCAGGAGACTTTCCTTTCCCCCAAGCTTTAACTTTAGAAGCTGTACTCTACCCATTCTGGTTTGCATTTGACTTGCTTTTACACTTCTTTGCAAAGTGGTCTTTACCTCCACACTTTCTACAAACTTTGCCTTTTGCTGGGCAGCATGGGTCTTTTCCAAAATGACTTCTGTCTCCACATCTGTAACACTCCAAGTCACGTGTCAGCATATTTCTTGGCTGGCTATGGCTATGCGAGAGCCTATTTACTTGTAGACCAACTTTGTCTTTACTGGGCTGGCTTGAGTTGTCTTTCAGTTTCATGGTATGAAATTTCCCCTCAACAGCCTCTCTTCTTTGGCTTGGCTTCACGGACGAAGATTTATGGAGGGGGTAAATATCCACGTCAGCTGCAGGCTCGTTTGTGGCTGACAAGTCCGATGCGGGACAGGCAGACACGGTTGCAGCGGTTGCAAGGGAAAATTGGTGGGTTGGGGTTGGGTGTTGGGTTTTTCCTCCTTTGCCTTTTGTCAGTGAGGTGGGCTCTGCGGTCTTCTTCAAAGGAGGTTGCTGCCCGCCAAACTGTGAGGCGCCAAGATGCACGGTTTGAGGCGATATCAGCCCACTGGCGGTGGTCAATCTGGCAGGCACCAAGAGATTTCTTTAGGCAGTCCTTGTACCTTTTCTTTGGTGCACCTCTGACTCGGTGGCCAGTGGAGAGCTCGCCACATAACACGATCTTGGGAAGGCGATGGTCCTCCATTCTGGAGTCGTGACCCACCCAGCGCAGCTGGATCTTCAGCAGCGTGGACTTGATGCTGTCGACCTCTGCCATCTCGAGTACTTCGACGTTAGGGATGAAAGCGCTCCAATGAATGTTGAGGATGGAGCGGAGACAACGCTGGTGGAAGCGTTCTAGGAGCTGTAGGTGATGCCGGTAGAGGACCCATGATTCGGAGCCGAACAGGAGTGTGGGTATGACAACGGCTCTGTATACGCTTATCTTTGTGAGGTTTTTCAGTTGGTTGTTTTTCCAGACTCTTTTGTGTAATCTTCCAAAGGCGCTATTTGCCTTGGCGAGTCTGTTGTCTATCTTGTTGTCGATCCTTGCATCTGATGAAATGGTGCAGCCGAGATAGGTAAACTGGTTGACCGTTTTGAGTTTTGTGTGCCCGATGGAGATGTGGGGGGGCTGGTAGTCATGGTGGGGAGCTGGCTGATGGAGGACCTCAGTTTTCTTCAGGCTGACTTCCAGGCCAAACATTTTGGCAGTTTCCGCAAAGCAGGACGTCAAGCGCTGAAGAGCTGGCTCTGAATGGGCAACTAAAACGGCATCGTCTGCAAAGTGTAGTTCACGGACAAGTTTCTCTTGTGTCTTGGTGTGAGCTTGCAGGCGCCTCAGATTGAAGAGACTGCCATCCGTGCGGTACCGGATGTAAACAGCGTCTTTATTGTTGAGGTCTTTCATGGCTTGGTTCAGCATCATGCTGAAGAAGATTGAAAAGAGGGTTGGTGCGAGAACACAGCCTTGCTTCACGCCATTGTTAATTGAGAAGGGTTCAGCCTCTAATGCAGCAGCAATTGCTAAAGCATTGGTAAATTTCAACTCACCCCCTTTTTCCAGCAATCGCCTTCTGAGTTTGTCTGATCTGCAGTGCTGCACGACTTGATCCAATAACTGGTTGTCCAAATCAGCTGCCACGTAATTGCATCCAACAGCCATTTGTCGTCGCAATCTCGTCACGTACTGGGTGACCGTTTCCCCATCTTCCTGTTTTGTTTTGCAAAACAAATGGCATTGAAATGTGGCATTCGGTGTCACTACATAGTGTGCATTCAATGCATCTACAGCTTTCTGGTATTCCTCCTTCCTTCCAGTATTCGAAAGCATCTTAAAAGTTTCCCGAACTGCAGGTCCTGCGGTGAAGAGAAGTAACGCCCTCCGCTGCGCTTTCTGCTCCGCCGTACTCCCATCGAGAAATAGGCCACGACTGTCGGCGTAAGCTTTGAACTCTTCAAGCCATGCCTTCCACTTCACGCTTACAGTGCTTGCATCGCCCGTCGGGTCAAAATGAGGAACACTATGAAGTGCTAGAAATTCAGCTCCAGTGACTGCCATGATTAAACATTCCAGCTCAAAGCCACAGATTCAAAATCCAAAGTGTTTCTCTTCATCACCAATGTCACATTTGTGGCCCGAAATGTGAAATTGATAACACCATCAACACATGATTTACCTGTTGAACATCAGCGTGTCTTTATTTCTCTGCTTCCATTATTCCTCCATTTCGCGCCTGCATACAACACTCGCATGCCCTCTCACTTCCGGTCAGGTGAATACCTCAACCTCTATCTGCATACATCTCATGCATATTCATTATCATGACAAGAACATCTGTAGAAAGAGATGTTATGGGTGCCTGGAATGCCTTGCCAGTAGTGATGCTAGAGGCTGGTGTATTAGAGGATGAAATAAAATAGAGGATTATGAGGTGGGGAGGGTTAAAGTTTTTATTGGTAGGAATATATAGGTTGGGCCTGTACTCTGTGGTCATATTCTATGTTCTAGGTTCCAAAACCTTGGAATACAGGACATCAGGTCCTGGGTTTCATCAGCTTTTAATCCTATTCATTTCTCTAAATCCTATATGGGTACTAATTTTTGATCTTTCCTGTGCCTTCTTCTACAAAATATTTGCTTAATTAATTTCAAAAGCTGCTACAGTTTTGGCCAGTCGACAAGTGGACTGCAGTTAAGCAAGAAAGTCTGCAGAAGCTGGGGTCGAGAGCAATAGACAAATGTACATGAGAAACCTCAAAGGTCATGCAGCATTCACAGATGGTACCAACATTACAGGCCTCGTCCCTGCCTGATGAAGGAGCCAGGCCCGAAACATTGGTTATCCTTCATTCCCTGTGGATGCTGCGTGACTTGCTGAGTTTCTCCAGCACGCTTATGGTTTGCACATGGGATAAAGTCCCCTGTGATTATTTTCTTGGCTTTAGGTAGATGAAATACAGATTTTTCCTGATTTATATTCTACCCTGCATTGCCCTTGATCTGGCAATCTAAAGATATCGGCGTTTTCACCTACTTAACTGCTTCCATTAGTTTTTTTGTATTGTACTTTGACTTACTAGTTAATTCCTATTTATGTAAATCCGCTCCATGGTCCTGGAGAAATGTTATCTCATCTTTTCTTTGCTATTAGTAGTTATAGTATGAGTGATAAATAAAGGTGATTTGACTTGATGGTTAGCAATTCAACTGCTCAATTATCCAAACTAAATAATCTTTTCTTTCTTCAGCTTTTTTTACCATTCTTCTGTTCTATTTTCCCTACATCCTATAAAGGCTGACCTGGAATATTTAATTGTCAAATTAGGTCACTTTGCAAACACTTAAAAAAATTAATTAGACTTACAGCACAGAAACAGGCCCTTTTGGTCCACAAGCCTATGTTGCTCAATTACACCTGATTGACCTACAATCCCTGGTACATTTTGAAGAGTGGGAGGAAGCCGTAGCCCCTGGGGAAAACCCATGCCCATACCTGAGAACATACGAACTCCTCACAGATAACGTAGGGCTTGAACCCCGTTCCCGATCACTGGTGCTGTAACGGCATTGCACTAAGCTGCTGCACTAACCATTCTGCCCTAATTGTTTCATTCCTACCCACTTATATCTCTATATTTGAGCCTAAATAGCATGAATAAAAGCCCTCACAACTGGAGGGAGAAGAAATGCTGTTATTAGCTTATAACTGGTAGGGTCTCACAGTAGTCTTCAGAAGGGTTTTGGGTTTAGGTGGGAAACCGGGGTTATATGTGAGCAGATGGGGACAGTCGGGACATCCCAGTTCACTGCTACCCATTATGAAATCTACATTTTGTTCAATTAAAGTGCTTCAATCTTGCTTTTTTTTTAAATTATTTTCCTTTATTCCAAACAGTGGAGGAGTGGGTGGTTTAGCACTTGAGCCTATTTCCCCATTGTGGCTGTTGAGAAGGGCATTATCCTGAAACAGTAACCTCTCCACAGACGCTGCTTGATCTGCCGAGTATTTCAGAATTGCAATCAGAATTTATTGCCATGAACATGTCACAACATTTGTTGTTTTGTGGGCAGAATTACAGTGCAAATATTGCTATAATTTACATTTCAAAAATAAATAAATAAATAAATTGTGCACGAAAACAGGATAAAGTGAGGTTCACTGTCCATTCAGAAATTTGATGGCAGAGGGGAAGAAACTGACTTTGTGCCACTGTATTTTTATTTTCAGGCTCCTGTACCTCTTTCCCGATGGTAACAGAGTGAAGCGGGCACGACTTGGGTGGTGGGGGTCCTTGAGTTTAGAGGCCGATTTCTTGAGATAACTTCGTTGGAGGGAAGTTTGGTGCCCGTGATGTCAATGGCTGAGTTCACATCTCTAGAGTTCTTTGCTGTCCTGTGCTCTAGTACCTCCGTACCAGTGATGCAACCAGTCAGAATGCTTTCCACGGTACACCTGCAGAAATCTTTGGAGAGTTTTGGTGACATACCAAACCTCCTCAAGCTCCTCATTTATTTTCAACATTTTCTGTTTCGTCTCATATTCCAACATGGGAGTTCATTTACAGAAGGTCATTCTAAATGTCTACCACAGATGGCATGTGGAAATGTTTCCAAACTAATTCTGCCAGGCTTGGTCTAAATGTTTCCAAAACAATGGAAATAGATTCCCTCCAGGTGCCTTGGCAATTCTACTTAATATATTGCAGGATGAATCAAAATAAATATGAAAGTAGGTGCAGAGAGTTCATTCAAGGTGAGGTGGAGGAAGATTTTTAAAAATTTAGATAAAGAGCAATAGACCCTTTCGGCCCACGAGTCCATGGCACCAATTACACCCAATTGACTTACTACCCTGGTATATTTTTAAAGGGTGGGAGGAATCCCACACAGACATGGAGAGAACCTACAAACTCCATACAAACAACACCAGGTTTGATTCCTGGCCACTGGCGATGTAACAGTGTTGCACTAACCGTGCCGCCCAATGGAAATGCAAATCCACGTAGATTAACCTTTGAACAATACTCCATTATTTACATTCTCATTGCTGCACGTTTAATATGGGCAGTAGGTTAGTGAGAATATTGCTATAAGGTTGAAGGTCGGGTGATGGAGTAGGTTTAGTGAAAGTGTAGGAATGCCTCTGAAGGCAGAAATCTGTGCAGGAAAATTCCAAGTTGTTTTTGTATATTGTATGCCATTCCAACTGCTGGCCTGCTCTGTGCAATGTTGCAAGTGGGTGCGTTTTTGCTCACTGCAATGCCACTTCTCAGGAAGCAAATGCAACAGAGCAGAGTGAGTGTGACAAGCGGGATTGAATGTAGCCCAGTCGGCTTGGCCAGACGCCACACTTTGAAGTTCGGTGTTGGGCTGGGATGGCTGGGAGTGAAGTTAGACTGGCTGCCGTCTTCTTGTCTACACAAGGTGACAAAAATGCCTCTTATGCGGCCATGGGAGAAGCACAGACGGACGAGTAGATCAGGGAGCATTTTTAGCCAACAGGCCACTGAGACTGGCACCAGCTAGGAAGCCTCATGCCATTCGCTGGTTTATGTGCAATCTCATCAAAACATGTGATTTCCAAAAGCAGCTTTAAATAGCCCACTCATAGTTGATATATTGTGTGTCAAACTCCCACACGAGAGAATGACTAAAAGTACTTCTTTCAGTGCAGTTCACATTGATCTTGCAATGACAAGTTTTTCTTATTTTTCATTGTCGCTTAACATTTTCACCCAGAATCCTGATGAGTGGCCAAATGTTAAATGTCACTAACTAAGTAATCCAGCAAAAATTATCAACGTGAACAAGTGGCAAAGCATTTAATCATCGCCTTCTTTTTAATTGGCAAGCCATTAAGGTCAGAAGTTGGCCTTTTACATAGCTTACGCCTTCTCAAGACCTACAGTCTTTTACAGCACAAAGAAAGTGGGCCTGTCGATATCTCGGCTTTTTGAGCTGTGCACTGTGTGTTTAGCAACTGTCAGTTGGTGTTTGTTCTGCACTGGCTATGGCCTTGGGTTGGGTCTTCAGGGCTGAATGGGGTTAACTGCTTAATTCTATCGCCATTCCCCCCCCACCTACACTCACCCACCCTTCCCGATAACCAGAGCTGAGTCAGCTTTGAAAAAGGTCAAAGGGAAGATACGTCTATTTACTGGGCAACCTGTTAAAAACGTAGATCGAACAGTCTCAGATGCCATGATCTGTAGTCTCTTGTGTCTCCTTGATACAGAGGCTGTATCAAAAGCAAGGGCTAGAATGAAAAGGGAATTAATGTAATTCAGTGTCATGTTCAACTCAAAAAGCTTTTCATCAAACATTGCCCATCCAATTTTGCTACCTGCTTTCTCTCCCTGGTCTTTGTCATATTCAACTCAAAAAGCTTTTCATCAAACATTGCCCATCCCATTTTGCTACCTGCTTTCTCTCCCTGGTCTCTGCCTGGATTCTCTCCCAGGTCTCTGCCTGGCTTCTCTCCCCTGGTCTCTGATGGCTTTCTCTCCCAGGTTTTTCTCCCTGGTCTCTGCCTTGCTTCTCTTCCTGGTCTCTACCTAGCTTCTCTACCTTGCCTCTGCCTGGTTAATCTCCCTGGTCTCTGCCTGCTTTCTCTTCCTGGTCTCTGCCTGGCTTCTCTCCCCTGGTCTCTGATGGCTTTCTCTCCCAGGTTTCTCTCCCTGGTCTCTGCCTAGCTTCTCTGCCTTGCCTCAGCCTGGTTAATCTCCCTGGTCTCTGCCTGCTTTCTCTTCCTGGTCTCTGCCTGGCTTCTCTCCCCTGGTTTCTGCCTGCTATCTCTCCCTGGTTTCTCTCCCTGGTCTCTGCCTTGCTTCTCTCACTGGTCTCTGCCAAGATTCTCTCTCAGGTCTCAGCCTGCTATCTTTTCCTGGTCTCTTCCTGGTTTCTCTCCCTGGTCTCTGCCTGGTTTCCCTCCTTGGTCTCTGACGGGCTACTCTTACTGATCTATCCTTGCTTTCCCTCCCTGGTCTCTGCCTGCTTTCTCTCTTCTGGTCTCTGCCTAGTTTCTCTCCCTGGTCTCTGGCTGACATCTCTACTGTTCTCTGGCACATTTCTTTCCCTGGACCCTGCCTGTCTTCTCTCCCTTGTCTCTGCCTAATTTCTCTCCCTGGTCTCTGCCTGGATTCTCTACCTGGTATCTGTCTGATTTCTCTCCTTGTATCTGCTTGGTTTCTCTCCCTGGTCTCTGCCTGGTTTCTCCCACTTGTATGTGACTGGATTCTCTCCCTTGTCTCTGTCTGGATTCTCTCCCAGGTCTCTGCCAGGCTTCTTTGCCCTGGTTTCTGCCTGTTTTCTCTCCATGGCTTCTCTCCCTGGTCTCTGCCTGCTTTTTCTCCCTGCTCCTACCTGGCTTCTTCCCCTGGTCTCTGCTTGCTTTCTCTCCCAGGTTTCTCTCCCTGGACTCTGCCAAGATTCTCTCCCATGTCTTTGCCTGGTTTCTCTCCCTGGTCTCTGCCTAGATTCTCTTCCAGGACTCTGCCTGCTTTCTCTCCCCATGGTCTCTGCCTGGTTTTGGTCTCTGGTCTTTTCCTGGTTGTTCTCCCTTGTCTCTGGCTGGATTCTATTCCTGTTCTCGGTCTGGTTTCTCTCCCTGGTCTCTGCCTGCTTTCTCTCACTGATCTCAGTCTGGATTCTCTCCCTGGTTTCGCTTTCTGTTCTCTGCTTGGTTGTTCTCCCTTGTCTCTGCCTGGATTCTCTGCCTTGTTTCTCTCCCTGGTCACTTCCTGTTTTCTCTCCCTGGTCTTTGCCTGATTTTTCTCCTTGTATCTGCCTTGTTTCTCTCCATAGTTTCTGCTTGTTTCTCTCCCTGGTCTCTGCCTGCCTTCACTCCCTTGTCTCTGCCTGGACTCTCTCTATGGTATCTGCCTGCTTTCTCATCCTGGTATTTGCATGGTATCTCTCCCTGGTCTCTGGCTCTATTCAATACATTGTATAAACCTGGTATTTTCTCACTGGTATCTGCCTGTTTTCTCCAACTGGTCTGTATCTGGTTTCTCTCCCTGGCCTCTGCCTGGCTTCTCTCCCCTGGTCTCTGCCTGCTATCTCTACCTGGTCTCTGCCTGGTTTCTCCCACTTGTATCTGACTGGATTCTCTCCCTGGTCTCTGCCTTGTTTCTTTCCCTGTTATCAGCATGGCTTTTCTACCTGGCCTCTGACTCATTTCATTCCCAGGTCTCTGACTGGTTTCTCTCCCTGGTCTCTGTCTGGTTTGTCTCCCTCATTTCTGCCTGCTTTCTCTCCACTGGTATTAGCCTCGCACTCTACCTGGACTCTGCCTGATATCTCTCCCAGGTATCTGCCTGCTTTCTCTCCCTGCTCTCTGCCAGCTTTCTCTCACTGATCTCTGTCTGGTTTGTCTCCCTGGTCTCAGCCTAGTTTCTCTCCTTAATCTCTGCCAGCTTTCTTCCTACTGATCTTTGCCTGGTTTCTCACCATATTCACTGCTTTGTTTCTCACCCTGGTCTCTGCATGTTTTCTCTCGCTGTCTCTATCTGGTTTCTCTCCCTCCTCTCTGCCTAGTTTATCTCCCTTGTCTCTGCCTGGTTTCTCTCCCTGGTCCCTGCCTTGCTTCTCTCACTGGTCTCTGCCTTGTTTCTCTCCCATGTATCTGCCTTGTTTCTCTCCCTGATATCAGCCTAGCTTCACTCACTGGCCTCTGCTTGCTTTCTCTCCCTCGTCTATGCCTGCTTTCTCTCCATGGACTCTTCCTGGTTTCTCACTCTGGTCTATGCCTGGTTTCTCTCCCTGGTCTCTGCCTGGTTTCCCTCCCTGGTCTCTGATGGGCTACTCTCACTGATCTATCCTGCATCCCTCCCTGGTCTCTGCCTGCTTTCTCTTTACTGGTTTCTCTCCCTGGTTTCGGCCTGGCTTCACTCACTGGTCTCTGACGGCTTTCTCTCCCTGGTCTGCCTGGCTTATCTTCCTGGTCTCTGCCAGTTTTCTCTCACTGATCTCTACCTGACATCTCTACTGTTCTCTGGCACGTTTCTTTCCCTGGATTCTGGCTGTCTTCTCTCCCTTGTCTCCGCCTGATTTCTCTCACTGGTCTCTGCCTGGTTTCTCTCCCTGGTCTCTGCCTTGCTTCTCTCACTGGTCTCTGCCTTGTTTCTCTCCCATGTATCTGCCTTGTTTCTCTCCCTGGTATCAGCCTAGCTTCACTCGCTGGCCTCTGCTTGCTTTCTCTCCCTCATCTATGCCTGCTTTCTCTCCATGGTCTCTTCCTGGTTTCTCTCCCTGGTCTCTGCCTGGATTCTCTCCCAGGTCTCTGCCAGGGTTCTCTCCTCTGGACTCTGCCTGCTTTCTCTCCCTGGTTTATCTCCCTGGTCTCTGCCTAGCTTCACTCCAATGTATCTGCCTGGTTTATCTCTCTGTTCTCTGCCTGCTTTCTCAACTTGGTCTCTACCTAGTTACTTCCCTGGTCTCTGCCTGGCTTCTCTCTCATGGTCTCTGCCTACTATCTCTCCCTGGTTTCTCTCCCTTGTCTCTGCCGAAATTCTGTCCCAGGTCTCTGCTTGGATTTTCTCCCTGGTCTCTGCCTAGATTCTCTTCCAGGACTCTGCCTGCTTTCTCTCCCCATGGTCTCTGCCTGGTTTTGGTCTCTGGTCTTTTCCTGGTTGTTCTCCCTTGTCTCTGGCTGGATTCTATTCCTGTTCTCGATCTGGTTTCCGTCCCTGGTCTCTGCCTGCTTTCTCTTACTGATCTCCGTCTGGTTTCTCTCGCAGGTTTCGCTCTCTGTTCTTTGCTTGGTTGTTCTCCCTTGTCTCTGCCTGGTTTCTCTCCCTTGTCTCTGCCTGGATTCTATCCATGGTCTCTGCCTTGTTTCTCTCCCTGGTCACTGCCTGGTATCTCACCCTGGTCTCTCCCTAATTTTTCTCCTTGTATCTGCCTGCTTTCTCTCTATGGTTTCTGCTTGTTTCTCTGCTGGTCTCTGCCTGCCTTCACTCGCTGGTCTCTGCCTGGTCTCTCTCCATGGTATCAGCCTGATTTCTCATCCTGGTATCTGCCTGGTATCTCTCCCTGGTCTCTGGCTCTATTCAAAACATTGTATCAACCTGATTTTTTCTCCCTGTTCTCTGCCTGGTTTCTCTCCCTGTTCTCTGCCTAGTTTCTCTCCCTGGTCTCTGCCTGGTTTTTCTCCCTTATTACTGTCCTGTTTCCTTTCCATGTATCTGCCTTGTTTCTCTCCCTGGTATCAGCCTGGCTTCACTCGCTGACCTCTGCTTGCTTTCTCTTCCTAGTCTATGCCTGCTTTTTCTCCGTGGTCTCTTCCTGCTTTCTTATCCTGGTATCTGCCTGGTATCTCTCCCTGGTCTCTGGCCCTATTCAAAACACTGTATCAACCTGATTTTTTCTCCCTGGTATCTGCATGCTTTCTCTAACTGGTCTGTATCTGGTTTCTCTCCCTGGTCTCTGCCTTGTTTCACTCCTTGGTCTTTGCCTGGCTTCTCTCCCCTGGTCTCTGCCTGCTATCTCTACCTGGTTAGCTCCCTGGTCTCTGCCTGGTTTCCCTCCCTTATTTCTGTCCTGTTTCTTTCTCATGTATCTGCCTTGTTTCTCTCCCTGATCTCTGCCTGGTTTCTCTCCCTGGTCTCTGCCTGTTTCTCTCCCTGGTCTCTGCCTAGTTTCTCTCCCTGGTCTCTGCCTGGTTTTTCTCCCTTATTACTGTCCTGTTTCTTTCCCATGTATCTGCCCTGTTTCTCTCCCTGGTATCAGCCTGGCTTCACTCACTGACCTCTGCTTGCTTTCTCTTCCTAGTCTATGCCTGCTTTTTCTACGTGGTCTCTTCCTGCTTTCTCACCCTGGTCTATGCCTCGTGTCCCTCCCTGGTCTCTGACGGGCTATTCTCACTGATCTATCCCTGCTTTCCCTCCCTGCTCTCTGTCTGCATTCTCTCTATTGGTTTCTTTCCCTGGTCTCTGCCTGGCTTATCTTCTTGGTGTCTGCCAGGTTTCTCTCACTGATCTCTGCCCGACATCTCTACTGTTCTCTGGCATGTTTTTTTTTTCCCTAGACTCTGCCTGTCTTCTCTCTCTTGTCTCTGCCTGATTTCTCTCCCTGGTCTCTGCCTTGTTTCTCTCCCTGCTATCTGCCTGATTTCTCTCCTTGTATCTGCTTGGTTTCTCTCCCTGGTTTCTGCTTGTTTCTCTCCCTGTTCTCTGCCTGGTTTTCCTCCCTGGTCACTGACTGGCTACTCTCCCTGGTCTCTACCTGCTTTATCTCCCAGGTCTCTGCTTGGCTTCTCTCCCCGTTCTCTCTCCCTGGTTTCTCTTCCTGCTCTCTGCCTCATTTCTCCCACTTGTATGTGACTGGCTTCTCTCTCTGGTCTCTGTCTGGATTCACTCCCAGGTATCTGCTAGTCTTCTCTCCCCTGGACTCTGCCTGCTTTCTCTCCCTGGTTATTCTCCCTGGTCTCCTTCTCGCTTCACTCCAAGGTCTCTGCCTTGTTTATGTCCCTTGTCTCTGCCTGTTTTCTCTCTCTGGTCTCTGCCTAGTTTTCCTACTGGCCTCTGACTGGCTACTCTCCCTGGCCTTTTCCTGCTTTATCTCCCTGGTCTCTGCCTGCTTTCTCTCTCTGATCTCTGTCTGCTTTCTCTCCCTGTTCTCTGCCTGCTTTCTTTCTCTGATCTCTGCCTGGTTTTCTCCCTTGTATCAGACTTATTTCTCTCCCTGGCCTCTGCTTGCTTTCTCTCCCTCGTCTCTGCCTTCTTTCTCTCCCTGGTATCAGCCTGGCTTTTCTACCTGGCCCCTGCCTGATTTCATTCCTAGGTACCTGACTGCTTTCTCTCCCTGGTCTCTGTCTTTTTTCTCTGCCTGGTCTCTGCTTCGTATCTGTCCCTGGTCTCTGCCTTTGTTATCTCCATGGTCTCTCCCAGCTTTCTTTCAATGATCTCTACTTGTTTATCTCCCTGGTCTCTGCATGCATTCTCTCCCCCTCTCTGCCTGCTTTCTCTCACTGATCTTTGGTTTTTCTCCCTGGTCACTGACTGGATACTCTCCCTGGTCTCTACCTGCTTTATCTCCCTGGTAATAGCCTCGCTTTCTACCTGGACTCTGCCTAATATCTCTCCCAGGTATCTACCTGCTTTCAGTCCCTGGTCTCTGTTTGGTTTTAATACATGGTCTCTGCCTGGTTTCTATCCCTTGTCTCTGCCTGTTTTCTCTCCATAGACTCTGCCTGCTTCCTCTCACTGATCTCTGTCTGGTTCCTCTCCCTGGTCTCTGCCTGCTTTCGCTCCCTGGTCTCTGCCTGTTTGTTCGCCCTTGTCTCTGTCTGGTTTCTATCCCTTGTCTCTGCCTGGTTTCTCTACCTGCTCTCTGTCTGGTTTCTCTCACCAATCTCTGTCTGGATTCTCTCCTTGATCTCAGCCTGGTTTCTCTCCTTGATCTCTGCCTGCTTTCTCTCACTGATCTCTGAAAGGTTTCTCTCCCTAGAATCTTCCTTGTTTCTCCCTCTTCTCGCTGCCTGGTTTCTCTCCTTGATCTCTGCCTGCTTTCTCTCACTGATCTCTGAAAGGTTTCACTCCCTAGAATCTTCCTTGTTTCTCCCCCTTCTCTCTGCCTGGTTTCTCTCCCTTGTCCCTGTCTGCTTTCTCTCACTGATCTGTGTCTAGTATCTCTCTCTGGTCTCAGCCTTGTTTCATCCCCTGGTAGCTGCCTGATTTCTCTCACTGGTCTCTGCCTGGTTTCTTTATTTAAAAACTTTATTTATTCGTTCAAAAAACTAATAATATATGACGTATACAGCAATTAAGCATGAACATGAATATTTATATATATATATATATATATATATATATATATATAAAAAAGAAAAAAGAAAAAAGAAAATAACCCTCCCCCCTTCAGCCAACTCTCCTAAGGAGAGCCATAAAAAAAAGAAAGAAGAAAATATATGAAAAAAAAATATACATATAACCATATAACCATATAACCACATTACAGCACAGAACAGGCCAGTTCAGCCCTACTAGTCCATGCCGTAGCAAATCCCCACCCTCCTAGTCCGACTGACCAGCACCCGGTCCATATCCCTCTAGTCCCCTCCTATCCATGTAACGATCCAGTCTTTCCTTAAATGTAACCAATGATCCCGCCTCGACCACGTCTGCGAAAAGAAATTTCCCCTCGTGTTCCCCTTATAATTTTCCCCCTTCAATCTTAAACCATGTCCTCTAGTTTGAATCTCCCCCTTTCTTAATTGAAAAAGCCTATCCACATTTACTCTGTCTGTCCCTTTTAAAATCTTAAACACCTCTATCAAGTCCCCTCTCAATCTTCTGCGCTCCAGAGAAAAAAGTCCCAGTCTGCACAACCTTTCCCTGTAACTCAGACCCTGAAATCCTGTCAACATTCTCGTGAACCTTCTCTGCACTCTCTCTATTAAAATCTAATCGATATAAATTGAAATGTATATATTTTGAGTATACTAGCCACTTATTAATAAAAAAATTATAATTATCATGCAAAACATATGTAATTTTTTCCATGATTAAACAATATTTTATCCCTTTATGCCATCTATTAATATCAATCATATTTGTATCTTTCCACGTACTAGCAATACATTTTTTCACTATGGATAAAACTAAATATACAAAAGCAAGCTGGAACTTATCTAATCCCAAGCCTTTCAAAGGTTGCAAACTACCCAATAAAAATACAGTTGGATCTAAAACTATTTTAATCTTATACAGATATTCTAAAAATGATAGAATTTTCTTCCAAAAAGATTGTATATGTAAACATAACCAAACAGCATGAAAAAATGTTCCAACCCTATCACCACATTTAAAACACAAATCTGATTCATGAAAACCATATTTTTAAAATTTTTTAGGTGTCAAATATAATTGATGTAAAAAATTGTAATTAATCATTGCATACTGTGCATTTATCAATCTAGTTACACTATTATAACATATCTAACCAATACTCTTCAGAAAAAATAAAACCAATATCTGCTTCCCATTTAATTCTAGATCTATCCCAACCCTCTTTATCCATACCATCCTGTAATATTTGATACATAGATGAAATCTACCCCTTCTCTGGTCCCTTCATAAGAAAAGTCTCAAATTTAGTCATTTTAGGTAAAATCATATCTCTACCAAACATACATTTTACCAAAGATCGAATTTGATAATAAAGAAATAAAGAGTTCTTATCAACACCAAAATCTTCCCTCATCTGATTAAAAGATAAAAAACTTAACCTCTT